>NW_027361930.1:7065000-7632500 GCF_039654945.1 Dendrobates tinctorius
GGGACTATGGGATGGAGGATAATTATAATTTTCTATAACTAACCACAGTTAGTTACTATGCCCGGGCAGCACTGGGCTCTTCAGCTAGTATAATATAAAAACAGTAGGCTAAAGGGAACCGGTCGACGTATTTTTGCCTAAAAAACCCTGTCCATCACCTTTAAAATCATGGAAATGGGGTTTCCCTTTATACACTCATAGGTGCCCTTGTATACCTCCAAAAAAGTGCTTTATTCATGTCCCATGTTGCATGCAAATTGTGTGGTCCGGTCCGATGGTCGAACCCAGATCACACTCTGCGACGCACTGATCCCTTCAAATGCCACCTCTTCTGGATGATGTCTTCTTCTGTATCATCCAAACAGTGCTCGAAGATTTGCACCTGCTCAGTGGAATCAGAGACCTGCTCAGACACAATAATAAAGATCATAAATTCTAATTAATCAAAGCATTACGGGCCGGTAAAAATTCCCAATAGTAAACAAGGTATATATTTAAAGGGAATCTGTCACCTCATTTTTGCCCTATGATATGCGGCCACTGCCATCAGGGGCTTATCTACAGTATTCTAGAATGCTGTAGATAAGCCCCTGATGTAACCTGAAAGATAAGAAAAACACGTTAGATTATACTCACCCCAGGGTCCGGTCCGATGGGTGTCGCGGTCTGGTCCAGCGCCTCCCATCTTCTAGCGATGACGTCTTCCTTCTTACTTCTGCCGGGGCTCCTGTGCAGGCATGCTTTACCTGCCCTGTTGAGGGCAGAGCAGAGTACTGCAGTGAGCAGGCACCGGGAAAGGTCAGAGAGGTCCGGTGCCTGCGCACTGCAGTACTTTACTCAGCCCTCAACAGGGCAGAGTAAGTACGCCTGCGCAGGAGTCGCGGCAGAAGTAAGAAGGAGGACGTCATCTCTAGAAGATGAGAGGTGCCGGACCGTAAAACCCAACGCACCGGACCACGCCCCCCCGGTGATTATAATCTAACTTGTTTTTCTTATCTTTCAGGTTACATCGGTGGCTTATCTACAGCGTTACAGAATGCTGTAGATAAGCCCCTGATGGCGGTGGCTGCATCTTATAGGCCAAAAATGAGGTGACAGATTCCCTTTAACAATACAACAGATGTAAAAAAATATATAAAAATATCAAATAAATGATGAATTAGTAGGGGAAAAGACCAATGCGTATTGTCACTGCTGTGGCTACTTTAGGGGGGCTTCCCTTTAATTGATGATCAGAAAGAAATTGATATCTAAAAAATAAAAACACAACTCTTTTCTAGGCATATGATTTGCGGGGAACAGACCAATTATATACCATGCCATTCAGTGAACATTGCACATTAATGTTCTTAAATAGTGTAATTAAATTCATGTAAAGAGTTTAGAATTTCTAACATGCTACAAAGTAAATCACAAAACATTGCCTTTTACCAGCCAGTGATACTAGCTGTGGGACACTGCTTGAAAACAAATATAGTCCATTTGTCATGAAACTGAACTGCATAATGTCTATTAATGTGAGAGTAAGTCGCTAAGGCTTAGAGATGATACTTATAGTAACTAAACATTTACCGCCAAGTGTCGGTGCGGAGTGGATGGAATAAATTATTGAGCAGCTCGAACAGCACAAGAAAAGTAAAAACAAACACTGAACACTGCGTTCGGCTTATGAATAATAAGGATGTCTGTGCCGACAGCGAGGCTTGCCAAGTCTCCAAAGTCAAAAGTTCAGAAGCAATGGTATTGATGTGATAAAACATGGTGCGGTGGAACAACTTTGATCATGACGAGAGAGGAGAAAAAAAATCCCCAGTTTCTATTAAAGTAACATATTAACTGAAGGATCTTTAAGTGTACATTCTGTGTTACAATAGGAAAAAATAAATACAGTCTAGAAGAAAGTGTGATCCGGTGCTAATTAGGAAGATGTATGCAGAGAGATCACTGGGGGTCTCAACCATCCTCGAGATTAAAGCATTGTACATCAATGGCAACCATATTTCATATTAGTAAGATGCCTGAAGTCTGAAATGTGTCAGGTAAGGATCACATACACATTCATTTTACTCTTTTAGACAACGTACATGGCCACTGATGTGAAGGGTGAAGAGAAATATGTGGTTCAATTTCCAATGGCTAATCCTTTTGTTCTCTCACAGTTAGGCTATGTTTCCAAGTTCAGGATTGCCAGCACTTTGGACGCTGCGGAAACCCCGCTCCGCCCAAAGCGCCACCCCCCTTTCTACGCGCGGTGATACCGCATGTGTTCATTGACCACATGCAGTATCACCGTATCGTATCCACAGGCTGTGTAATTTATCTTGCGTAGACAGAGCGTCTACGCAAGCTAGACATGCTGCGGTCTAAAGACGCGTCGCATGTCCGTAATTTCGGGTGTGTCACCCGCATTCTTGCACGCATAGTGGAGACGGAATTTCATAAAATCCCATCCGCTATGCTGTAAAATCTGGATGCTGCGGATTAAACGCTGCGGCTGTATGCAGCATTCAGTCCGCAGCAAATCCGGATGAATTACACCACGTGGAAACATTCCCTTAAGCTGCTGCCAGATACTAGGTTTCACAGACATAAGGCCTTCAGTAGGCCCTCCGGCTGTCATAGTGATACTATCAGCACCCCACATTCATGATGTAGGAGGCCAATGGATGTTGGAAGGAACGCTTTTTGCCATTTCCATCACATTATAGTCTGACTCAACTTGAGCAGCTGAGGGCACTCCTCCTTGAGTGATAGTTCTGGTTGAGGAGCTTCTTCCTGTGATACATTAATGGTCCATCAGCACTTGTTCTGAAGTCTACATTGTTATCACAATATTTGCCTATGGAGATAACAAGGCCTTTGAACAAGCACAGAGCTCAAGTGAAAACTTCTGGTGGGGGCCCAGGGATTGTGATTTTGCAGGATTTATAATATAAAAAAGCTGACATGGAGGAGGAGGGGGTAAGCAGCTAACTGCTGTATAGAAATCAATGGACTGGAGACGGATGGCTGAGATATCAGGAGTTAACTGGAACAACCAGAAATGTAGTTTCAGCGCATAGCGCATACTCAGCCAAACTCTGGTGGTCAAGCTCTTTGGCAACAAGCTGTACACTATGTGGGATAAAAGCTTTCACAGCAAGAAAATGACAGCAGATAGAAAAGGCGAGTCAAATGCAAACTTGCTTATTTTAATGCTGTCTAATTAACTAGACCAATTTCAAAACATGAGAAAACCCTTTTAAATGCCGTTACTATGATTGCCAGCCGTATCTAAGTAGTCTAACTGCGGAATACAGAATTAACTCCATTCTCACCAGTTAACTCATGTTCTGGCTGTATAGGACAGATGGCACCCACACTGTATGGAACAGACTCAGCCCCTGCACCTATACCAATAGTACACACATCCACTGTACATACATGACTGATGCTACAAGTTGGGGGCCCTGTCATTTTTGCCTGCGTTCTTGTAATGCTGGCCCTGTTCACAATAACATAATGCCAGCTTTATAGTAATCCTAACAATGCCACATTCACTCTGGTGTCCATAGTGTTGGAAAGGAAACACAGCACACTGTGTAAGCATGCATTTTTATTCACTAACCCCTTACGGACCAAGCCACTTTGTACATTAATGACCAAGCCTCATTTTTTAAATTTGACCAGTGTCACTTTATGTGGTAATACCTCTGGAACGCATTATGGATCCCAGTCAGAGACTTTTTTTCATGACATATTGTACTTCATGATAGTATAAAAGATTGGTCAATATGATTTGCGTTTAGTTATGAAAATATCAAAAATTTGGCAAAAATGTCACAATTTTCAAATATTTAATTTTTATACTCATTACCCAGAAAATTAGATTACACAAGTAAAAAAAACATTTAACACATGTCTACATTACATCTGCATAATTTTTTAAATATATTATTTTTTTTATTAGGAAGTTAGAAGGGTTAACACCTTTCCGACTTGGGCATAATAGTACACCCACGTCAGAATCCCTCCCTCAGCGCCGGAGCCCACATCTTTCCTGGTATAAGTCAGCTGTTATGAACAGCTGACATATGCCTCTAACAGCCGCGATCCACCCGTGGCTGTAAACCTGTTAAATGCCCCTGTCAATTTCTGACAGCTACATTTAACTATCGCTTTCGGTAAGCTCGACGGAAATTCCGCCCATTGGTGACCCCCGTCATGTGATCGTGGGTCACCAATGGGTTGGCATGACAACCAGAGGTCTCCAGCAGACCTCCACGGTTGTCAAAGCTGGATTGCTATGAGCGCCGCCCGGGGGACAGCGCTCACAGCAAGTGAGCTTCTAGTCTCTGCAGCGTCTAGTCTCCCCTTTTGTTCCATTCCAAATTAAACGATAAAAAAAAAAAATCAACAGACGATCAAAAGATCATATCTACACCAAAATGGTATCAATAAAAACGTCAATTCGGTATGCAAAAAAATAGTCGTCAACCAGCCCCAAATCACAAAAAATTGAGACACTACAGGTCTTGGAATATGGAGCCTTTTTTTACCACAGTTTGGATTTTTTTTTCAACACTTAAATAAAAAAGAACCTAGACATGTTTGGTGTCTATGAACTCTGCCCTAAAAGGTAAAATGTCCCCTCCTGATCCCTGTCTATCAGACAGGATAAATGTTCAAAACAGTGTAAAGCTATGTGCACACGGTGCGGATTCTGCTGCGGATCCGAAGCGTTTCTGGCTCTGCGGGTCCGCAGCAGATTTAGGTGCATTGTATAGTACCATTGTTTTCAATGGTAAACTGAAAAACGCTGTGCACATGCTGCAGATTTTTCCACAGGTTCAAATCCGCAGCATGTCAATTCTTTGTGCGGATTCTGCTGCAGTTTCACACCTCCATTGTAGAGGTGTGAAACCACAGGGTAGTCCGCAGGTTAATCTGCAGGTAAACCGCAGGTCTTTTGACATGAGACTTTACCTGCGAATTTTTACAAATCCGCGCGGAAAAATCTGCAGGACCAAAATCTACGTGTGCACATAGCCTAGCAATGCTACTCACTTGGGAGCAATCTGAGATATCACAGGAACCATTCCTATTTAAAGTCCAGCTGTTTTATTCCAGCCCTCATCAACAACAATCACAGGAAAACTCAGAAACCAGCCCTTGTGCGGCATAAAGTAAAATGTAAAGTAACAAGTCCATACAAAAGTGCTGGCTAGCCCACTTTGCTTCTTAGTCCTTTAGCAAAGGCACTCAATCCAGGAGATCTGCACCCACCATTTACACAGCCATATGTGAGACAAACAGCTCTCAATTTACAAAAGTGAACCACATCCAGGGGTGGAGATATGGTAAGCAGCCATCTCTCAACTCTTCAGCTGCTCACAATCAATCTGTCATGGTTAAATAACCCCTTTTAGTCTAAGGGCCCCGTCACACATAGCGATCTCGCTAGCGAGATCGCTGCTGAGTCACAAGTTTTGTGACACAACAGCAATCTCACCAGCGAGATCGCTGTGTGTGACAGCGATCAGCGACCGACCCCCCTGCCGGTATCGCTGATCGCTGCAGGAAAGCCCAGGACATTTCTTTCGTCGATGATCAACCACTGGCCAGCACGCATCGCTGCGTGTGACAGGCGGGAGACCAGCGATCAGCTGGTAACTAACGTACACATCGGGTATCTAAGGGACGTGCGCCCCTTAGATACCCGATGTGTACCTTAGTTACCAGCGAGTTACAGGTGCCGCTGCCACACGCTCGGGACCAGGAGGCAGCAGGACGCCGCCCACGGAGAGGCCGGGGATACAGGCGCGCCTTCTGCTGGTGGAGGACTGGAACAGTAGGCGCCTGTATCAGCGGAGCAGTGGGGAGATTCTCCCAGTGCCCTGCGCCAGTCACTCATCCTGATCCCGGCTGCACATCAGCTCCCGCCGCTGCATCAGCGCGCTGGTAAGTAACGAACACAGCGACGCCGCGCGCTCGGCGTCGCTGGTCCTGATCGCTGGTGAAGCTGTCTGTTTGACAGCTCACCAGCGATCATGTAGCGATTCACCAGCGATCCTGACACGTTGATATCATTGTCGGGATCGCTGGTGAGTCGCTATGTGTGACGGGGCCTTAATATGTATTAAAGCATTACTCCATCCACTAGGTGTCTAACAGTCACCTTACAACAGGAAATCTAAACATTTTTCTCAACATTAAATAAATGTAATTGTTTTAATAATTCATCCTAATTAAAATGCTAGTCATCAGCTTAGTGGCTTTTCTTTGTACCTATCTATGAACTGCTGTTTATGAGTGAACAGCATATTCCAGACAAGCTTGTCTGACTGCTTTTTAAACCCTTACTGATCGCTGACGGAATAGTATGTCAGCAGACAGTATGCCCTGTTATAAACCGCTGACATGTGCCCGCAATAGGCGCAGAGGGAATCGCGATCCGCCCGCGCCTATTAACTAGTTAAATCAAACTCTGACAGCGGGTATTTCACTAGTACTTCCAGTGCCCGGCCGGAAATGAGCGCATTGCCGACCCCATCACGTGATCGGGGATCAGTGACGCGTTGCCATGACAACCAGAGGTCTCATAGAGACCTTTATGGTTGTTGCCGGCAGATTGCTATCAAGAACGTATCTGCACAAAAGTAGTATCATTAAGAACGTCAGCTCGGCACGCAAAGAATAACCCCTCACCCGACTCAAGATCACGAAAAATGGAGACACTACGGGTCTTGGAAAATTGCGCATTTTTTTAGCAAAATTTGGAATTTTTTCACCACTTAGCTAAAAGAGAATCTAGACATGTTTGGTGTCTATGAACTTGTAATGACCTGGAGAATCATAATGGCAGGTCAGTTTTAGCATTTAGTGAACCTAGCAAAAAATCCAAATAAAAACAAGTGTGGTATTGCATTTCTTCTGCAATTTAACCGCACTTGGAATTTTTTTCCCGTTTTCGAGTACATGACAAGGTAAAACCAAAGTGTCGTTCAAAAGTACAACTCGTCCTGCAAAAAATAAGCTGCCACATGGCCATATTGACGGAAAAATAAAAGATATGGCTCTGAGAAGAAGGGGAGCGAAAAACAAAAACGCCAAACCGAAAAAATCTCTGGGGGTTAAGGGGTTAAAGTAGTAGTATTACATCACTTTCCAGTGAGTTCAAGTCTTTTAAAACATGGCAATACCCTGCTGCCCTTAGAAGCTGCTGATTGACATTGCATGCTGTTAGTCAGTGATCTGGTGAACCTATCTAGGCTTGAACAAAATCCCTCTTCCAACAGAGAATTCAGCCATCAAGTCGCCATGGCTCGAAATTGAGCTAAAGGCTAGTGAATAATAAATATAATAACTCCATGATCAACAAGTCCACCCAGATCCTCCTCTACAAGTGAGTCTCCTAGTTTTGCTCCATCTAGAACATATGATGCCCACATATTAACATTTATTTACATTGAATCTCATCTGCCATGTGGATGCCCACACACTCTGTTTGTCCAAGTCAGTTTGGCCAAGTCATTTACAAGCATCTTCCATAGATTTGACAGAATTTGTTACAGAGGCTCCAAAGGATTAGAGCAGGGTTCCCCAACTCCAGTTCTCAAGGCCCACCAACAGGTGATGTTTTCAGGCTTTCCCTTGTATTGTACAGGTGATGCAATTATCACCTGGGCAATACTAAGGAAATCCTGAGAACATGACCTGTTGGTGGGCCTTGAGGACTGGAGTTGGGGAACCCTGGATTAGAGCATACTATGGAGCAGAGATGGACATATTATTGGTGCAACCTGTGTAGCCATACTGTGGTACAGACGGTAAGAGGGCACATTTTCACCTTCAAATCGGCAAGTAACATATCACAGACACAATGAGGGGCCCATATACTGTTCTTACACAGTGGCCCCCTTCTGTCTATCTCCACCACTGCTATGGAGAACATACAGTGGGGAAAAAAAGGATTTAGTCAGTCAGCAATAGTGCAAGTTCCACCACTTAAAAAGATGAGAGGCGTCTGTAATTTACATCATAGGTAGACCTCAACTATGGGAGACAAACTGAAAAAAAAAAATCCAGAAAATCACATTGTCTGTTTTTTTTTCATTTTATTTGCATATTATGGTGGAAAATAAGTATTTGGTCAGAAACAAAATTTCATCTCAATACTTTGTGATATATCCTTTGTTGGCAATGACAGAGGTCAAACGTTTTCTGTAAGTCTTCACAAGGTTGCCACACACTGTTGTTGGTATGTTGGCCCATTCCTCCATGCAGATCTCCTCTAGAGCAGTGATGTTTTTGGCTTTTCGCTTGGCAACACGGACTTTCAACTCCCTCCAAAGGTTTTCTATAGGGCTGAGATCTGGAGACTGGATAGGCCACTCCAGGACCTTGAAATGCTTCTTACGAAGCCACTCCTTCGTTGCCCTGGCGGTGTGCTTTGGATCATTGTCATGTTGAAAGACCCAGCCACGTTTCATCTTCAATGCCCTTGCTGATGGAAGGAGGTTTGCACTCAAAATCTCACGATACATGGCCCCATTCATTCTTTCATGTACCCGGATCAGTCGTCCTGGCCCCTTTGCAGAGAAACAGCCCCAAAGCATGATGTTTCCACCACCATGCTTTACAGTAGGTATGGTGTTTGATGGATGCAACTCAGTATTCTTTTTCCTCCAAACACGACAAGTTGTGTTTCTACCAAACAGTTCCAGTTTGGTTTCATCAGACCATAGGACATTCTCCCAAAACTCCTCTGGATCATCCAAATGCTCTCTAGCAAACTTCAGACGGGCCCGAACATGTACAGGCTTAAGCAGTGGGACACGTCTGGCACTGCAGGATCTGAGTCCATGGTGGCGTAGTGTGTTACTTATGGTAGGCCTTGTTACATTGGTCCCAGCTCTCTGCAGTTCATTCACTAGGTCCCCCCGCGTGGTTCTGGGATTTTTGCTCACCGTTCTTGTGATCATTCTGACCCCATGGGGTGGGATTTTGCGTGGAGCACCAGATCGAGGGAGATTATCAGTGGTCTTGTATGTCTTCCATTTTCTAATTATTGCTCCCACAGTTGATTTCTTCACTCCAAGCTGGTTGGCTATTGCAGATTCAGTCTTCCCAGCCTGGTGCAGGGCTACAATTTTGTTTCTGGTGTCCTTTGACAGCTCTTTGGTCTTCACCATAGTGGAGTTTGGAGTCAGACTGTTTGAGGGTGTGCACAGGTGTCTTTTTATACTGATAACAAGTTTAAACAGGTGCCATTACTACAGGTAATGAGTGGAGGAAAGAGGAGACTCTTAAAGAAGAAGTTACAGGTCTGTGAGAGCCAGAAATCTTGATTGCTTGTTTCTGACCAAATACTTATTTTCCACCATAATATGCAAATAAAATGAAAAAAAAACAGACAATGTGATTTTCTGGATTTTTTTTTCTCAGTTTGTCTCCCATAGTTGAGGTCTACCTATGATGTAAATTACAGACGCCTCTCATCTTTTTAAGTGGTGGAACTTGCACTATTGCTGACTGACTAAATACTTTTTTTCCCCACTGTATTTATTAAAACTGTCTAAAAGGAAAACGGTCTTTATTGTTTATAGGAACCAATCAAAAAGCAGCTTTCATATTACTGGAGCTGGTGACTTTTGATAAATGAGGACCAGTATGTGTGAATGCAATATTTTGTAACACATTCTATCACAGAAGTCTGTAGTTACCAACAGGAGCTGGGGACCAAAAAAATGTGCAATAGGGTCTTATCCAATAGCATTGGGTATACTCATATTAGTGGGGAGTACTTGCTCACCTGATGGGGTTGTGTAGCCCACAGTTTCAAAGCTTTGGTTAAAAAAAAGCTGCTGCACAACTACAGGTCGCAAACCAAGACCGTTCTGTGAAAGAAAATTGAGTGGTTTTTCTGCGCTGGCGATGGAGAAAGTGGTTGTATCCTGAGGAAGAAGTTTGGTAACTTCAAAACGCGTTGATGATAAAACCACATGGCTTCAACCTCTTTGTGTCCTGGATCGTTCCTGTGGGACTCCACCAGCAGTGCAGAGAAAAACACTCAATTTTTCTTCACAGAAGCCTGTAGCTTTTTACACTATCTGTAAATGCTCAGAATCTTCCTTGGTCATCATAAAGTGTATGTAAATTTAAAACAGTAAATGGAAGACAAGAAGGAAATGATTCTGCTCCAGTTTCTCACTCTACATCTACAAATGCCAGCAATAGGAAGATTAATGAAATTACATAATAAGCAAGTGGTGACTGCGATTTCTTTGCAACCAATTAAACTCATAAGATGCTTAACTCTTGTTATATTTTCTCAACACTAATATGTGAAAGACATTATTAGTTTTCACTTGATGGACTTATTGTTGAAACATAAGTACCTCGCCTTTGTGAATTCCATTTATAGTCTGGGTTAAAATGACTTTGTCTTCCTTTCTTTCTTTCAAAGCCTGATTGAAAGAGTCTTTGTTCTTTGGTTTCTTCTAGAACTAACAATATCGCTATAGTCACACATTTCTAAATAAAATTGTTGAAGCCAATTACCTTGTTGCAAGGTTTACAAAATGCGGTCACTAAATGCAAGCGACCGAGAAGTTTACATAATTACTTAGGTGATTTAAAGATTACAGACTGATATAACTGCAATTGATGACCTGAGTGCAGCACTAAAGCCCCCGTTACACATTGCGATATCGCTAGCAATATCGCTGTAAAGTCACCGATTTTGTGACGTTGCAGCGATATTGCTAGCGATATTGCTAGCGATATCGTTATGTCTGATACTTACCTCCGACCGGCTCCCCCGCTGGTTATCGCTGATCGCGCGAGAAGCTCCTGGACCATTCCTCGTCGGTCACTTCCTGCGGCGCTTCCTGCTGTGACGACGAGCGACGCGTGGAGCCGGGCGGGAGGACGCAGGATCGCCGCGTCTGACAGGTAAGTAGCGACCCCCGACCCCTGCGATGTCGCTGGTGAGATCTGCCTGTGTGGCAGCTCACTAGCGACCACCTAGCGATGCACCAGCGATCCTGACTGCGTCATATCGCTGGTCGGGATCGCTGGTGCATCGCTAGGTGTAACAGTACCCTAAGGCCGGGGTCACACTAGAGAGGAATACGGACGAGTGAGAGGCGTTAAACGCACGCATTACACACGGACCAATGATTCTCTATGGGGCAGCTCCCATCAGCCGTATATTTCTCGTCCGTATTCTACGGTCCGTGCCAATCGCAGCATGCTGCGATTGTCAGTGTACTACGTCCGTAGTACGCCAATGAAAGTTTATGGGTGCGCTAAAAATACGCGTTACACACGGACCACACATGTGACTTGCGAGAAATACGCACCCAATGTCTTTTAGAAAAGCCGGCAGTTCAGTGCGCGATATAGTAAACTCACACTGACAGGTTTAATAAAGAAACTAAAGAATAGATATATTCACATAGAATACATATCTAATATATAAAGCTCAAAGTGTGTATGTATGTGTGTGTGTGTGTGTGTGTGTGTTTATGTGTGTGTATGTCCGGGATTGGCATCCGCACCGTCGCAGCTACAGCCATAAAATTTGGCACAGTCACACGTCTGGACCCCGAGAGCGTCCTAGGCTTTGTTGTGAGGCGAAATTTTAACCCCGCGCGTTCCAATTCACCAAACAATTTTGCCCCTATCTACATACTGGGGAACAAGTGTGTGCGCGTCAAACCCCGCCCCTCATTATGATGTCATAATGCCCCTATCTACATAATGGGGAAACAGTGTGTGCGCCTCAAGCCCCGCCCCTCATTATGATGTCAGAATGGTTGCCATGGTGACACTGATGTCATCATAGGTTGCAAGCCCCGCCGCTCATTATGATGTCATAATGGTTGACTATGGGATGGAGGATGTGTGATGGGTATATGGGCACTGGTCTATGGGATGGAGGATATGCATGACAGCTATATGGGCACGGGACTATGGGATGGCGGATATGTATGATGTGTATATGGGCATGGGACTATGGGATGGCGGATATGTATGATGGGTATATGGGCATGGGACTATGGGATGGAGGATGTGTGTTTGGTATATGGGCACTGGACTATGGGATGGAGGATATGTATGACGGGTATATGGGCACAGGACTATGGGATGGCGGATATGTATGATGGGTATATGGGCACGGGACTATGGGATGGAGGATATGTACGATGGGTATATGGGCATGGGACTATGAGATGAAGGATGTGTGATGGGTATATGGGCACTCGACTATGGGATGGCGAATATGTATGATGGGTATATGGGCATGGGACAATGGGATGAAGGATGTGTGATGGGTATATGGGCATGGGACAATGGGATGAAGGATGTGTGATGGGTATATGGGCATGGGACTATGGGATGGAGGATGTGTGATGGGTATATGGGCACGAGACTATGGGATGGAGGATGTGTATGATTGTATATGGGCACGGGCCTATGGGATGGATGATGTGTGATGGGTATATGGGCACTCGACTATGGGATGGAGGATATGTATGATGGGTATATGGGCACAGTCCTATGGGATGGTGGATATGTATGATGGGTATATGGGCACGGGCCTATGGGATGGTGGATATGTATGATGGGTATATGGACACGGGACTGTGGGATGGAGGATAATTATAATTTGTTGTAACTTACCACAGTTAGTTACTATGCCCGGGCAGCGCCGGGCTCTTCAGCTAGTGTATATATATGTATATATATATATATATATATATATATATATATGCACATGTCATTGAGACACACACACACACATATATATATATATATATACTGTATATATTTCACAGAGTTCTTCATAGCAGAATAGTCGCTAATTCAATTGCCGGCTTCTGTCAAATCATTCCCCAACCCGACATGAAATGACACATGGTTACATACAGTAAACCATTTTATTTCATGTTTTTTTTTATATGTCCCTGACTAATAATTAGATGAAGGTTTGTGTGCAAAATTTGGGAGGTGTAGGTGTTATTTTAAGGGGTTAATTTGTTGTAAAAAAAATGCGTGGGCTCCCACTGTAATTTGTTAACCAGAGAGGTTAAGCAGGTGAGTGAGAGCAGATTTTAATAGCCATGAGAGGGGCCATTGTTTTCCACCCCCCAGCTACAAAAATCTGCCCCTAGACACCCCAGAAATGGCACACCTGTAAGATGTGCCAATTCTGGCACTTATCCTCTCTATTCCCATTGCCCTGTAGCAGTGGTGAATGGGTTAATATAACAAAGGGTTAATGTCACCATTTAATTGTAAAGTAACATTAAGCCGATTAATAATGGAGAGGTGTCAATAAGACACCGATCCATTATTAACCCTATACTAAGAAAGGGTTAAAAACCACACACAGACATTAATTAAAAAGTCATTTAATGAAATAAATACACCAAGTTTTTGACAAATTTTTATTCCCAAAAAAGCCATGACCTGCAAAATAAATAACATAAAAAATCACCAATATCCTTACCTCTCCGCCGTTCAGTCATGTCCCACGCTGCAATCCATCAGAAGGGGTTAAATAGTTTACAATGAGGACCGGTGCTAATGCGACCAGCCTCCTTGTAATCTACTACAAAATGAATTGATTCAGCTCTGCGCAGCCTCAATGGCTGCCTGTAGATGATCTAATTACCGTGGGAAAGTTTCTGACTTTTTTCCCACGGTCATTAGTTCATTCAAAGATCAGCCGGGCACTCCCGCTGACGTCACTGAGGCTGCGGGGAGTCCCCAGCTGATCTGTGAATGAACTAATGACCGTGGGAAAAAAGTCAGAAACTTTCCCACGGTAATTAGATCATCTACAGGTATCCATTGAGGCTGCGCAGAGCTGAATCAATTCATTTAGCAGTAGTTTGCAGTGGGGCTGGTCGCTTTAGCAGAGGTCCTCATTGTAAACTATTTAACCGCTTCTGATGGATTTCAGCGTGGGATATGACTGAACGGCGGAGAGGTAAGGATATTGGTAATTTTTTATGTTAGTTTTTTTGCAGGTCATTGTTTTTTTGGGATTACCAGACTAATAAAAATTTGTCAAAAACTTGGTATATTTATTTCATTAAATGACTTTTTAATTAATGTCTGCGTGGTTTTTAACCCTTTCTTAGTATAAGGTTAATAATGGATCGGTGTCTTATTGACACCTCTCCATTATTAATCGGCTTAATGTCACCTTACGATCGAATGGTGACATTAACCCTTTGTTATATTAACCCATTCGCCACCTCTACAGGGCAATGGGAATAGAGAGGATAAGTGCCAGAATTGGCGCATCTTACAGATGCGCCATTTCTGGGTTGTCTGGGGACAGATTTTTGTAGCCAGGGGGGCCAAAAACAATGGTCCCTCTCATGGCTATTAAAATCTGCCCTCACTCACCTGCTTAACCTCTCTGATTGACAAATTACAGCGGGAGCCCACACATTGTTTTACAACGAATTAACCCCTTAAAATAACACCTACACCTCCCAAATTTTGCACACAAACCCTCATTTAATTATTAGTCAGGGACAGATAAAAAAAACATGAAATGAAATGGTTTACTGTATGTAAACCATGCGTCATTTCATGTCGGGTTGGGGAATGATTTGACAGAAGCCGGCAATTGAATTAGCCGCTATTCTGCTATGAAGAACTCTATGAAATATAAATATATATATATATGTTTGTCTCAATGACATGTGTGTGTGTGTGTATATATATATATATATATATATATATATATATATATATATATATATATATATATGCGCATTCTATGTGTCTATATCTATTCTTTCTATTCTTTCGTTTCTGTTAGAAACCCTGTCATAGGGCTCCATTATATGTCCATTTTGCAAGCCGGCGAGAAAATTTCGGCATACGGATGCCATACGGATTACATACAAATTAACACAGTAACATAGTTATTAAGGTTGAAGGGAGACTTTAAGTCCATCTAGTTCAACCCATATCCTATCCTAACTTGCCCTAACATGTTGATCCAGAGGAAGGCAAAAAAAAACCCATGTGGCAAACAGTAAGCTTCACATTGGGGAAAAAAATTCTACGGATGCTTACATGCGCAAAATACGCGACCACACCTTGATTACGGATGACATACGGAGCACTATTTAGGGGTCATTCATCCGTATTACGCATGTAAAATACGGACCGTATTTTGCGTCGGTTAGTGTGACCCCGGCCTTTAAATGGAACTTTACATGGAAACATGTTGTTTAAGTGAAATCCTCTCTGCAGCTAACTCTGGTGGTGATAGATGGCTAGATAGATAGATAGATAGATAGATAGAGTAGATAGATAGATCGATAGATAAATAGAAAAAACAGATAGCAGCACAAACTTGAGCAGATTTTGGGTGCAATAGTCCTGAATAATGCGGTTGTCCAACGCAAAAATATAAATAGAAAAAAACCACGCAGCACTCCATTTAAAGGGAAAATTGTGGACTTTAATCCAGCGCCAAGTGGTGCAACGTTTCGACCTCACAGCACGGTCTTTGTGTGCTTGACAAAGCACTTCCCTTTAACTGGAGTGCTGCCTGTTTTTTTCTATTTAGATAGATAGATGTGGGATAGATAGATAGATAGATAGATAGATATGGGATAGATACAGTGGGGGAAAAAAGTATTTAGTCAGTCAGCAATAGTGCAAGTTCCACCACTTAAAAAGATGAGAGGCGTCTGTAATTTACATCATAGGTAGACCTCAACTATGGGAGACAAACTGAGAAAAAAAAATCCAGAAAATCACATTGTCTGTTTTTTTTTCATTTTATTTGCATATTATGGTGGAAAATAAGTATTTGGTCAGAAACAAAATTTCATCTCAATACTTTGTGATATATCCTTTGTTGGCAATGACAGAGGTCAAACGTTTTCTGTAAGTCTTCACAAGGTTGCCACACACTGTTGTTGGTATGTTGGCCCATTCCTCCATGCAGATCTCCTCTAGAGCAGTGATGTTTTTGGCTTTTCGCTTGGCAACACGGACTTTCAACTCCCTCCAAAGGTTTTCTTTAGGGTTGAGATCTGGAGACTGGCTAGGCCACTCCAGGACCTTGAAATGCTTCTTACGAAGCCACTCCTTCGTTGCCCTGGTGGTGTGCTTTGGATCATTGTCATGTTGAAAGACCCAGCCACGTTTCATCTTCAATGCCCTTGCTGATGGAAGGAGGTTTGCACTCAAAATCTCACGATACATGGCCCCATTCATTCTTTCATGTACCCGGATCAGTCGTCCTGGCCCCTTTGCAGAGAAACAGCCCCAAAGCATGATGTTTCCACCACCATGCTTTACAGTAGGTATGGTGTTTGATGGATGCAACTCAGTATTCTTTTTCCTCCAAACACGACAAGTTGTGTTTCTACCAAACAGTTCCAGTTTGGTTTCATCAGACCATAGGACATTCTCCCAAAACTCCTCTGGATCATCCAAATGCTCTCTAGCAAACTTCAGATGGGCCCGAACATGTACAGGCTTAAGCAGTGGGACACGTCTGGCACTGCAGGATCTGAGTCCATGGTGGCGTAGTGTGTTACTTATGGTAGGCCTTGTTACATTGGTCCCAGCTCTCTGCAGTTCATTCACTAGGTCCCCCCGCGTGGTTCTGGGATTTTTGCTCACCGTTCTTGTGATCATTCTGACCCCACGGGGTGGGATTTTGCGTGGAGCACCAGATCGAGGGAGATTATCAGTGGTCTTGTATGTCTTCCATTTTCTAATTATTGCTCCCACAGTTGATTTCTTCACTCCAAGCTGGTTGGCTATTGCAGATTCAGTCTTCCCAGCCTGGTGCAGGGCTACAATTTTGTTTCTGGTGTCCTTTGACAGCTCTTTGGTCTTCACCATAGTGGAGTTTGGAGTCAGACTGTTTGAGGGTGTGCACAGGTGTCTTTTTATACTGATAACAAGTTTAAACAGGTGCCATTACTACAGGTAATGAGTGGAGGAAAGAGGAGACTCTTAAAGAAGAAGTTACAGGTCTGTGAGAGCCAGAAATCTTGATTGCTTGTTTCTGACCAAATACTTATTTTCCACCATAATATGCAAAAAAAAGAAAAAAAAACAGACAATGTGATTTTCTGGATTTTTTTTTCTCAGTTTGTCTCCCATAGTTGAGGTCTACCTATGATGTAAATTACAGACGCCTCTCATCTTTTTAAGTGGTGGAACGTGCACTATTGCTGACTGACTAAATACTTTTTTCCCCCACTGTATATATGTAGATAGATAGTGTGGTGTAGTGACCACTGTGTCCGCTAGGGGGTGCTGTGTGGATGTCCCAAGAGAGAGGATGAGTGACAGAATCCTGAAGGACCGTTATGTATCTCAAGGTGGGTGGTCTTGAGATGGAGACTTATGTGTGTGTGTTGATCAGCAATGATATTGCTGAGGTGTTGTTCAATGTATTAGGGAGAAGTCTCCAGGTAGCTGGGGAGACGGGAGGACCCAGTTACCTACAAACCCACCCAGGGGGTGTGTTTGAGAATGTTGTGATAAAAATGTGTGAATGGTTCAAGGATCTGTGATGAGGTCATAGCCATGTGACCCGGTGGGCGTGGCTACGGACCGTATAAGGTGGCCAGGATAGGTCACATGTGGTGAATGCTGGGACCCGGTTGGTCCAGTGTGGAAGGTCCCACTGAGATGGGGCTTCCTAGCTAACAGCCTGGTGAATTGAATGTGAGTAATGGCGACGTGTGCCTGTCAGTTCCCTGGAGGGAATGAACGTGTGCAGCATGGTGAAGCAGCATGAGAAGACCCTGACAGGGTGAGATAACTTGGGGCTAAGAAGCCTGCGTATTGAACAGTGCATAACTTACATGACTACAGGATAACAGAGGGAAACTCTGTGATGGACGCTATGCTGATTATATGCTGTTTTCTGTTGCTGTGATGGTTTATGATGCTGAATAAACCGAAGGGACTATGATTGTTTTGTGGAAAACCCGTGCCGGATCTGTTTTTGTGGCGGCTAAGCGAGTATCCCCTACTTGAATGACGGCGCTACCTCACAATAGATAGATAGATAGATAGATAGATAGATAGATATGAGATAGATAGATAGATAGATATTAGATATGAGATAGATAGATAAGTAGCAAAAAAACAGGGAACCAGCACATAAAGTAAAAAAAGGTGAATGAAAATGGTTCGCCACTTGAACCGTCGCACTTATGGGCTAAATAAACAGCTCTCATATTAACCCTGAAAAACCAGTGTGCTGTTCCTGTGGCACCCCCAGGAGTATGGTCGCCACACTGGCTTTGCCTTCCTCCAGGGGAGGGTAATACCAGGCTTGGAGGCAATGATGGGTCTCTCTCGCAGTCAATCCATACCTGCAACACAGTTCCACTCCAGGCCAGCAGGGGGAACTCGGAACCAGGATTGAGGGGAGGAGTGCTCTCTGAGGGCCAAGAGGAAGGAGGAGTCAGTTAGTCTGCGGAGGTTGAAGTGTGCAAACGTGTAAGGAGAAGCTGGAGGTTGAGCTTTGCACCTGGACTCTTTTGTATTTTTGTGCTGCTCTATTTCTTGTCTTCAATAGATAGATATGAGATAGATAGATATGAGATAGATAGATAGATATGAGATAGATATGAGATAGATAGATAGATATTAGATATGAGAGAGATAGATAGATAGATATGAGAGATAGATACTGTATAAGAGAGAGAGATAAATAGATATGAGAGATATAGATCGATATGAGATGGATAGATAGATATGGGATAGATAGATCGATATGAGATAGATATTAGATATGAGATAGATAGATATTAGATACTAGATATGTTCCCGATGCTATCACATTGGGAGGGCAGTAACATCATGATGGGGGCTGCTTTGTGGCGCTGGGGGTGGCGGCCCATCCACTTCCGTGCAGTCACATCCAGCAGGAAAGACGGTGTTTTGCAGCCTGTGCTGGAGATGGTGTGTGGCGCCACCAGAAGGTGGCCGCACCCAATCTCCAGCACAGGCCTCAAGCTGCGGTCTTTCCTGCCAGCTGTGACTGCATGGAGGTGGGTGGGCAGGCAGCGGCGGGATCCGGCGTGTATAGTCAGGCGGTGGATCCTGGCTGGGGTCCGGTGGTGGCATCCCTCTCATTACTCCCCCCTCATTACACCCCTCTCACAGCTAGCAGGAAAGACGGTGTTTTACAGCCTGTGCTGGAGATGATGTGCGGCGCAACCAGAGGGTGGCCACACCCAATCTCCAGCACAGGCCTCAAGCTGCGGTCTTTCCTGCCAGCTGTGACTGCACGGAGGTGGGTGGGCAGGCAGCGGCGGGCTCCGGCGCGCGTAGTCAGGCGGTGGGTCCTGGCGGGGTCCGGCGGCGGCATCCCTCTTTACTCCACCCTCTCGTTACACCCCTCTCACAGCCAGCAGGAAAGACGGTGTTTTGCAGCCTGTGCTGGAGATGGTGTGCGGTGCCACCAGAGGGTGGCCGCATGCAATCTCCAGCACAGGCCTTAAGCCGCGGTCTTTCCTGCTGGCTGTGACTGCACAGAGGTGGGTGAGCAGGCAGCGGTGAGATCTGGCGCGTGTAGACAGGCGGTGGGTTCTGGCGGGGGTCCGGCGGCGGCATCCCTCTCATTACACCCCTCATTACACCCTCTCATTATACCCCTCTCGTTATACCCCTTCTTTACACCGCTTTCACAGCCTCGTGATTGCAGTGGCGGCCTGGATACGAGCGGCAACTGGGATCAGAGCGGCGGCTGGGATCCAAGCAGCGGCCAGAATCCCAGCGGTGGTCGGGATCGCAGCAGCGTTCGGGATTGCAGTGGCAGCCTGGATCCAAGCGACAGCTGAGATCGCAGCGGTGGCCTGGATCCGAGCGGCAGCTGGGATCCCTGTGGCGGTTGGAATCGCAGCAATGGCCTGGATCCGAGAAGCAGCTGAGATCTCAGCAGCGTTCTCGACCGCAGCTGCGTCCTGGATCCGAGCGGCATCACTTGGGTGTTCCAAAATGGTGGTCGGTGTACTGCCGGTGCGGCGCAGTGGATTGTGGGATTCGGGGACATCCAGACAGAAGTGGATGACAGACAATTTAAGGCAATTGCATAGATAGATAGATAGATAGGATAGATTATAGAAAAATAATTGCTTAACATGGGGCAGCCCTATCTCCCTAAAGTAGGCACATCTACTGAGTTTCTATTGGTGTTTATACACATTTTAATGTATTTGTAGACTGATGGTCTAAACCTAGTGCAGAGCAATTATTACTTAGTCGGGTTTCTTGACCTTGAATGGAATAATTACAATCCAATAGAAATTTAAATCAATATCTAGAGGGGCTCATAGGAATAGTTAATGGTTAATTATCGGGTGAAAACAGTCGCCACTAACTGCGTTCTTTTTATTTCCAGCTAGCGCCGTCCTGCTTAATTGTTTGTCAATTCAATTATCATGCACAAAACTTTTTAACAAATTGATTTGCTTTTATTGGGAAAACAGTTCATGGCTAATTGACTTCTTTAGTGCATTACTAGAGACGCACAATGGTCCTTGTCTTTAGGAGAACTGTACGGCATTTAAATGAAATATATTAACAAAACAACTGCTATTTTATTAACAATTTATAAGCACAAGCAATGCTGAGCCCATTAGTAATACTTAAGTGATCATACTTGGATTACACTTTCTAAAGTGCTGCAAATAAATATGTACAAGAAGTGTTCATCCACTTCCAAGAATTGTAGATAGAATTAATGCTAATTCTTGAATGTCATGAAAATCTATGAATTCCTATAGAAGTAAACACCAGTACAATTAGACCATTTATATGTGACCAAATAAATGATGTTCATAACACCCAACGAATATGGTACTCAAAATATCATAATTGTTCTGTCTCATTCCAAGGGGAATACTTGGCACCAAAAAGTAGCAGAGGACAGAGGTGCAGAGGGTAAAGTGGCATTTACACTGCAAGATAATTGTCAATGAGCGTTGTTAAAAAAACTAATTCCTAATTATATTGCTGTGTAAACTGCCTGTCGATCTCCCAATGAATGAGAAAATCATTAATCAGGTGAAATGATCTTTTATGTAGCATAAAAGATCAAAAAGATCATCGCTCTCCATGGTGCACTATCCTGTGTAAACAGGATTTCCACTGCCGGGAACAATGGCAGCCTGTGCACATGGAGCGAGCTACTTTAGATCTACTATCTGCTATAGATCGCTCAGGGCACATTACTTACTTTGGTGTGCCTGTGTAAAAGTTCATCGATTGGCGGCGAGATCGTGGTTCCACCGGTCAGTCTGTGTAACGGACCGTAATGAAGGGACCTTTGTAATGTCTGCCTCTGACTTGTTAACAATCTATAACCTTATCAAAGTGGATCAATATTTTCCAGCTTTCTAGCTTGTGGTGAAGGTCTTGGCTTATGGATCACCATCTATGTTTTGCCGTGTCTCAATGACACGTGAAAAGATGTATACAATGTGTTCTTGAGCTTTAAATTTCATCTCCGCTGCGTTGCCTCTTAAGGGTGTAGAGCTAGTATAAACAGATCAGATGCTGTTATACAATAATTTGATCAGTCAGGTCTGTCAAACAGACTTAATAATAATGTCAAAATTCCTGACAGATGAAACTTTGCCAGGAATGTATAATTTCTCCCTTTTTTGTGAGTAGTAACTCTGACTGCAATATATTAACTCTGTGTGAAGAAACAAATTACATCAGTGGTTACTGCTACTATAGTGTTTGACACCACAATATTAACTGTCACTGTTTGATATTTTTTCCATGTTGTTCCCAAAGTCAACATATAAAGCTATTTATTTGTAGGTATATAATTAGCAACCTACGTGCAGCTTCTTACACTGCGGTAATCAATTAACAGTTAACACGGTTTGTAAATCCTGTTTCAGGTCAATGTGACCAATAATAAGCTTCTGTGTACATCATCTTGGCCTACATAGTGATGAAATGACATGCGGATGGGTATCTCACCAGATGTTATTCACTGCTCCCATATAACATTATAGTTAGTGAAGAAATGCTCATTAATTCTGAGATTTGAGGAATAGCATTAATCGCAGCTATAATAAAAATATATAATTACAAATACTTAGGCATCATCATTATTATTTGGTCATATGCTTCATATACAGTGCTGTGAAAAAGCATTTGCCCCCTTCCCAATTTCTTCCAATTTTGCATATTTGTGCAAAAATGCAGTTTATAAATGATGATTTCATGTAAAAAAAAAAAAGGCCTTCAGCCCTACCTTGATTTATGTTGAGTATTAATTGCTTTCTTAGGCTGGTTTCACACTAGCGTTTCATAGCACAGCGCATCGTGTGCTATCGGTCGCACGCACAATGGTCCCCTATCTTTAAAATGGAGGGCGCAGTGTCTAGCAATTGCATGCATTCATCAGCGTTTTCGTGCGCTGCGCATTTTCCAGGTGTGCGCCCAGACACGCCAGACGCTACATGTTGCATTTTTTGTTCCGCCCAACCTCGTAAAAAAAAAAATCGCATGCGCACGTGTGCGCACGGAATGCGCAAAAAAATAACATTACAGTCTATGGGGTCGCTGGCGTGCGCGTGGTCCTGCGCACGTCAGTGTTTTTTGCACGCAGGCGATTTTAGAGTAAACAATGTCTAGACACTGGTTTAAACCACCCCCTACACAGGCAACATTGTTTGGGAGGAGTGTACATAAAAGAAGGTGTCTGCAGTGGCAGACCACTTACTCTACAGACTCCCTTGAAGAGATAACACAGCCTTCAACAGACAAGAGCCTACCAACTTTGGATACAAGCTGCAGCAACCAAAATGTGAGTATTCTTCAACATAATGTCTGCCTGTCCTTTCAAAATTATTATGTACAGTCATGGCCAAAAGTTTAGAGAATGACACAAATATTATATTTTCACATGATCTGCTGCCCTCTGGTTTTTATGTGTGTTTGTCAGATGTTTTTATCACATACAGAAATATAATTGCAATCATATTATGAGTAACAAAAGGTTATATTGACAGTTAGAATGAGTTAATGCAGCAAGTCAATATTTGCAGTGTTGACCCTTCTTCTTCAGGACCTCTCCCTGGCATGCTCTCAATCAACTTCTGGATCAAATCCTGACTGATGGCAGTCCATTCTTGCAAAATCAATGCTTTTATTTTGTCTGAATTTTAAGGTTTTTGTTTGTCCACCCGTCTCTTGATGATTGACCACAAGTTCTCAATGGGATTAAGATCTGGGGAGTTTCCAGGCCATGGTCCCAAAATCTCTATATTTTGTTCACTGAGCCATTTAGTTATCACCTTTGCTTTATGGCAAGGTGCTCCATCATGTTGAAAAAGGCATTGTTGATCGCCAAACTGCTCTTGGACGGTTGGAAGAAGTTGCTCTTGGAGGACATTCTGGTACCATTCTTTATTCATGGCTGTGTTTTTAGGCAAGACTGAGAGAGAGCCCATTCCCTTGGCTGAGAAGCAACCCCACACATGAATGGTATTAGGATGCTTGACAGTTGGCATGAGACAAGACTGGTGGTAGCGCTCAACTGGTCTTCTCCGATTAAGCCGTTTTCCAGATGTCCCAAACAATCGAAAAGGGGATTCATCAGAGAAAATGACTTTACCCCAGTCCTCAGCAGTCCACTCCCTGTATCCCTTGCAGAATATCAGTCTGTCCATGATGTTTTTTCTGGAGAGAAGTGGCTTCTTTGCTTCCCTCCTTGAGACCAGGCCTTGCTCCAAGAGTCTCCGCCTCACAGTGCGTGCAGATGCACTCACACCTGCCTGCTGCCATTCCTGAGCAAGCTCTGCACTGCTGGTAGCCCCATCCCGCAGCTGAAACACTTTTAAGAGACGGTCCTGGCACTTGCTGGTCTTTCTAGGGCGCCCTGGAGCCTTTTTGGCAACAAGGGAACCTCTCTCCTTGAAGTTCTTGATGATGCGATAGATTGTTGACTGAGGTGCAATCTTTCTAGCTGCAATACTCTTTCCTGTTAGGCCATTTTTGTGCAGTGCAATGATGACTGCACGTGTTTCTTTAGAGATAACCATGGTTAACAGAAGAGAAACAATGATGCCAAGCACCAGCCTCCTTTTAAAGTGTCCAGTGGTGTCATTCTTACTTAATCATGACAGATTAATCTCCAGCCCTGTCCTCATCAACACCCACACCTGTGTTAATGGAGCAATCACTGAAACGATGTTAGCTGGTCCTTTTAAGGCAGGGCTGCAATGATGTTGAAATGTGTTTTGGGGGATAAAGTTCATTTTCTAGGCAAATATTGACTTTGCAAGTAATTGCTTTTAAGCTGATCACTCTTTATAACATTCTGGAGTATATGCAAATTGCCATTAGAAAAAATGAAGCAGTAGACTTTGTAAAAATTAATATTTGTGTCATTCTCTAAACTTTTGGCCATGACTGTACTAATGTTTTTTGTTTTTTTTTAAATTCCAGCATGTCTTCTGGATCGGAACATTCTCCATCCCAGCAAGAAATGGCCCAAGCAGAGTGTGAGGTGAGGATCTTGCTGCCTTTGGGTAAGTATAGCTGCTGTCTCTACAAATGTGTAATAATTTTTTTTCTTTACAGATCTCATCATCGGACCCGGCAAGTGAGGCGGAACAGCGGGAGCAGCCTAGCCAAGTCCCAGCGAGGAGACGGATAGTAAGTATATAGTCTTTGAATGTCCCTTTTTAATTTATTTTTTCTCTTCCTTTTTTCTGTCCTGTTTTTCATCTTCTATCTTGCTTCTTTTATTTCTATTTTTCTATCTTTTTCCTTCAAAAAAATTTCCAAGATTATGGTTTTTTTTCTAGGTTCCACAAAGGGATGAAGACATTTACTTGGACAACGACGTCCTGATCCACCTGGTCCAGGCACGTGTCCCGTTGTGGGACAGCCGTGACCAGCAGTACAAGGACACTGTGGTGACACGGCAGCTCTGGAATGAGGTGGCTGCAGCGATGATGGATGGCTGGGACAGCCCCTCTCCAAGTTCCAAAAAGGCATTTAGTAAGTATTTCCATGCTCTGTGATGCCACATTGACTCTTGTTCCTGATGATACTGTTGTGTTTCCTGCTAGATATATTCTAGAAGTAAACACAACAGTGTCATCAGGATCAACAGTGACTGCATTGTGTATTGTACTGCTGTATTGATCCTGCTTTGACTCTTGCTCCTGATGATACTGTTGTGTTTCCTGCTAGATATATTCTAGCAGTAAACACAACAGTGTCCTCAGGAACAACAGTGACTGCATTGTGTATTGTACTGCTGTATTGATCCTGCTTTGACTCTTGCTCCTGATGATACTGTTGTGTTTCCTGATAGATATATTATATCAGGAAACACAACAGTGTCCTCAGGATCAACAGTGACTGCATTGTCTATTGAATTCTTTTGTGATGCCACAATGTTTTCCAAGTTCACTCAGGTGTGTGTGATGATACAGATGTGCCATCAGTGCATTGTATAACGTTTTTTCTTTGTTTTTCCAACAGTGAACAAAGTCCGCACACATTGGCACTCGATGAAGGACTGATGTTCGTGCTGAGGGACAGGTTCGCAGTGGTTCAGCGGCAAGGACCAGAAGAAAGTACCACTATCATCGCGAGTTGGCGTTCCTCAGACCGGTCCTTGCCACCAGAGCGTAAGTATTATATTTTTTTTTTTTTAATAATCTGTGCTTTCTATTCCACAGCTGATGCTTCTTGTAAATGCATGATAGTAATGTTTTTTCTTTTCTTTCCACAGCACCTGGAGCAGCACCCTGCAACCTGTCCCTGGAGCGGTCCTTCATCGGACGACCTTGGACCCGTCCCAGCCATCCGACAGCCAAGAAGCAGCTTGCAGGTCAGCAACATGGACAGCTGGTGACCAGGAAGCTGGTCAATCAGGTGTTCCCCTGGTTATGCGGGCACTTCCCGCCAGCGGCAGAGGGCCTCGGACAGGCCTGTGTTGCCCGAGTTCATGCACTTGAGCGAGGCCTTTCATGCCAGCCTCAAGTCGCTGTCAGACAGAGTGGAAAGCGGTTTTTCACTCATGGAATACAGTTTTACCCACATGGGACACCGCTTCCACTCTGTCGACCAGCGCCTTGACCGTCTGGAGGCCGACCTCAACAGACCAGCGCACCATTTTTTCAGTAAAATTGAACGGGGCATGGCGGAACACCTTAGTCCTTAGCAACAGCTGAATGTGTTGCAGGCCTGCAACACTGCTTACTTGCAGGCTATGCAGCAGAATCGGTACATGCAGCAGTCAGTGGTGTCATTTCCAACAATTCCACCACTGACTCGCTACACCTCACTAACGAGTTCTGCTGCATACCACTGCACGGCCACCTGCATTCCTAGCCAAGCCGGACACCACTACACCACACCAATGCCGAGTGCTGCTGGACACTCCGCCACCACCATGGCAAGCGATGCTCCTTTCTGGAGCACCACCACGGCACTACCATCTTGGAGCACCGCCACCGCAGAACCTGCTTGGGCCACCGCCACCTATTCTCCTGTTCGGAGCACCGCTACCACTTCTCCGTCTAGGAGCACCGCCACCACTCCTCATCATTCAAGGAGCACCGCCACCACTTCTCCTCCTAGGAGCACCACCACCACTTCTCCTCCTAGGAGCACCACCACCACTTCTCCTCCTAGGAGCACCGCCACTTCTCCTCCTAGGAGCCCCGCCACCACTTCTCCATCTAGGAGCACCTCCACCACTCCTCATTATAGGAGCACTGCCACCACTTCCCCTCCTAGAAGCCCCGCCACCACTTCCCCTCCCAGGAGCCCCGCCACCACTTCTCCTCCTAGGAGCCCCGCCACCACTTCTCCTCCTAGGAGCACCGCCACCACTTCTCATAAGAGCACTGACACCACTTTTCCTTCTAGGAGCACCGCCACCTCCACCAGCGAGCATCAGAGGAGTGACCCACATTCCCTCTTTTACCCATCAAGGCAACGGTCCACCAGCTCAAGGCGGTCGAGCAATGTAAGGCTGTCACACGGTGGAAGTCGGTCCAGGCAGGTGACTCCTGCCCCAAAGAAGCAAAAAAACAAAAGACTTTGTTTGTCTCTCCCCCTCTCCTCCTAATGTGTCTCACCCTGCCTCTAGTTCCATCCCTGAGCTCCCTTCCCCCATTACTTTTGTCGCCCTTTCCCCTAGAACCCCTTCCTCAACTTCCAGCCGTTCCTCGTCTCTCCACACCCCCAAAGTATCCGAATCTTCCCCAAACATCCTTCACAATAAAAAAATTGTTGTTTTTTTTGTTTGTTTTTTTAACCCCTTCACGACCTTTGACGCCACGTAGGCGTCATGAAAAGTCGTGTCAGAACGACCCATGACGCCTATGTGGCGTCATGACTTTAAAGCCCCCCTGCGGGTCGGGTGACCTAGGTCACTGAAAGGTCACCCGACCCGCAGATACAGGGGGCTTTGTTCTTCGCCACAGGGGGCGTGGCTTCACCCCCACGTGGCTACGATCGCTCTGATTGGCTGTTAAAAGTGAAACAGCCAATCAGAGCGATAGTAATATTTCATCAATGAAAATTGATGAAATATTACAATCCAGCCATGGCCGATGCTGCTGTAGCATCGGACATGGCTGGAGACACCGATTCCACCCCCCCACCGGCGATCGCCCCCCCCGCAACTGAATGACAGCGGCGATCTGCCGCCGCTGTCATCATCTGCCCCCCTCCCATTCCCTCTGCTCCCCGCCAGCCTCCGATCCCCCCCTCACCCCCTCTCACCTCCCCCGGCACCTTCTAAGTCCCCCTGTCGCTCCCGGTGTCCGGCGGGTCCGGTTCATGGGCGCCGCCATCTTAGAAAATGGCGGGCGCATGCACAGTGCGCCCGCCCGAATCTGCCGGCTGCAGATTCCATTCTTTCATTTTGATCACTCTCACAGTGATCAAAATGAAAGAAAAAGTAAATAAACCCCCCGATTATCACCCCCATAGGTAGGCAGAACTAATAAAATAAAGAAAATATTTTTATTTTTATTTTTCCATTAGGGTTAGGGTTAGGGTTGAAAAGAGGGTTAGGGTTAGGGTTGAAAAGAGGGTTAGGGTTAGGGTTGAAAAGAGGGTTAGGGTTAGGGTTGGAAAGAGGGTTAGGGTTAGGGTTGGAAAGAGGGTTAGGGTTGGAAAGAGGGTTAGGGTTAGGGTTGGAAAGAGGGTTAGGGTTGGAAAGAGGGTTAGGGTTAGGGTTGGAAAGAGGGTTAGGGTTAGGATTGGAAAGAGGGTTAGGGTTGGAATTAGGGTTAGAATTAGGGTTAGGGTTGGAATTAGGGTTAGCGCTGGAATTAGGGTTAGGCTTGTGGTTAGGGATGTGTTAGGGTTAGGGCTGTGGTTAGGGGTGTGTTGGGGTTAGGGTTGGAGTTAGAATTGAGGGGTTTCCACTGTTTAGGCACATCAGGGGGTCGCCAAACGCGACATGGTGCAACCATTGATTCCAGCCAATTTTGCGTTCAAAAAGTTAAACGGTGCTCCCTCCCTTCCAAGCCCTGACGTGTGCCCAAACAGTGGTTTACCCCAACATATGAGGTATCAGCGTACTCAGGAAAAATTGCACAACAACTTTTGGGGACTAATTTCTCGTGTTACCCTTGGGAAAATAAAAAATTGGGGCTAAAAAATTATTTTTGTGGAAAAAAATGATTTTTTCATTTTCACGTCTCTGCATTATAAACTTCTGTGAAGCACTTGGGGGGTTCAAAGTGCTCACAACACATCTTACATACATTCCTTGAAAGGTCTAGTTTCCAAAATGGGGTCACTTGTGGGGGGTTTCCACTGTTTAGGCACATCAGGGGCTCTGCAAACGTAATGACGACCGCAGACTATTCCATCAAAGTCTGCATTTCAAAACGTCACTACTTCCATTCCGAGCCTTGACGTGTGCCCAAACAATGGTTCCTCCCCACATAAGGGGTACCAGCGTACTCAGGACAAACTGGACAACAACTTTTGGGGTCCAATTTCTCCTGTTACCCTTGTGAAAATAAAAAATTGCGGGCTAAAAAATCATTTTTTGAGGAAAAAAAAGATTTTTTATTTTCACGGTTCTGCGTTATATACTTCTGTGAAGCACTTGGGGGTTCAAAGTGCTGCTCACCACACATCTAGATAAGTTCCTTGGTGGTCTAGTTTCCAAAATGGGGTCACTTGTGGGGGGTTTCCACTGTTTAGGCACATCAGAGGCTCTGCAAACGTAACATGATGCCCGCAGACCATTCGATCAAGTCAGTATTTCAAAACGTCACTACTTCCCTTCCGAGCCCCGACGTGTGCCCAAACAATGGTCCCTCCCCACATATGGGGTATCAGCATGCTCAGGACAAACTGGACAACAACTTTTGGGGTCTAATTTCTCCTGTTACCCTTGTGAAAATAAAAAATTGCGAGCTAAAAATTCATTTTTTGAGGAAAAAAAAGGATTTTTTATTTTCAGGGCTCTGCGTTACAATCTTCTGTGAAGCACTTCGGGGTTCAAGGTGCTCACCACACATCTAGATAAGTTCCTTGGGGGGTCTAGTTTCCAAAATGGGGTCACTTGTGGGGGGTTTCCACAGTTTAGGTACATCAAGGGCTCTGCAAATGTAACATGATGCCCGCAGACCATTCCATCAAAGTCTGCATACCAAAACGTCACTACTTCCCTTCCGAGCCCTGACGTGTGCCCATACAGTGGTCATCCCCCACATATGGGGTATCAGCGTACTCAGGACAAACTGGACAACAACTTTTGGGGTCCAATTTCTCCTGTTACCCTTGTGAAAAAAAAATTGCGTGCTAAAATTCATTTTTTTTTGAGGGAAAAAAAATGATTTTTTATTTTCACGGCTCTGCATTATAAACTTCTGTGAAGCACTGGGGGGTTCAAGGTGCTCACCACACATCTAGATAAGTTCCTTGGGGGGTCTAGTTTCCAAAATGGGGTCACTTGTGGGGGGTTTCTACTGTTTAGGCACACAGGGGCTCAGCAAATGTAACATGACGCCCGCAGACCATTCCATCAAAGTCAGCATTTCAAAATGTCACTACTTCCCTGCTGAGCCCCAACGTGTGCCCAAACAGTGGTTCCCCCCCACATATGGGGTACCAGCGTACTCAGGACAAACTGGACAACAACTTTTGGGGTCCAATTTATCCTAGTACCCTTGTGAAAATAAAAAATTGCCAACTAAAAAATTTTTTTTTAGGAAAAAAAAAGATGTTTTATTTTCACTGCTCTGCATTATAAACTTCTGTGAATCACCTGGGGGTTCAAAGTGCTCACTATGCATCTAGATAAGTTCCTTAGGGGGTCTAGTTTCCAAAATGGGGTCATTTGTGGGGGAGCTCCAAAGTTAAGGCACACAGGGGCTCTCCAAACACGACATGGTGTCCGCTAACGATTGGAGCTAATTTTCATTTCAAAAAGTCAAATGGCGCTCATTCCCTTCTGCGCCCTGCCGTGCACCCAAACAGTGCCCCCCCCCCACATATGGGGTACCAGCATACTCAGGACAAACTGGACAACAACTTTTGGGGTCCAATTTCTCCTGTTACCCTTGTGAAAATAAAAAATAGCGTGCTAAAAAATCATTTTTGAGGAAAAAAAAAGGTTTTTTATTTTCACTGCTCTATGTTATAAACTTTTGTGAAGCACTTGGGGGTTCAAAGTGATCACTACACATCTAGATAAGTTCCTTAAGGGGTCTAGTTTCCAAAATGGTGTCACTTGTGGGGGAGCTCCAATGTTTAGGCACACAGGGGATCTCCAAACGCGACATGGTGTCCGATAACGATTGGAGCTAATTTTCCATTCAAAAAGTCAAATGGCGCTCCTTCCCTTCCGGGCCCTGCCGTGCACCCAAACAGTGGTTTATGACCACATATGAGGTATCAGTGTACTCAGGAGAAATTGCCCAACAAATTTTAGGATCCATTTTATCCTGTTGCCCATGTGAAAATGAAAAAACTGAGGCTAAAAGATAATTTTTGTGAAAAAAAGTACTTTTTTTTTTTTACGGATCAATTTGAGAAGCACCTGGGGGTTCAAAGTGATCACTTTGCATCTAGATAAGTTCCTTGGGGGGTTTAGTTTCCAAAATGGGGTCACTTGTGGGGGAGCTCCAGTGTTTAGGCACGCAGCGACTCTCCAAACGCGACATGGCAAGCGCTAAATATTCCAGCATATTTTCCATTCAAAAAGTCAAATGGCACTCCTTCCCTTCTGAGCCCTGCCGTGCGCCCAAACAGTGGTTTTTGACCACATATGAGGTATCGGTGTACTCAGGGGAAATTGCCCAACAAATTTTAGGATCCATTTTATCCTGTTGCCCATGTGAAAATGAAAAAATTGATGCTGAAAGAAAATTTTTGTTGGAAAAATTAAAATGTCCTTTTTTTCCTTCCATGTTGCTTTAGTTCCTGTGAAACACCTAAAGGGTTAATAATCTTCTTGAATGTAGTTTTGAGTAGCTTGAGGGGTGCAGTTTTTAGAATGGTGTCACTTTTGGGTATTTTCTGCCATATAGACCCCTCAAAGTGACTTCAAATGTGAGGTGGTCCCTAAAAAAAATGGTTTTGTAAATTTTGTTGTAAAAATGAGAAATCACTGGTCAACTTTTAACCCTTATAACTTCCTAATAAAAAAATATTTTGCTTCCAAAATTGTGCTGATGTAAAGTAGACATGTGGGAAATGTTATTTAGTAACTATTTTGTGTCACATAACTCTCTAGTTTAACAGAATAAAAATTCAAAATTTGAAAATTGCGAAATTTTCAAAATTTTCGCCAAATTTCTGATTTTTTCACAAATAAACGCAAAAATTATCGATCTAAATTTACCACTAACATGAAGCCCAATATGTCACGAAAAAACAATCTCAGAATCGCTAGGATGCATTGAAGCGTTCCAGAGTTATTACCTCATAAAGGGACACTGGTCAGAATTGCAAAAAATGGCCAGGTCATTAAGGTCAAAATAGGCTGGGTCATGAAGGGGTTAAATAAATGAGCAATTCTGCTTTCACAAAATACGGCTTGATTAATGTGTCTTTCACCGCCTACACACACTGCGCCGCACACACACTGCGCCGTACACGTTGCGTTTTTGACACCACATAGCTCCATTACTAACACATGTTTCTTGTGTCAGTCATAGAATCATAGAATCATAGAATCGTAGAGTTGGAAGGGACCTCCTGGGCCATCTGGTCCAACCCCCTGCTCAAAGCAGGATTCGCTAAATCATCCCAGTCAGATGTCTGTCCAGCCTCTGTTTGAAGACATCCATTGAAGGAGAACTCACCACTTCTCGTGGCAGCTTGTTCCACTCATTGATCACTCTAACTGTCAAAAAGTTTTTTCTAATATCTAATCTGTGTCTCCTCCCATTCAGTTTCATCCCATTGCTTCTAGTCTTTCCTTGTGCAAATGAGAATAAAGTTGATCCTTCTACAATGTGACAGCCCTTTAGATATTTGTAGACAGCTATTAAGTCTCCTCTCAGTCTTCTCTTTTGCAAACTAAACAATCCCAAATCCTGCAACCTTTCCTCATAAGACAGGGTTTGCAGACCGGTCACCATTCTGGTTGCTCTTTTCTGAACTTGCTCCAGTTTGTTGATGTCTTTTTTAAATTGTGGTGCCCAAAACTGGACACAATATTCCAGATGAGGTCTGACCAAAGAGGAGTAGAGGGAAATAATGACTTCACGTGATCTAGACTGTATGCTTCTGTTAATACATCCTAGAATGGCATTTGCTTTTTTTGCTGCTGCATCACACTGTTGACTCATATTCAGTTTGTGATCTATTAGTATACCCAAGTCTTTTTCACATGTGCTGTTGCTTAGGCCTATTCCTCCCATTCTGTATATGCTTTTTTCATTTTTATTGCCCAGATGTAGTACTTTGCATTTTTCCTTGTTAAAAACCATTCTGTTAGTTGCTGCCCACTTCTCCAGTTTATTTATATCTTTTTGAATCCTCTCTCTCTTCTCTAGTATTAGCTATCCCTCCTAGCTTTGTGTCATCAGCAAATTTAATCAGTTTACCCTCAATTCCTTCATCTAAATCGTTGATAAAGATGTTGAACAATGCAGGGCCCAGGACAGAGCCCTGTGGTACCCCACTTGAGACATTCTTCCAACTGGATGTGCAGCCATTTACAACCACTCTTTGGGTCCGATCACTAAGCCAGTTATGAATCCACCTAACAGTTGCCTTGTCCATTCCATACTTAGTCATTTTTTCAATAAGGATTGTATGAGATACTTTGTCAAATGCTTTGCTGAAGTCAAGATATACTATATCTACAGCATTTCCTTGATCCACCCAATCAGTGATTCCGTCATAGAAGGAAATTGTTAGTCTGACATGACTTACTAGTTACAAACCCATGCTGACTCTGTTTAATCACTTCATTCTTATCCAGGTACTGACATACATGTTGTTTAATAATTTGTTCAAAGATCTTTCCTGGTATAGAAGTCAGATTCACTGGCCTATAGTTGCCTGGGTCCACCTTCTTCCCCTTTTTGAAGATAGGAACAACATTTGCTCTTCTCCAGTCTTCTGGGACTTGTCCTGTTTTCCAAGAATTTTCAAAGATTATGGAGAGGGGTTCAAAAAATTCTTCTGCTATCTCCTTCAGTACTCTAGGGTGTAATTCATCTGGACCTGGAGACTTGAATTCATTTAGGTTAGCTAAGTGTTTCCTCACTATCTTTCTGTTTATAGATATCCTGGATTCTTCTATTCCCTTAATAGGACAGTGAAGAACAGCTGATGTCACATTTCCTTTCTGAGAGAAAACAGATGCAAAATAGGAATTTAAAAGTTCGGCCTTCTCAACATCCTGTCTTACCATTTCATCATTTTCATCCTGTAAAAATCCTATAGCATCTTTGACTTTTCTTTTACTTTTGACATATCCCCAAAATCCTTTATTATTGCTTTTGACATCTCTTGCAAGCCTCAATTCATTGTCAGCTTTAGATAATCTGATTTGTGCCCTGCAGGTTCTGCAGACAGTCTTGGAGATATGTGTAGTCAAAAACACAAATCTATGACTTGTATTTTCACCACCAGTCTCTTCAGTCTGCTAATATTGCACAGACTGAATAGAGCAGGGTTCCCCAACTCCAGTCCTTAAGGCCCACCAACAGATCATGTTTTCAGGACTTCCTTTGTATTGCTCAGGTGATAATTGCTTCACCTGTGCAATACAAAGGAAATCCTGAAAACATGACCTGTTGGTGGGCCTTGAGGACTGGAGTTGGGGAACCCTGGAATAGAGGATGGTGTTGAGTGCAAGACATATCTATTGTTACCTTGCCAGGTATCATAAAAAGTTAATTGACTATGGTGTTTTTTGCCATCATCATTTAACTATTTGTGAGACAAGTCAAGGGGATTCTAGATATACCTTGTAATTAACTACATCCTCTATTCAGTGTGTGTTGAATAAACTGATGACATGATGGGGAAAATACACATCACATGCACAATACCCTGGCCTTGTATCATAACTATCACACCTGGGCAGGTGAATACACATGAATTTTAACCTGCAGCGTCGCTTCAGTCTGCATATATTTCAAGCAGACTGTAGCGATGCTGCAGTTTAACTCATATGTGTATTCTCCTGCCCATGTGTGATAACTTTCTGAAGTCAGGATGCGTTAGTTTGGGTGTCCTCACTTCAGCATGGCAACAGGCCTGGGTATTGTAGAAGTTGTATAAACTTTATTATGTCTACAGTCTGCGTTCAAACTCAAGCCACAGTGATGATACTACAAATAATATTTATAGTCACAGGGTCATGTGTCATAAAGAGTGACGGATGCTAGTGTATTGCCAAATCACTATTTGTAACATCAGGCCATGTGACACAAATATTAGTTGTATTATCTCCACCGTCACTGCTAATTGAACACACACTGTAGAGTTGATCAAGGTCTTACAACTTGTGTGTGTATGTATATTCACCTGATCAGGAGTACTAGTAAATTCATGCTGCACAAAACACAGCATCATGAATTCACTGGTACACCTGGCCAGTTGATTATTGTATTGGAGTGTAAAAAGACAGAGTGCACTCGGTACAAGTATCAAAACAGGTTTTTTATTAACATACACACAAGAAAACATTTTTACACCATTTGATCTTGCCATTCCACCCGTCCTACATCTGAGTTAAAGTAGGCCACAAATTGGTCCCTCATTTGGCCAACTTCAACGGATGACCTGAGAGGGTGCTGAGTAAATTCAGGCAATGGGTTAGGAGATGCATCATCGAGTTCAAAGTTCGGGTGCTCTCTAGCCATCACAAAATTATGTAGAACCACAGGGCTTTACCACCTCATCCACTGTGTCCAGTTTCAGATTCATGGCTGTGCCAAGAATGCGCCATCTGGAGACAAGTATACCAAACGCACACTCTACAGTTCTTCTGGCCCTGGTCAGCCTGTAATTAAAAAAATTTTTGGTGTGGTCCAAGTCCCAGCTGGAGTAGGGTTTGAGCAGGTTTTGGCACATCTGGAATGCCTCATCCCCAACCATTACAAATGGCTGTGGCGGACCTTCGGTGTTTGGAAGAGGTCGTGGCATGGGGAAATTGAACTGGTTGCCATACAACCTCTAGCCCATGTCCGAGTTCTTAAAAGCCTGGGAGTCATTCCCACGGCCAAATGCCCCAATGTCCACTGCAACAGTCTGTATCCGAAATGGCCATGAGTACTGTAGAAAAGTACTTTTTGTAGTTATAGTACTCAGATCCAGTTCTTTTCGGTTTGATAATCCGGATGTGTTTCCCATCAACCGTCTGCAACAATTCCAGACAAGGTGGATATTTCAATCCGATACTGGAAGTGGAGTGAAGAGAGGCTCTCTCCAGTAGCCAGGAATCTGGGTTGTGAACCAGAAGCCCTGCATTCCCTGTGTGAACACTGCCACATGCGGATTATTTCTTCTGCACTGGTGTACCACACGGCCAATCCCTGATTGTAGGCTGGCTGTTTCATTTGGTATTTATGCACCTGTGCAGTTGCCATTTTACTTGGGTCCGCTGCACCTTGTATTAGTGCAGATGCATTTAGGCCTGTCTGGTTTGTATCTGAATTTTTTGGAGGATTTTTTCCTCTTTTTGAGGTTTTCATATTAGAGTAGGACTGGAAAGTGTAAGGAACTTTGACGCAGTTTGCCAGCTTCCGTATTAAGGCCTTAATATCAACCAATACCTTACATATATTGATATGCTTTTTGTGCACTTTTTATATTTCATTCAGGGTGCAGTTGGGCCCAAATGGTTCTGCAAACTTGTGGCCTCTGTTCACACGGGATGCATTCTAGTTGGCACTGGGCAGCCCCCCTATATGGTGTTACTAAGAGGTTGTGAACCAGAAGCCCTGCATTCCCTGTGTGAACACTGCCACATGCAGATTATTTCTTCTGCACTGGTGTACCACACGGCCAATCCCTGATTGTAGGCTGACAGTTTCATTTGGTATTTGTGCAGCTGCCATTTTACTTGGGTCCACTGCACCTTGTATTAGTGCAGATGCATTTAGGCCTGTCTGGTTTGTATCTGAATTTTTTGGAGGCTTTTTTCCTCTTTTTGAGGTTTTCACACACAAAAAGAATACCATTACCCTGCAGATATGGGGTTAATCTGCAGGTAAATAGTGTTACTAACTTGCTTGGTGCCTTCACTTAACAGAATGCTGCGGGCAAAAATTAACTTTATTCTCCCAGGTAGCATTTAGTTTCAGTCATGGTGGCCGTGCCAAAGCTTGTTCAGTCACTGCTCTGAGCATAGAGAACGGTGGCTGTATCCATGCCGCCAGCTCTGACTGACAGCCCAATGCAGAACCAGTGTCAGAGCCGGGTTCTGTGATGACTGGTGATTTAGCTTGGGAAAGCATGCTCCAGTCACCACCAAATTCCAAGCAGAGTGCACATATGGAGGTACACAGAGGTGAATAAAGGCCCCCATGCACATCATATAACTGTTTGCGCAGTGCCAGAGACCTTGCACATCTCTCCTTTCTTCCTCCTGCAGGGACACCAATGTGTTTACTTACCTATCTGTGGACCCTCAGCGTATGTTTCTTCCCAGAATCTGGGTACAGCACGTAGATCTCCTAGGAGTGTGCTTAGGGTGCGCGCCCAGCCTCTCAAGGAACCACAGTGTGAGCTGCTAAAGATGTGCAAATCCAATACCTGGGAGACCGCTGATATTTAAGGTGTTCTCCCCTATTGGGAGGTACATTAGCAACTTTAGTTATCAGTCTATATCATGCTACCAAGTTGTAATGTTCCCATTCCTGTGCTCTCAGTACCTGATCCTATACGCCCACTGTACCTATACCTGACCAGACATGGGCCATACATGAGTTATCAGGGTCCGGGCAAGCATTGCGATTTTAATTAAAGTTTTAATTAAGACAAGATGGTGAGGGAGAGGTGTAAGCCTCCTTTACTGGGAGCCCTGATACCTCATGCAACTGCTCAAACTGTTTTTTTTCCCAGCCACACTCAGGTGCCACAAACATCAGTTTTGTAGACTATTATTGGTAGAAAAATATAAGGATAGTAACACAGGTAGTTGACCGATGACTATTCACCCACAATAGAAATTTGATAATGTCACAGCAGCAGTTAGCCATAGGCCATGCATGAGGTACCAGGGTCTGAGCCAGCAATTAGAGCTTTGAATTAAAGTTTCAATTAAGACAAGGTGGGTGCGGGACCGGTGTAAGCCATGGGCCATACATGAATTTTCAGGGTTCAGGCCAGCATTGAGAGCTTTTAATTAAAGTTTTAATTAAGATGAGGTGGGTGAGGGAGAGGTGTAAGCCTTCTTTGCTGGGAGCCCTGATACCTCATTCAACAGCTCAAATGCAAACAAAAAAGCTCAACCACATTCAGATGGCACAAATATCAGCACAAATGTTATAAAAATTTAAGGATAGTAGCACAGGTAGTTGACTGAAAGTAAGTACAGGCCTGCCAGTCTGGGAGCCATACTGCTACAAACAATAGACATGAAGGAGACCCAACTTGAAATGCAAACATTTAAAAAAAAAAATATTGTCATACACCATTAAAGTGGCATAAATTTCCCAAGAGTAGAAATAGTATAATTTGCCTCTGACACCCCTTCCATTACAGAGAACCCACCAGATGGAGACCTAACGTGGATTCTCCACATTTCAAAAAATTATTGTTACACATCACTAAAGTGGCATCAGTTTGTTCACAGTAGAAATTGTATAACGGGTTTCTGACACCCTTTCCACTACATGCAACTCACCAGATGGAGATCCAGCTTGGAATCTCCACATTTCAAAAAATTGTTGGTAACATCAGCAGCAGTAGCAACAGCAGGCACAGAAGCCACAAGAAAGGTGTCACAGACTGCAATAACACAAGATCAATGCATGACACTAAAAACAACACCATCGCCTAGTCTGGGGAGCAAAACTCACTGGAGATCCATGACTTGTTCTCTTGATGAAGGTTAGGTGGTCTATAATTTGAAGGGACAGCCGGAATCGCTTATCCATCAGGACACCACCAGCAGTGCTGAACACACGTTCTGAGAGAACACTGGCTGCTGGTCATGACAAAACCAGCAAGGCGTGACAGGCGAGCTCAGATCACTATTCCATTTATGAAGACCAAAATGCAAAAGGGTCCAAATTTTGCCTGATAGCATTGATATTCAGCACGAGAAACTCCTGTACCATCCTCTTCAGTCGTTCACGTGTCAGAATTGTACTCTGTTCTGCTGGTGCACAGGCTGGTGTAAAAATGTGTGAAATGACTCACATCATCAGCGCTAACCATCTTAGTAGCCATTTCGAAACTGTACAGAAGGGCTCATCACTGCTGCCACAGTCGCTGCAATATGCGCAGAGCGGAATTCCACCAAGTTCCCACATAGCAGATCAAATGGTTACCGGGTAGGCCAAAAGATTTCAGTAGCGATGCAAGTCTATGACCTGTGAGTTGCGATTGGCAGAAGTGAGCACACAGCGGAAGGGTTTTTTGCAGCAGCTCATACAGGCCAAGATAGTGGGGGTAAAATTGCTGTACCACCACGTTGAGGACACGAGCCATGCAAGGCATGTGTGTGAGGTTGCTGCAGCGTAGGGCTGCCACCAGGTTCGCACCGTTATCACACATGGCCTTCCATGGCTTCAGGTTCAGTGAAGACAGCCATTGCTCAAACTCGGCCTGGATAGCTGTCCACAACTCTAGAGCTGTGTGACTGTGATCTCTAAGGCATATTAATTTATACACTGCCAGATTGCGGTGAGCCCTGGCTGCGCAGTACAGAGGTGGGGGGGATTCTCTCTGCACTGTTGGAACGTGCGTCTCATTAAGGGAGAGGTTGAGGATGCAAGTGGAGGCCCTAAAGGAGGTGGGGGAGCCAGAAGCAGTGGAGGAAGTGTTAGATACAAAGGTTCGTCCCACAAGCCTTGGGGATTCAAAGACTTGTGGAGCAGCCCCTTGCCCGCCTGCCCCCACAGCCACTAGTCACCCAGTGCCCAGCCAGCGAGATGTAACACCCCTGCCGATTTTTACTCGTCCAGGTGTAAGTGGTGAAATGCACCCTTGCAAAGATTTTTCTAGGGAACGGGTGATGTTGTCTGCGACATGCTGGTGTAACACAGGCACAGCTTTCCTAGAGAAGTAATGGCGACTGGGCAACTGGTACTGGGGGACTGCAACGGTCATCAACTTTTGAAAACCGTCTGTATACATCAGGCAGAGGCAGCATTTCCATGGCCAACAGATTGGAGATGGTTGAGTTCAAGCTCTTAGCTTTTGGCATGTGTAGGAGAAAACATTTTACGTGACCACAACTGTGGGACCGAGGGCTGACTGCTGTGCATCATGCGTTTTTGATGCGTTTTTTCATTGCATGGGTTTTTTTGTCACTTGAAATAAAGCTAATTGAAAGTTGGCTTCTGGGAAGGAAAAAAAGTGATTTCCTGTTTGGAGATATGTTAGGGTATGTACAGTCAGTAAACGCTGGGGGTTAGACGCTGCGTACATCTGCAGTGTAGAACCTGCAGCGTCCAGCTGTTCTGTTACAGCATAGTGGATGGGTTATCAAGAAATCTTAGGCTATGTGCACACGATGCAGATTTCCTGCGGATCTGCAGCGGATTTTTCCGTGCAGAAACGCTGCAGATCTGCACTGTGATTTACAGTACGATGTAAATCAATGAAAAAAAAAACCGCTGTGCACACGCTGCGTTTTTTTCCGCGCGGTTTTTGTGCGGTCCAAAAAAAGCAGCATGTCACTTCTTTTGTGCGGTTTTCCACCTGCTCCATTCTCCGAATCCGCAGGGGGAAAACCGAAGTGGAAAACCGCACAAAAACCGCTGGAAAACCGCAATAAAAAAGGAAGAAATCCGCAGGAAAAATGCAGGTCATTTGACCTGCAGATTTCTTAAAATCTGCGCGGAAAAATCTGCAGGATGAAAATCTACGTGTACACATAGCCTTATGCCCACTATGCGTGCACTGATGCCCGCGGCTCACCTGCAGAGATAGACATGTGGCGTGCCGTTCCAGACCGCAGCATGTCAGTTTATCCACTTTCACTAGATGCGGTAAAACCGCTTTATCTTCCTAGTCACATGTGTATTAAGTGCGGGAACACAGCTTACTACGCATGTGTACTAATTTAAATAATGGTGAATCTTGTAACACAGCCTGAAGTACAGTACATGAAACAGGAAGTGGAGGAAACACAGGAGGTACCCTCCTTTTTTTAATTTTAAAAAAATGGCGTAGGGTCCCCCTATATTTGTCAACGAGCAAGAGTAAAGCATACTACTAGGACTGGGTTTTTTTAGGCTGGTAAGGAACATCAATATCCACGAACCTTACCAGCCTTATAATACCAGGCAACACCAGTCTGCTTACCTTGGATGGTTAGCAAAAATAGTGGGATTCCCTCCAACAAAAATAGCATGGAGTCCCCCCTATTTTTTGTTAACCAGCCAAGGAAAAAGCAGACAGCTGTGGCCTGGTATTCTCAAGCTGGCGAGGTCCATGGATTTTGTCCCTCACCAGCCTAAAATTAGCAGTCCGCAGCCGCCCCACAATTGGCACATCCAAAGATGCACCAATTGTGGCACTTTACCCTGCTCTTCTCCCCTGCCGTGTAGTGGTGGCGAGTGGGATTCATATTTGTGGGGTTCATATCGCCTATTCCATCAATACCCTCGTCTTCTGGAAGAGAATTAAAATATAAAAGCAACAATATCCTTACCTGTCCTCTGAGAAGATATACATACTGTCCCACGACGAGTTCAGCTCTGCAACATCTGGATGCCTTTTTCTGAACGGTGGCATTATGCCACCATTTAGCCTGACATCCAGACACAGCGGTGCTTGAAGCTCATCAGAGATAACGCGGTCCCATACACTGCAGTTCTCGTGATCAGCTGATAGTGAGAACTTAGCTAGTGACCGTAAATAACCCCTTCCCCGGTGGTCACGTGCAAAGCAGTTCTCATGATCAGCTCAGGTGATCGTGAGAACTGCAGTGTACGTGTATTTCCGGCTGAAACAAGGTACACCTTTATTTAAATTAGTACACATGCGTAGTAAGCTGCGTTGTCGCACTTAATACGCATGTGACTAGGAAGATAATGCAGTTTTACCATATCTAATGATAGTAAATGTGTAATTTACTCAGCTCCGTTACATAAATTGATATGCTGCAGACTGGAAAGAAGCGCCACATGTGCGTCTCCGCAGGGAAGCCGAAGGCATCTCAGCATGCGTATTGGGCTTGGGATTTTTTAAAATCCCATCCACTATGCTGTAACATCTGGATGCTGCAGGTTGGACGCTACAGATGTACGGAGCGTCCAACCCGCAGCGTTTACTGACCGTGGGAACATACCCTAGGTGGTAACCAAGTGGAGGTTCTGCGGCCGGAGACCTGTGTGAGAACACTTGCCACGGTGAAAGAGGAGGAAGAAACAGCAGATGTGGATCATGGGATGTCTGATGATAGGCAAGGCCCGCTAGTCCTCATTTTTGTGCTATGTGATTCACAGATTAAAGCATGTTGATCTCGCATGTTCGGGTTCATGCATGCAGTAGTCAAATATTGCAATTTTTGCCTCTACTGAGTCTTTTTTTTTTGCAAAGATGGAAGGTAATGTGAGATGGGTTATATTTTGCAGTTTCAAAAAAGGTTCAGGCTAGGCAACCCTTGCCACACCTGCGAACTGCAGACTCTCCACCAGTGCTGGCCACAGACAAACTTGTGACTGAGGATGCAGTGCTTGTCATGGTTGCATCACAATGTACCTTTCTCATCTTCCTTCACCTCCAGTGCTGACCTACTCAGCTGCATGCCTCTGGGTTCATGCCAAATGGGATGTACAACCTCATCATCATCCTCTGTTCTCCCACTCCTTGCCCTGAGTCACCCTCCTCATCTTCCTGCCCTGACAGCACAGTAAAGTTGGAGTGCGCCTCAGGTATCTGATTATCAAAAGTATCACCTCCACCCCTGGGGATTAACATCTGGTGACGAGGGTCTGAATACTGTTCGGACCCTACTTCGTTCGGCCACGGATCAGATATAAAATCATTTTGGGCATTGGTGCAGATGCTTTCCTCCTCTTGATTCTGTGAATCTTTGTAACAGACCTCTGATGCCCATGGAATAGAATGTGTAAACAGCTCTGCAGACTGACCAATCTGTGGTTCCCCACAATCAGTTGTATGGTTGGAAAGTTGTGACACGAGGGCAAACAATGGTAATTGGGATGCCACCTCTGAGGATTGTATTGTGTGTGATGTTAAGGTGGATGAAGAGGCCACTTGATGCAGTGCTTGCCATCCACTGGAGCACATGCTCTTTCTGACCCTTATCTACAAGTCGTACCGCTTTGCAGCTGCAGGGGAGTCGAGTAGCCTGTCCAGTAACAGATGTTGTCAGTTGTCTTTGGATAGGACAAGACAGTGTTTGTTCAGTAGAGCTTTCAGTAACATTACCGCCTAACCCATGTACACGTTGAACACCAAGCCTCCCCCCTTCCACCACGACCTCGCTTTTTACCCACTCATGTTGGATGTACTCTTCCCCTCTTTTCACCAGCTGTTTCAAAACCCTAGGCCCAGACCCGTCAGTCACCTGTCACTAAATGAACAATCTGTATTTATTTTTTGATAGTGTGCCTGAACAATATTAGCCCTGATGATTAGATTATCAAATGAGGTCACCTGGATGCACCTCAATATTATCCCTAATGATTTTGATTAACATATGGGACTCCTGTTTGCACCTCAATTTAAGTCCTAACAATTTTGATTAGCAAATGGGGCCTTGTGGCTGCACCACAATATTAGCCCTAATAATTTTAATTAGCAAATGGGGCCTCCTGGCTGCACCCCAATATTAGGTTTAACAATTTTGATTAGCAAATAGGGCCTCCTGGCTGCACCTCAATATTTGCCCTAACAATTGATTAGAAAATTGGGCCTCTGGCTGCACCTCAATATTAGTCCTAACAATTTTGATTAGCCAATGGGGCCTCCTGGCTGCACCCCAATATTAGCCCTAACAATTTTGATTAACAAATGGGGCCTCCTGGCTGCACCCCAATATTAGGTTTAATAATTTTGATTAGCAAATGGGGCCTGGTACCTGCACCCCAATATTAGGTTTAATGATTTTCTTTAGCAAATTGGGCCTCAGGCTGCACCCCAATATTAGGCCTAACGATTTTGACTAGCAAATTGGGCCTCTTGGCTCCACCCCAATATTAGCCCTAATTATTTTGATTAGCAAATGGGATCTCCAGGGTGCACCCCAATATTAGCCCTAATTATTTTGATTAGCAAATTGGGCCTCCTGGCTGCACTTCAATATTATCCCTAAATATTTTGATTAGCAAACGTGCCCTCCTGGCTGCACCTTCAGTGGGTACGGAAAGTATTCAGACCCCCTTAAATTTTTCACTTTCTGTTTCATTGCAGCCTTGTGGTAAATTCAAAAAAGTTCATTTTTTTCTCATTAATGTACACTCAGCACCCCATCTTGACTGAAAAAAAGCAGAAATGTAGATTTTTTTTTGCAAATTTATTAAAAAAGAAACACTGGAATATCACATGGTCATAAGTATGCAGACCCTTTGCTCAATATTGAGTAGAAGTACCCTTTTGAGCTAGTACAGCCGTGACTCTTCTTTGGACTGATGCAACAAATTTTTCACACCTGGGTTTGGGGATCCTCTGCCATTCTTCCTTGCAGATCCTCTCCAGTTCCGACAGTTTGGATGGTGAACATTGGTGACAGCCGCTCCAGAGATGCTCAGTTGGGTTTAGGTCAAAGCTCTGGCTGGACCAGTCAAGAATGGTCACAGAGTTGTTCTGAAGCCACTCCTTTGTTATTTTAGCTGTGTGCTTAGGGTCATTGTCTTGTTCGAAGTTGAACCTTCGGCCAAGTCTGAGGTCCAGAGCACTCTGGAAGGTTTTCATCCAGTATATCTTGGTACTTGGCCGCACTCATATTTCGTTCAATTGCAACCAGTCGTCCTGCCTCTGCAGTTGAAAAACACACCCATTGCATGATGCTGCCACCAACATGTTTCACTGTTGGGATTATATTAAGCAGGTGATAAGCAATGCCTGTTTTTTTCCACACATACCACTTAGAATTATCACCAAAAAGTTCTAGCTTCGTCTAATCAGACCAGAGAATCTTATTTCTCATAGTCTGGGAGTCCTTCATGTGTTTTTTACCAAACTCTATGCGGGATTTCATATGTCTTGCACTGAGGAGAGGCTTCGGTCAGGCCATTCTGCCTTAAAGGCCCGACTGGTGGAGGGCTGCAGTGATAGCTGACTTTATGGAACTTTCTCCCATCTCCCTACTGCATCTGTGCAGCTCAGCCACAGTGATCTTGGGGTTCTTCTTTACCTCTCTCACCAATTTGGCTTCTGGTGGTCCCAAACTTCTGTTTAAAGATTATGAAGGCCACTGCGCTCTTAGGAACCTTGAGTACTACAGAAATTCTTTTGTAACCTTGGCCATATGTGTGCCTTGCCACAATTCTGTCTCTGAGCTCCTTGGCCAGTTCCTTTTACCTCATGATTGTCATTGAGTCTGACATGCCATGTGAGCTGTGAGGTCTTTTATAGACAGGTGTGTGCCTTTACAAATCAAGTCCTATCAGTTTAATTAAACACAGCTGGACTCCAATGAAGGAGTAGAACCATCTCAAGGAGGATCACAAGGAAATGGACAGCATGTGACTTAAAAATGAGTGTCTGAGCAAAGGGTCTGAATACTTATGACCATGTGATATTTCAGTTTTTCTTTTTTAATAAATTTGCAAAAATTTCTACATTTCTTGTTTTTTTCAGTCAAGATGGGGTGCAGAGAGTACATGAAAGGAGAGTATGGTGACGGATGCTTGGATTGGTGACTGACTTATTAAGAAATCCCTTCCCTCGGTTATTACGTCTGTGTGAGTGGTATTCTGTCAGCACCTGCGCTAGCGCCAGCGCGCACAAGCTCCATCTTTCCAGCAGCTTAGCGTCCTGCATCGCGCTTGCGATATTTGCGGTTGCAGCCTGTCCAGGCGTGCGCAGTTGCGACGCCGAGCACACGTGTACACGGTAAGTCCGCTCGGTTGTAGTGACTGTATTTAACTACTCCAGTTTCCGGCTACCGCACGTGTGCCGCTGAGATCCTGTGCTGTTAACAGGCTCAGCGATACTTTTGGTATTATTTTTCCCTGCAGCTCTGTGTCATTTAACAGAGCTTGCCTTTTTGCACCTGGGTGAGTTAGAACCCTGTGCATATTACCGCTGTAGTGCTCTGCCTCTCTCAGCAGTGGTTTTGTCATCCACCGCACGGTGGACCCTGAGTGGCGAAGGCACTTTAATTATTTGTTTTTTTTGGTGCCTTCCGCCACTCCTAACATAATACTAGCGCCAGGGTCTGGCTGGAGATGGCAGATCAGCAGCAACTGTTGCAGTGCGTGCGACAGCTCGAGACTCGCTTGGCTACCCTTGAGAGAGCTCTCGCAGCTTCGCAGGCCACAGATGCTGCTGTCCAAGCACTCACGGACGCGGTTGGGCGTATGTCCATGTCCGCCCTTGCGCCGACAGTTACCCGCCTCCCGTTACCCGAAAAATATTCTTGGGATGGCGCCTCCTGTAGAGGTTTTATCAGCCAGTGCTCGATTCACCTGGAGCTGCTGGCTGCGCAATTCCCTACAGAGCGGGCCAAGGTGGCCTTTATTATATCCTTACTGTCGGGCAAGGCGCTGGAATGGGCTATGCCACTATGGGAGCGTGGTGACCCGGATATCCGGACCACAGCTAATCTGCTAACTGCTATCAGGCAGGTGTTTCTCGGTCCACGGGTTACACACGACACCTCTCTCCAACTGCTCACCTTGTCTCAGGGATCACTCTCGATCAGTCAATACGCCGTCCATTTTCGGACACTGGCGTCCGAGTTAGAGTGGTCTGACAAGGCTCTGATTCCTGTATTTTGGAAGGGATTAGCGGAGCACGTCAAGGATGCTCTCTCCACGAGAGAAATTCCTACCACCCTGGAGGAGTTAATATCTATCTCCTCACGGATTGACCTCCGTTTTTCTGAACGTAGTTTGGAGCGAGCGCACTCCAAACGGAGAGGTACTCCGGCTCCCAAATTTTTTGAGCCTCTGGACCTGCCTGAGCCAGAGGTTCTACCTCTTGAACCCATGGAGGTGTCTCGCGCCATTTCTGAGACATGTCCGGCTCCAGAGCCCATATGCAGTTGTCACCACCTACTTGCTGCTTCCCAGGAAGACAGTTTCCCACAATGCTCTGACTGTGAGCCGGTAAGCGAGACTTTTGTCCCTCCTTGCCAGCGGCCTAAAGTCCTCGCATGGGCACACGTGCCCAATGTGGACGGCCATCGTGGCTATATGCAGACCACGAAGTCTTTGGCCGGTTCGTATTGGTGGCCGCACAGGGCTCGGGACGTAAAAAAATTTATTCGGGCATGCACCCTATGTGCTCGGGATAGCCTTCCCGAACGGAGTGTGGCTACACCCGTCGACACATGGCTGCCGTCTCCTAAAACTCCCATTGTCTCCCGGGTGTCCCTCCTGAGACCTGGTGATCTGGTATCCCCTGATACCGTCCGTGTGTCCCGCTTTTCGGTTTCACCTACCGGGACATCAGGCTCGCCTTTTGACTAGTCTGAGACCTGTACCGCTTTCGGGCACAGTCTGGTGGACCGGAGGGTTCAGGGAGGAGGGGGCCCTAGGAGGGGGGGTAATGTTAGGAATCTGGGTTCTATAATGCCTATGCGGGAATCCAGATTCACACATTTGTCTCCAGAGGCTGTCCTTTTTCCCAGCTTCTGAGCATGCCCACGGGACGAGCTCCCATTGGAGTCAGGTGCTCAGGTCCTGCTCCTGATTTCATTGGTTTAGCTCAGGGCTCTGGAGATTTCCGGCAGGTCCCGTACGCTATAAAAAGTGCGCATGGCCGTTATGCCATGCACTAGTATTTTTATACTGCTGCTGTGTGTATGGTGACGGATGCTTGGATTGGTGACTGACTTATTAAGAAATCCCTTCCCTCGGTTATTAAGTCTGTGTGAGTGGTATTCTGTCAGCACCTGCGCTAGCACAAGCTCCATTTTTCCAGCAGCTTAGCGTCCTGCATCGCGCTTGCGATATTTGCGGTTGCAGCCTGTCCAGGCGTGCGCAGTTGCGACGCCGAGCACACGTGTACACGGTAAGTCCGCTCGGTTGTAGTGACTGTATTTAACTACTCCAGTTTCCGGCTACCGCAAGTGTGCCGCTGAGATCCTGTGCTGTTAACAGGCTCAGCGATACTTTTGGTATTATTTTTCCCTGCAGCTCTGTGTCATTTAACAGAGCTTGCCTTTTTGCACCTTGGTGAGTTAGAACCCTCTGCATATTATCGCTGTAGTGCTCTGCCTCTCTCAGCAGCGGTTTTGTCATCCACCGCACGGTGGACCCCGAGTGGCGAAGGCACTTTAATTATCTTTTTTAGTGCCTTCCGCCACTCCTAACAGCATACGCCGGCAAAAGCATACCTGCGCACGGCCTGCGTACCCAATGCTAAAAAGATAGGGTATGCAGCGTCATGCGCCCATAGGCGGAGCTGACCGAAGGAGGTGCGGCAGGGGGTAGAGCTTCACGGCGAGCGCGCGCTGCGCCTCAAAACGCTAGTGTGAAACTAGCCTTACACTCAAAAAATGACGCAAGCAAAGCAACATGTCCACTTTTTATATGTAGGGGGAAATGTGACTTCGGGAGCCAATGACAGAAGACCTTGTGTCTGGACGTTGAGGATGGTTTCTTCTCCCCGATTGGCTGCCGGAGTGTACACACATTAATAAAAATTACAGTCGACCACTCCTCTAACCTACACACACCCCTTCCCCTCATAAAACACGTCCCCTCTGCTAATCATACACCACCATAACCCTAGACAAAAGTGAAAGCAAAAGAATTAGTGGAAACGTGATCATTTACCAAACTGTGACTGAATTTTGCCGTCACTGAGGAAAAATGCTTGGGAAACTGAGCACAATTCCAAATGTGCTGCGTTCATGCCAAATTTGAGATTGACAAACGTTTCCCGAACAAGTTCGCTGATCTCTGTCAAAGACTGAACTCCTTGTGTTTCCTCCCGCTACTAATGTACCTATACCCGACATTGCCATTTCCGTGTGTGGTTCTACTATTACTCCCCAGCAACATGCCCGCTCTCTTGGGGTCATACTTGACTCTGAGCTTTACTTTGTCCCCCACATCCGATCACTGGCTCGCTCTTGTTATCTGCATCTCAAAAACATTTCTAGAATTCAACCTTTTCTTACTTTTGACTCTGCAAAAACTCTTACTGTTTCTCTTATTCATTCTCGTCTCGACTATTGTAACTCCCTTCTAATCGGTCTCTCTCTTACCAAACTCTCCCCCCTCCAATCTGTCTTGAATGCAGCTGCCAGGATCATATTCCTCGCCAATCGTTACACCGATGCCTCTACCTTGTGCCAGTCATTACACTGGCTACCCATCCACTCCAGAATCCAGTACAAACTTATTACCCTCACCCACAAAGCCCTCCATGGCTCAGCACCACCCTACTTCTCCTCCCTTGTTTCAGTATACCATCCTACCCGCGCCCTCCGTTCTGCTGATGACCTGAGGTTAGCATCCTCAATAATCAAAACCTCCCACTCCCGTCTTCAAGACTATACATGTGCTGCGCCAATTCATTGGAATGCACTTCCCAGGTCAATACGATTAGTCCCCAACCCCCACAATTTTAAACGTGCCCTGAAAACGCATTTATTCACACTGGCCTATCGCCTCAACATATTAACCTAATCTATCCCTGTGTGGCACAGCCAAAAGTATTACCATAACCAGGTTCCCCGTATCATGTTCCCACATGCTTTATGCATCCATTAGCCCTCTGCATCCGTACTGTTACACACAACATTATGGCTGGTCCATATAATCAGGGCAACTGTTACCACCCACCTTTCGTGTCTCCCTTTTTTCCTCATAGATTGTAAGCTTGCGAGCAGGGCCCTCATTCCTCTTGGTATCTGTTATGATCTATGTGATTATTGTTATGCTGTAATGTCTATTGTCTGTACAAGTCCCCTCTGAAATGTAAAGTGCTGCGGAATATGTCAGCGCTATAGAAATAAAATTTATTATTATTATTATCTCTAGTCGAGAGAGCCGACAGCCAGTCCAAGCATTGCGTTGTTATTCTTGTCCGAGTTACATGACCTTGTGACTCTTCACTTAGGATTAGGTTATGTTCACAGAGATTTTCAACATGGATTTTTTTCAGGAAGAAACTACATAAAAATATGGGACATATTTTCTATTTAATGGGCAAATTTGGAGCATTTTTAGGAGGGAAAATTTACATGATTATTTTAGTGTGCACAGAAAAACGTGCACTATAGGAGCATTTCCCAATATTCCTTGGAAGCTTAGGCTACTTTCACACATCAGGTTTTCGGCGTCAGGCGCGATCTGGCGTCGTGCCGGAGCGCCGGATCCGGCAAATATTTCGTAAAACCGGATGTGACGGATCCGTCTTGTTCTTGACAGACAAAACGGATCCGTCTCATCTGGTTTTTGTTCCGTTTTTTGACGGATTACGCTGGATCCGGTTTTCAAAATTGACCCTTGTGGCCTTCCGAACGGGATTGGCTACTGAAAAACTATATATAGCGTGTTCCTACAGCCCTTCTTTGACAGGTTGTAGAGGAGAAAGTGCAGGTTGGAGAGAAGAGCAAGTTACTGGCGAAGATGGATGTTGTGATTGGAAATATTTTGAAGAATTTGGTGGATTTTACAGCGGAGGCGAATCGTTTGAGGGTGATTGTTCTGGAGAAGGAGCGAGCCAGCAGCGCATCAGGCATCGTAGATGACGTTTGTGGATCCACCCCATCACAGCCAAGAGAATGACACGTGGGGTCTATTCTACACTCTGCATGGACCTTAGACGAAACCCGGATACATTTTTTGGATATGTTCGGATGAAAATGGAGAATTTTGATTACTTGGTGGAGCGCATTGCACACCTCATAAGAAAAGCGGACACCTATTGCTGCTTCTCTGTTTCACCCGCAGAGCGTCTGATGGTGACTTTAAGGTAAGCCACATTTATTGGATGTGATCGCATCAGAGCACACTTTCACTGCAATCTTGTTGGTGGTAGTTTGTATCTCCAAGTGTTATAGCTGAGTTTTGGTATGTAATGCTGTGATTTTAAATTAATTGATTGTTTTTTAATTCCCCACAGATTTCTTGCAACTGGAGAATCCCTTTCGTCACTGCATTTCCAGTACAGACTCGGGATTTCCACCATATCTGGAATAGTGAAGTACACATGCCGTGCACTGTGGGACTCCTTAGCTGAAGAGTTTTTACCAGAGCCCACAACAGAGAGGTGGATTGAAATTTCAGAAAAGTTTCAACAGATATGTCAGTTTCCGAACTGCTTGGGCGCTGTGGACGGGAAACATATCCGCATTGTAAAGCCAGCCGGATCGGGATCTGAATATTTCAATTACAAGAAATATTTTTCCATTGTCCTCATGGCCATCGCTGACGTGGAATACAAATTTATTGCTGTTGATATCGGGGCCTATGGCCGCTCCAATGACTCTCAAGTTTTCAAACTGTCTGCCATGGGGCGTAAACTGTATGGAAACACCTTCCAGTTCCCACCCCTAGACCGCTGCCGCAAACATCTGGTCCACCTATGCCATTTGTCTGTGTAGGGGATGAAGCCTTCCAGCTGTCAGAACACCTTTTGAAACCGTACTCTAGCAGAGGATTGACAAGAACAAAACGCATTTTTAATTACCGCCTCACAAGAGCAAGAAGAATGGTTGAATGTACCTTTGGTATTCTGACAGCCAAATGGCGGGTCCTATTGACTGCGATCAACCTCAAGACAGAAACTGTGGACGAGGTGATCAAAGCTTGCGTGGTACTCCACAATTTTGTTATCTGCAAGGAACCCATTTCCATTGAAGACACCTCTGAAGAAACCACCTTGCAAGATTACCATGACATTACCACTAGAAGTTCTGTGACGGTTTCAGTAATGAGGGACAATTTTGCACTATACTTTGTCACCTCAAGGCAGAGTACACTGGCAGGATGACAGAGTGTGAAAGATTTGTGCCCTTAACCAAACTTGTGTACCTTCTGTACCAACAGTATATACCTTTGCCAACCAAAGTTGGCTATCTTGTCATGGTCTTACTATTTTTACCTTTAGGCCACAGGTGTGTACCTGGTTGTGTTTTATGCAAAGTATTTCACCTTGTAACAAAAGTTGTGTACATTGTTAGGAAATCACCAACAATAAACACAACTTTTTAAGTGAAATACTTTGCTTCAAACACAACCAGGAACACAACTGTGGCAAAAAGGTAAAATGTACCCACAGTTATATACCTGGTTTTGAATACCTTTTTACCTTTGAAATACCCTGTATTTAACCTTTTTTTTCAACATAGTTCGCCGCAGAAAGAAATGACAGACAACCATTGTGAAACGATAATTTAACTTTTATTTAAAATATTTTTTTTTTGTAAAATGTTTTTAATGTGCAAAAAACTTTTTTAATAAAGGTTTTAAAACCAATAGGCATTTTTATTAAAAAACACATTACAAATCTGTGTAGTGTGGGGTGGAAATACTGCTGGAGGGGCTGCGGGACACTTCGACACTGGGAGTGTGGAGAGAGGACTGGGATCGTGGTGGGGAAGGAACAGTTAGAGGTGAAGGTGTGGAAAAAGCTACAGAATGGGTGGACATGTGGGAGGCAGAAGAGGTGGTGGGCGGTGGAGTGGAGGGTTGGGCAGGGACTGTAGGAGCAGATGATGTTGATGGCAAGTTGTATGGGGAAGGAGTTTGGTACGGGGAAGGAGTTTGGTACGGGACAGGTTGCTGGAAGTGGGGAGATGTCTGGTACTGGGGAGGTTGCTGGTACTGGGGAGGTTGCTGGTACTGGGGAGGTTGCTGGTACTGGGGAGGTTGCTGGTACTGGGGAGGTTGCTGGTAATGGGGAGGTGGCTGGTGCTGGGGAGGTGGATGGTATGTAATAGGAGGGGGAGGATGGAAAGTGGCTGAAGGGGGTGCAGGTGGAGGAACTACTGTGGTGGGAGGAGGAGGTTGGGAGGTAACGTGCTGGAGAGCACCGTGGCATGAATGCATTACATGCATCTGCTGGGTAGGAGAGAGCGTTTCCATGCGCTCCACAACAGACCTGAAAAAGGTGTGGTATGGCGAAGATCTTGCTTCTGAATGCATGGTTTGCAGAAGTGTCTTCACCTCCAGAATGCTGGAGTTGATCTGCTGAAAGCCTGCGGAGATTTGCTCTGACAAGACTTTTAGACAGTTCTGGAAAGATGCATTCAGATGCAAGAACTCTGGCGCATAAGTCTTTTCCTGACCCCTCTGCCGCTGCCGCCCAGTACCCGCAGGTGTACTAGAGGTGGCAGGGGAAGAAGGGTGGGGTAAAGGGAAAGCGATCTCCTCACCAGCAGCTTCATGTAATGTAGGCGGCCACGATGCTCCTGTGCTGGTGGATGGGACAGATGGGTCGAATGTGTGGGAAGGCTGGGAAGGTGCAGATGTACCGGGGCGGTCGAAGTGTCCCTCGGTGCCGGTTTCCTCAGGGATCGCCTCAGAAGGGTCCAATCGTGCAGGCTCCCGAGTGCTGCTCACTGTGCTGTGGAATAAAGAGAAAAAAAAACAATTAAAATAGTGACATGGTATGGCCCTGGCTGAAAAAAAAGTTACATCTAAACATTTTTTTTCACATGTGCTGTGTAATATTTACCTTCTGGTGACCATTGTTTCCCGGAGGAACGACAGGGCTTGTGCGTACTTGTACTTGCTCCTGCGTCCTCCAGATCCACTCGAGGCCCGCATCTCTTTATTGAACTCCTTCTTGAAACGATCCCTCACAGACCGCCACCGCTTCACAATTCTGTCCCCTGAAACGAGAAAGGAGTGGTTAGTATACAACATCAGTGTTTCCCAAACTCCAGTCCTCATGGTCCCCAGGGGTCATGTTTTCAGGATTTCCATAGTAAATGGAAATCCTGAACACATGATCCGTGGGGACCACGAGGACTGGAGTTCGGGAAACACTGGTTTACATCAAGCAACCGGTACTGTATATACTTACGCTCTTTAATCTGGGCCCGAGCATCGAGGTCCTCCCAGCGGTCCACAAGGAGCGAACAGATTTCCTCCCAGAGTCGTCGGGTAACGATCAGGTCAGCATGGCGGCGGTCAGCCATATTCCAGAGCGGCTCCCTTTCTCTGACGAGATCGATGAGGTGGTCCACATCAATCCCTCCATCCTCACCGTCAGAGTCGGGAGCACGCTGTGAAGGCTGTTAAAGAAAAAGACAAAAATAACATAATTAGCCTCCACAAAAGAAATGAAATAAAAAGTGCACAAAAACAAAGCAAAAATATTTATACTTACACGCTGGTGACCGCCGCGTTGCTGTCGCCGACGACCCTGTGAGGCACTGCGAGGACCTCTTGGCCGAGCACCAGATTGGGAAGACTAGAGAAGAAAACAAAAAATGTTATGTCTTTGGATGTAGGCATTTGTTTGCTGTGTGTGGTCTGCAGAACATTGTTTTCTATGTGTTGTGTGTAGTGTGATGTTGTGTTTCTGCGTTTGATGCAAAAAACTTACCAATTGTGAGCCCACTCCAAGTGTCTGTCCACCCCTTCCTTCTTCTTCTGGGAGCTCCTCTTCATCTTGTGATTCCTGTTTTGAAATAAAAGGCAATGAATAGACATATATTACAGAGATGATGGATTTTGGAAATAAAAACTTACCGTCAAACGCTGACGATGCGAGGGAGGGCTCCCAGAAGAAGATGTGCTGTCTTCCTGCTGTCCAGACTCCATGCCTGTGGGTGGTGTTACTGCTGCTGCCAGTGCTGCCAGTGCTGCCATTGCTGCTGCATCTATTGGGCGGCTGTTGAATAAAGAGAAACAAAGGGCCAATGAATATCTTGATATTCCATGGCCCTAGTTTGGAGGAATGGGGGATTTGATAATTACCATCTCTCATCTGCTGCTGGACTCCCCTCCCGTTGTTCAGCATGCTGCTCCATTTGGGGTGGTGGTGGTGCTGATGGTGCTGCTGCAGTGGTCTCCTGCCTTCTCCTGCGCCTGGTTGCTGTCTTGGGTGGCATGTTGGGTGTGGCTGAGGGTCCCACTGTCATGCTTTTATATATGTGTCTTGTGGGCAGAGCTACTGAGCATGCTCAGACCAAAAAAAACGGATCCGGCGCATTGCGGCGCTCATAGGCTTTCATTGTGTGAAAAAGCCAGACACGCCAGATCCGGCGTGTCCGGCTTTTTCGCCGGAGACAAAAAACGTTACAGTAGCCGTTTTTTCCAGACGCCGGATCGCGACACATTGCCGGATCCGGCGAAAACCGGATGAAACGCATGGCCATCCGGCTCGATCCGGCTCTAATGCAAGTCAATGGGGGGAAACCGGATCCGGCATTGCATTTCGCCGGATCCGGTTTTTGTCAAAAGCGCCGGATCGCGCCTGACGGCGAAAACCTGATGTGTGAAAGAGGCCTTACTTTAACCATTGTGGAATTTTGTGTGAATAAGCATGATAATCCACTTTTAAACTTTTACATCAAGAAGCATTTTAGCCCTATTTAACTTAATGGGAAATGTCCAGACATTCCCACACCAGCCAGTAAACTCGAATCCAAATTGCTAGGATACTTAATATGTGCTGCATAAATTCTATGTAGTGTGTGAATGAACACTGGTTAATACTGGTTATTATTAACCCCTTCATGACAGCCAATACGTATTTTTACTGACCTGAGATATAAGGGAATATCATCCCCATACAGGTGACAATCCAGCAGCTGTCGGCTGTCCACTATATCTGACAACTTGCTGTATCACAAATGATCGGTGTTGGCACCATCCATATCTGTTTACCCCTTAGTTGCTGCTGTCAAAAGTGGCTACATCAAATAAATGGTTAATAGATTGTGGGGGCTTGCACTTTAATCTAATTGATACACAGAGATCATGATTGTGTGGTCCTGATGTTTGCCATAGCAGTTCATGGCCAAATAGCGACAGAGTCTCCCGGCTATAGCGGTAAGGTCAGAAGTTAGTGACATTTAGGTGATAAAGAGACACTTTTTCATTCCGGCTATACCAATTTGCATCAATTCCTGAAAATCACCTGAAGGGTTAATAAACTACCTGACAGCAGTTTTCAATATATCAGGGGGTGCAGCTTTTAAAATGGTATCATGTTTGGGGTTTTCCAATATATAGCACCCCTAAAGTCACTTCAAACTTGGATAGGTCCCTCAAAAAAATAAATTTTGTAAATTTCCTTGAAAAAATGAAAAATTATTGCTACATTTTTTAACGTCCTAAAAGGCTAACAAAATAAATTAGCGTTTTAAAAATGGTGCTGATGTAAAGCAGACATGTGGGAAATGTTATTTATTAATGTTTTTCTGTAGTATGACCATCTGGATTAAAGGGATAATCATTCAAAGTTTGAAAATTGCAATTTTTTTTACATTTTTGTCAAGCTTCTGATATTTTTTATAAATAAACACAAAATATATCAATCTAAGTTTACCACTATCATAAATTATAATGTGCCACGAAAAAAACAGTCTCAAAATCACTGGGATTTGTTGAAGCATTCCAGAATTATGACTACATAAAGTGACATTGGCACAGGAGAGGCGCACTGATTAGGACTTAGAAGGGGCACTGATTGGGGCACAGGAGAGGGGCACTGATTGGGGCACAGGAGAGAGGCACTGATTGGGGCACAGGAGAGGCACTGATTAGGACTTGGGAGAAGGGGCACTGATTGGGGCACAGGAGAGGGGCACTGATTGGGGCACGGGAGAGGGGGCACTGATTGCGGCACAGAAGGGGCATTGATTAGGACTCGGGAGAAGGGGCAATGATTGGGGCACAGGAGAGAGGAACTGATTAGGACTTGGGAGAAGGGGCACTGATTGGGGCACTCATTGGGGCACAGGAGAGAGACACTGATTGGGGCACAGGAGAGGGGGTACTGATTAGGACTCGGAAGAGGGGGCACTGATTGGAGCACAGGAGAGGGAGCACTGATTGGAGCACAGGAGAGGCACTGATTAGGACTCGGGAGAGAGGGCACTGATTGGGGCACAGGAGAGACACTGATTGGGGCACAGGAGAGAGAGCACTGATTAGGGCACAGGAGAGAGGGCACTGATTAGGACTCGGGAGAGGGGGCACTGATTAGGGCACAGGAGGGCACTGATTAGGACTCGGGAGAGGGGGCACTGATTGGGGCACAGGAGAGGGGGCACGAATTAGGACTCGGGAGAGGGGGCACTGATTGGGACACAGGAGAGGGGGCACTGATTAGGACTCGGGAGAAGGGGCAATGATTGGGACACAGGAGAGAGGCACTGATTACGACTTGGGAGAATGGGCACTGATTGGGGCACAGGAGAGGGGGCACTGATTGGGGCACAGGAGAGGGGGCACTGATTGGGGCACAGGAGAGGGGGCACTGATTGGGGCACAGGAGAGGGGGCACTGATTAGGACTCAGGAGAAGGGGCACTGATTGGGGCACTGATTAGGGCACAGGAGAGGAGGCACTGATTGGGGCACAGGAGAGGAGACACTGATTGGGGCACAGGAGAGGGGCACAGGAGAGGGGGCACTGATTAGGACTCGGGAGAGGGGGCACTGATTGGGGCACAGGAGAGGGGGCACGAATTAGGACTCGGGAGAGGGGGCACTGATTGGGACACAGGAGAGGGGGCACTGATTAGGACTCAGGAGAAGGGGCAATGATTGGGACACAGGAGAGAGGCACTGATTACGACTTGGGAGAATGGGCACTGATTGGGGCACAGGAGAGGGGGCACTGATTGGGGCACAGGAGAGGGGGCACTGATTGGGACTCGGGAGAGGGGGCACTGATTGGGGCACAGGAGAGGGGGCACTGATTGGGGCACAGGAGAGGGGGCACTGATTAGGACTCAGGAGAAGGGGCACTGATTGGGGCACTGATTAGGGCACAGGAGAGGAGGCACTGATTGGGGCACAGGAGAGGAGACACTGATTAGGGCACAGGAGAGGAGGCACTGATTGGGGCACAGGAGAGGAGACACTGATTAGGGCACAGGAGAGGGGGCACTGATTGGGGCACAGGAGAGGGGGCACTGATTAGGACTCAGGAGAAGGGGCACTGATTGGGGCACTGATTAGGGCACAGGAGAGGAGGCACTGATTAGGGCACAGGAGAGGGGGCACTGATTGGGGCACAGGAGAGGAGACACTGATTAGGGCACAGGAGAGGGGCACAGGAGAGGGGGCACTGATTAGGACTCGGGAGAAGGGGCACTGATTAGGGCACAGGAGAGGGAGCACTAATTAGGACTCGGGAGAGGGGGCACTGATTGTGGCACAGGAGAGGGGGCACTGATGTGCCAGCAGCACACAAGTCCGGTCACACAAAGGCCAGCCCTTGCACTGCTCTATAGCACCAATGCTGGTACAGGATAATGCCCACAGCCCTGCCACTATTGGTCACATTTTCCATAGCACAAGTGTCAGCACGGGCGGGCTCTGTGTGCGGCCGCTGAAGGAGGCGCCATCACGGTGCTAGACGTTCACCTCCCCCTGAGCTCCAGGAGCACGCAGCAGACACCGCCCTGAGGGGAGACCGTGGGCACCAGGACGCACTCAGGTGATGACACCAAGTTCTGTCTATGCCTCTCTCTGCCAATCACATGCTCCCGCCCACATGGCCGCAGACGTGGCTCATACGACACGTAGCACGGAGCGTGCTGACGTCACCAGCCTAATGCTTTGTTATCGGCGTAAGTTCCCTTCTGCCCCTTTAAACGTGACGTCACTCGCTCCCTGCTCCGTTTCTTTAACATCGAAACTATGTTCCTCCTCCGGTTTTAAAGGGAAAGTCGCAACTATCCGAGGCCTGCCGGGCCTCCCACTGTCCCCGGTGTTTCCTGCAGCCTGCTCAGCAGAGACGAGGGCGCGCTGTATGGCCGTGACAGAAGGTAACTGAGAAGACGGCTGCCGTGAGAATCCATGTGTTCTCCGCAGGCTTGTAGCGGTGTGCGCAGCAGTGGGAGCTCCGCGCTCTGCCGTGTGGCCCTTCACCACCGCTGGAGAAGCGATCCCACTGCCCTATCCCAGCGCTGCTCTCACTCTCCACAGAGCCTGCAGTAAGAGAGCTGGGCTATGATTGGTGGTTGTGGGCAGCCCCTAGATGTTCTGTTGCTGGCTCTTACACAAGGGTCACGTGACTGAGTCTCTCCTGTGCTTTGTGTGAGGTGCCCCAGAAATGGCCCAAAGCTATGGGGGGCAGAATGGTCGGGCATGGTGGCACTCGGCTGGAGAGAAGCAGCTGCCAGATTCTCCTCTCCCTGTGAAAAGCTAAACACACAGCTTGTTAGCAGCATTTTGTATGTGTCTTTTCCTGTGGCCAGCTAATGTTTTGCCATTCCACATTTCAGTAGCCACATGAATAAAACCCTGTTTTAAGTAAGATAACTATTTTAGGGAAGATGGTGCCAGGGCTGTGGAGTCTGAATCGATGTCCATTTTGGTGGAGTCGGTACAATATGTACAGACTCCAACTCCTAAAATTTATATTGGGTGCAGTAGTACAAAGCTGTATGTGCTTTAATGTTTTCATAATTTGGGAAAGCTATAAAATGTCCTATAAATGGCTGTTCTGTTCCTGATCTCAGGATCTCGGCTTTTAGTGGAGATGAATCTGTGCTGCACTTCATGCACATAGTCAGTAGGGGGCAGTGCTGCGGGGTCGGAGGGTTGGCTTACTGACTCCACAGCCCTGGATAGATGGCACTGTGTAATTTATGCAGTTATTAATATTGTAACACAAATATTCAAGAAAGCTACTTTTGATATTGTTGCACTGTTCATGTTTTACACAAATGAACCTGTTGAATTAATTCTTCACGTTATTTGTGTATATATTATACACTACTCACAAAAGTTTGGGATATTTGGCTCTCAGGTGAAATTTCTGGAAGATCCTAAAATGTTCTCTAACCTTTTCAGGTAAACTAAGGGTATGTGCACACAGTGCGGATTCCAGTGTGGATTTTTCCACGCGGAATCTACATAATCCGCAGGTAAAATGACCAGTGTTTTACCTGCGGATTTTCTGCGGTTTTTGTGCGGATCTGGCCTGCGTTTTTACACCTGCGAATTCCTATAATGGAATAGGTGTAAAAACGCTGCGGAATCCGCACAAAGAACTAACATTCTGCGGAAAATAAACCGCTGCGTTTCTGCATGGAATTTTCCGCAGCATGTGCACAGCGGGTTTGGTTTTCCATAGGTTTACATGGTACTGTACACCGCATGGGAATCTGCTGCGGATCCACAGCCAAATCCGCAACGTGTGCACAGACCCTTAATATATAAAGTGCTCTCAGTGAGAGAAACAAAATAGGAATCTTGTGGGTATGATACCTTTTAATGGCTAACAAATAATAGTGAATGTTGTTACAAAGCAAGCTTTCGGGACTGCTTACGTCCTTTCATCAGACTGATATAACAAAATATGAAGAAACCTTATTTATATACAGTTTAAAGCACATGCTGGTGTGATACACGAACACTTCAATAAACAAATACTGAGCTTGAAGAGAGATTCCTTAATTCGGTAAGATTACATCAGTGGTGTGAAAGTTCTGTGAGATCAAAGGGTTGTTTGGAGGAAATAGCTCAGATATGGTGATGGGCCATAAAACCTTCTGACAAATTGAGTCCTGTGTGAATAGAATCAAAGATTGTAATGAATTTGTACTCCCACACTCTCCAGTGTTTCTGTGATTTTAAAATTGCCTTTTAAAATGACAACTTTCATATTGTTTATATTGTGTCCTGGATCACAGAAATGTTTAACCACAGTTAAATGGGGGTTTTTTGTCTGTAATTGTATGATGATGAGACCTCATCCTTGCTCTCACTGAGAGCACTTTATATATTTTTTCTACTGGCTAACACGGTACCAAACCACTTTTTTCGTTCAGACCCTTAATATGACTCTAAACTTTCAAGTAAACCTGTCTAGCTGTTCATTGTTTCAGTACTTTTTGCACAACTTGCTGTTCTCTAGCAAGGAGCGCCCAATACATTTTGGGGTTCAATTCGAATCGGTAGTAATCAGTCCTCATCATGCTGTTCACATTTTAACATGATACGAAGATGACAACTAAGCTATATCAGATTGGTGGGGGGCCCACGTATCTGGTTTTTCTCCATCACTGTGTGGCCCGCATGTCTGGTTTTTCTCCCATCACTGTGTGGCCCGTGTGTCTGGTTTTTCCCCCATCACTGTGTGGCCCGCGTGTCTGTTTTTTCTCCCATCACTGTGTGGCCCGCGTGTCTGTTTTTTCTCCCATCACTGTGTGGCCCGCGTGTCTGTTTTTTCTCCCATCACTGTGTGGCCCGCGTGTCTGTTTTTTCTCCCATCACTGTGTGGCCCGCGTGTCTGTTTTTTCTCCCATCACTGTGTGGCCCGCGTGTCTGTTTTTTCTCCCATCACTGTGTGGCCCGCGTGTCTGGTATTTCCCCCATCACTGTGTGGCCCGCGTGTCTGGTATTTCCCCCATCACTGTGTGGCCCGCGTGTCTGGTATTTCCCCCATCACTGTGTGGCCCGCGTGTCTGGTATTTCCCCCATCACTGTGTGGCCCGCGTGTCTGGTATTTCCCCCATCACTGTGTGGCCCGCGTGTCTGGTTTTTCCCCCATCACTGTGTGGCCCGCGTGTCTGGTATTTCCCCCATCACTGTGTGGCCCGCGTGTCTGGTATTTCCCCCATCACTGTGTGGCCCGCGTGTCTGGTATTTCCCCCATCACTGTGTGGCCCGCGTGTCTGGTATTTCCCCCATCACTGTGTGGCCCGCGTGTCTGGTATTTCCCCCATCACTGTGTGGCCCGCGTGTCTGGTATTTCCCCCATCACTGTGTGGCCCGCGTGTCTGGTATTTCCCCCATCACTGTGTGGCCCGCGTGTCTGGTATTTCCCCCATCACTGTGTGGCCCGCGTGTCTGGTATTTCCCCCATCACTGTGTGGCCCGCGTGTCTGGTATTTCCCCCATCACTGTGTGGCCCGCGTGTCTGGTATTTCCCCCATCACTGTGTGGCCCGCGTGTCTGGTATTTCCCCCATCACTGTGTGGCCCGCGTGTCTGGTATTTCCCCCATCACTGTGTGGCCCGCGTGTCTGGTATTTCCCCCATCACTGTGTGGCCCGCGTGTCTGGTATTTCCCCCATCACTGTGTGGCCCGCGTGTCTGGTATTTCCCCCATCACTGTGTGGCCCGCGTGTCTGGTATTTCCCCCATCACTGTGTGGCCCGCGTGTCTGGTATTTCCCCCATCACTGTGTGGCCCGCGTGTCTGGTATTTCCCCCATCACTGTGTGGCCCGCGTGTCTGGTATTTCCCCCATCACTGTGTGGCCCGCGTGTCTGGTATTTCCCCCATCACTGTGTGGCCCGCGTGTCTGGTATTTCCCCCATCACTGTGTGGCCCGCGTGTCTGGTATTTCCCCCATCACTGTGTGGCCCGCGTGTCTGGTATTTCCCCCATCACTGTGTGGCCCGCGTGTCTGGTATTTCCCCCATCACTGTGTGGCCCGCGTGTCTGGTATTTCCCCCATCACTGTGTGGCCCGCGTGTCTGGTATTTCCCCCATCACTGTGTGGCCCGCGTGTCTGGTATTTCCCCCATCACTGTGTGGCCCGCGTGTCTGGTATTTCCCCCATCACTGTGTGGCCCGCGTGTCTGGTATTTCCCCCATCACTGTGTGGCCCGCGTGTCTGGTATTTCCCCCATCACTGTGTGGCCCGCGTGTCTGGTATTTCCCCCATCACTGTGTGGCCCGCGTGTCTGGTATTTCCCCCATCACTGTGTGGCCCGCGTGTCTGGTATTTCCCCCATCACTGTGTGGCCCGCGTGTCTGGTATTTCCCCCATCACTGTGTGGCCCGCGTGTCTGGTATTTCCCCCATCACTGTGTGGCCCGCGTGTCTGGTATTTCTCCCATCACTGTGTGGCCCGCGTGTCTGGTATTTCTCCCATCACTGTGTGGCCCGCGTGTCTGGTATTTCTCCCATCACTGTGTGGCCCGCGTGTCTGGTATTTCTCCCATCACTGTGTGGCCCGCGTGTCTGGTATTTCTCCCATCACTGTGTGGCCCGCGTGTCTGGTATTTCTCCCATCACTGTGTGGCCCGCGTGTCTGGTATTTCTCCCATCACTGTGTGGCCCGCGTGTCTGGTATTTCTCCCATCACTGTGTGGCCCGCGTGTCTGGTATTTCTCCCATCACTGTGTGGCCCGCGTGTCTGGTATTTCTCCCATCACTGTGTGGCCCGCGTGTCTGGTATTTCTCCCATCGCTGTGTGGCCCGCGTGTCTGGTATTTCTCCCATCGCTGTGTGGCCCGCGTGTCTGGTATTTCTCCCATCGCTGTGTGGCCCGCGTGTCTGGTATTTCTCCCATCGCTGTGTGGCCCGCGTGTCTGGTATTTCTCCCATCGCTGTGTGGCCCGCGTGTCTGGTATTTCTCCCATCGCTGTGTGGCCCGCGTGTCTGGTATTTCTCCCATCGCTGTGTGGCCCGCGTGTCTGGTATTTCTCCCATCGCTGTGTGGCCCGCGTGTCTGGTATTTCTCCCATCGCTGTGTGGCCCGCGTGTCTGGTATTTCTCCCATCGCTGTGTGGCCCGCGTGTCTGGTTTTTCTCCCATCACTGTGTGGCCCGCGTGTCTGGTATTTCTCCCATCACTGTGTGGCCCGCGTGTTGTTTTTTTTTTTTTAAGTACAAAAATCAAACATTAGTAGTGCGTCTCATAAGTAGCTTTACAAATACCCGCTTATTATGAACACTACAGAATTGCTGGTAGAAATTGCCAAATATCATAACATTCTACCTCCCCCCTCCTCCCCCCTTCCCTCTAGTTTATTCATGTAATGCTTTCTGAATCATAAATGAACTGCATATCTTGACCTGGTTCTCCCTCTACTTTTTCTGCCCCCTGTTTCATTACCGCGGATCTCTCCCCAATCTCAAGCCACCCAACGTGCCCAGCAGGTCCTCTAGGTTGTACCAGGAAGTGTTCCTGTAGGGTGAAACCAGGCATGAATGTCCTCTCTGGAGAGTTGTTGAATAATGAAATCCTTCCATTTTGAAAAAAAATGTTGTCGTCTTACTGTCTTTGTCGCTCTCTGCTTTTACTTTCTCTAGAGTCATTACCCTCTTTAATTCCACCAACAGCTGATGGAGACTCGGTGTGCTCCCCTCCACCCATTGTCTTAAAATAAGTCTTTTGAACAAGATTGCAACCGTATGCAATAGCTGAGTGTTTGACTTGGTCAGCCTTAAATCAGTGCTCTTATGGAAAATCCGACTTATCTAGTGGGAAGTGTATGTTCAAGCCACCCGCCCAATTCCTAACTTCCTCCCACTGAGTGTGTACGAGATCGCATTCCCATATACCGTGGAACATATCTGTTCTGGGGGTGTCACTTTTTGGGCAAGCCTGTCGTCTCTCCTTGTGAGTTTGTGTAACCGGGAGATTGAATCCTAATATGGCTCTGTGCATCATTCGGAAGTGAGTATCCCTCCATCTTTCATTGCTTACATGCTTACGCAGTTCATTCCATCCAGACAGAATTGATTCCCCCACCCCCGGTTCCTGCAGTCTAGTTTCCCAACTCTTGAACAGCTCTTGTGGTCCCGATGGCAGTAAGGTCCTCCCCATGGTCCGGTAGATGGTTGAGATATTCATGTCAGATATGTGTCTTGAGAGAAGATTGTCGAGTTCAGAAGAACAACATTCTTTAAGTATGTCCCGTAATTTGGGGAATAAGTGATGTCGCAGCTGAGCATATTGTAAGATATGGGAAGGGTCAAGTCCCCACCTGGAAAAAATCTCATCTGCCATTAACCATCTATTCTCTGGAATTTGCATCAGGTCCCCCATAGTTCTAATTCCTTTTTCCCTCCAATATTTTAAACAGAGCATTATCTTGTCTCTAATCCCTTCCACGACTGCACATAGGAGGTTGCCTCCCCATCCTGATTAGGGACAGGAAACAAGAGATTAAATAGCCCTCCCCTTCCTCTAATTCCCAGTGTTTTCCTGTCCCTAAACAGGAATGAAGAGGTGCTATGTGCTCCGTGGATGGGGCCGGCGACATCCCGGGGTTCTCCTTACCATTAGCCGGGCAGCCGGGGTCGATCGTCCTGCACCTTCCTCCCCGTTCCTGCTCCCGCCGCTGGCGGGACCCACACCGTCCTCCGGTGCTTCGGCAACGCTGGATGATGAGTGGGGCTGGGGGCCTCCCGTAGTTCCCCAGCCCGGTATTCGCTCCCCCCCACGCGCCGCATGCCTGTCTCTCCTGAGCGGCATGCACCGGAAGTGACGCGCACCACGAGTCCCGGAGACACGACATCACTTCCTCCTTGCATTCCACAGTGGAACGCACCGCCATTTTGGTGGGAAATTTAAAAAAAAAAAAAAAAAAAGAAAGATGAAAGGTGGCGCCAGGAACTTGAGGGGGAGCGATCTCATCCGATTGGATGAGGAAAAGGAAGCTGGATCTCGGTTCCTATTTAAGGACCCTGATGGAAGACGCCATAAGGTAGGACAAACGTCTGCATGATGGATGCGCCTTCCCTGAAAGCTGCGTCTGCAGACCCCAGCTCAAACCCTGGCCCAGTGAGAACACTTGGAAAAGGGTATATACCTTTTTGGTTTAGGACCCATTCTTAGGGGCCCTCCTTCTCTCTCTTTCAGGGAGACAAGGATCCTACACCAAAAACGGAAGAAAAACCTACAAGCCGAAAATGCGCTATCTGTAGGAAAAAGCTCTCCTCCGATTATAAAAAGACATTGTGCCAGCAGTGCAGGGCAATAATCGTACGGGAGGAACAACCATCCCTGATAGAGGAATTAAGAGGGATGCTGTGACAGGAAATCCAGTCGTCCCTGTCTACCTTCTCCCAATTATCCGGGGGGGGGGGGGGGGGGGCTCAACCTCAAGGAAGAGGAAATACGCCCCTGAGGACATCTCAGATTCAGAACCCGAATCATCAGTTTCCGCGGACTGGAGGGAAGAGGATGAACTAACCCCAGTCCAGTCAGAAGATAAGTGGTTCTTTTCCTCAGACGATATGTAGGAACTACTCTCAGCAGTCAGGAACACAATGGGAGTAGAAGAAGATAGGCCACTCTGCTCATTGCAGGATGACCTATTTGGCGGCCTGAAATCGAGGAAGAAAATGGTTTTCCCTATCCATGATAATATCCAGAGTCTAATCCTGGAAGAATGGGAACTCCCGGAAAAGAAGCTAAGTATCCCGGGCAAAATGAAGGATCAATTTACCCTGGACGAAGTAGCCGCGAAACCTTGGAATGAGATTCCAAAAGTGGATATCCAGGTAGCCAGAGTAGCTAAAAAGACTACGCTACCCTTCGAGGACTCCTCACAGCTGAAAGACCCGCTGGACCGAAAGATGGATAGCCTATTGAGAAAGTCCTGGGAAGCCTCAGCGACTTCCTTGAAAACAAATGTTGCATCGGCCTGTGTAACCAGGACCCTGTACCTCTGGCTTCAGCAGCTAGGAGACCATATAAAAAGGGGAACTTCGAAGGAAGATCTCCTAGCTTCTCTACCACTTCAACAGAAGGCAGGCGCCTTTTTAGCAGACTCCTCGGCGGAGTCGGTCCGTATTGCGGCAAGAGCGTCCGTGCTCTCGAACACCACTCGAAGAGCCCTATGGCTAAAAATGTGGAGTGGGGATATCCTATCAAAATCAAAGTTATGCTCTATCCCATTCAAGGGCAAATACGTATTTGGGCCGGCATTGGACAAACTATTAGAGAAGGTGACCGACAAGAAGAAAAACCTTCCTGAGCCGATGCCACCAAAGAAAAAACTCTATCATCCACCCCAGACTCAAACCCCGCAATACAGGGGTAAAGGGAAGACTGCATGTTGGAGCTACCCAAAATGCGGAAGAGGCAGGAATATTTTTCACGATTCCCGTTCAGACAGAGACAAAAAATGACTTCAAGCAAGTAGGGGGCAGAATTGCAGATTACTTCCCGAGTTGGCAGGAGATAACAACGAACCAAAAAATCCTGGACTCGGTCAGATGGGGAGAAAAAATAGAATTTTCCTCCAGCCCCCCACAAAACTTGTTACACATCTTCTGTCAGCAAAACTGCAAAAGATTCTACACGGCGAGCTCCAAAAGATGCTATCATCAGCGGTAATCTCTCCAGTCCCAGAACTGGAACAAGGTCGGGGCCACTACTCACGACTGTTTTTAGTAAAAAAAAGCCAAGTGGGAAATACCGGGTCATCAACCTGAAGAAGCTAAACCAATACGTCCGGTACCAACGCTACAAGATGGAATCGATAAAGACTACGATACCACTGATTGGACGAGACTTTGCCATGGCCACCATAGATCTCCAAGAGGCCTATTACCACGTTCCCATCCATCCATCCCATTGGCAATATCTAAGGTTCACAGTCACTCTAGACACGGAAGTACACCACTTCCAATTCAGAGTTCTACCCTTCGGCATCTCTTCGGCACCCCGAACATTTACAAAGATAATGGCAGAAGTTGTAGCATTCCTCAGAGGGAAGGATATATGTGTCGTCCCTTACTTAGACGACCTCCTGGTCTTGGCTCCCTCCAACACCATTCTAAGACAACACCTACAAACAGTCCTGCAGACCCTGACGTCCCTTGGCTGGATGGTAAATATGGAGAAATCAGACCTGAATCCCTCAACCAGGAAGATCTTTCTAGGGATACTCCTGGATTCCCACAACCAAATATCTTCCGTCCACCAAGCAGGTGGGTGTGAGATCAAAAGTTCGGACTCTAAAAAGTCAGAAAACAGTGACCATGTCAACATTGGGGTCAATGACTTCGTGCATCCAAGCGGTCCCCTGGGCCCAGGCCCACTCAAGGATACTCCAGAGATATATCTTTTCCCGCTGGAACAAAGACCCGGAGACCCTCAATACGAGAATCTCCCTACCCCAGCACGTAAAGCTGTCTCTCAACTGGTGGCTCAACCAGGGAAATCTAGCGAAAGGGACACCCTGGATACAAGATCCCATGATGTCAATCACAACAGACGCCAGCAAACGCGGCTGGGGAGCGGTATCATCTCAGGGAATCCTCCAGGGACTCAGGCCCAAAGACATGGAAAAACAATCTTCAAACTACAGAGAACTGAGAGCAGTAGAAGAAGCCCTAAAGGCAGCAGAAACATTAGTCCAGGGAACCCATGTCCGAATTTACTCCGACAATGACCACTGTGGCCCATCTACGTCATCAGGGCAGCACAAAATACGGAAGTCTGCAAAACGTTTCGGCACGGATATTCAGCTGGGCAGAACACAATCTCTAGTCCCTTTCAGGTCTCTACCTAAAAGGATCCGACAACACTGAGGCAGACTTCCTAAGCTGGACAGACTTAGATCCAGGGGGATGGAGCCTCAACGCCAGAGTATTCCATACCTTAACCAAAAAATGGGGTCTCCCAGAGGTAGACCTATTTGCGAGCCGGGAGAATGCCAAAACAAAGCATTACTTCTCCATAGGGCCGAACGAGAAACACTCAAGAGTAGACGCCTTCGCTCAACTGTGGAACTTCGAACTGGCATACGCCTTTCCGCCGATTCCCCTAATACCAAGAACTCTGCAAAAGGTCAGGACAGACGGGGTCAACACTATCCTGATCGCCCCTCTCTGGCCAAAAAGGAGCTGGTTTGGAGCCCTAAAACTGATGAACTCAGAGGGTCCCCTGATCCTGCCCACGGACCGCAACCTTCTACATCAAGGTCCCATCCTTCACCCGGCTCCCCACAGCCTAAGCTTGGCAGCCTGGTTTCTGAAACCACAATTCTGAAAGCCAGAGGTCTCTCAGATGCAGTGATAGCTACACTTCAAAAAAGTAGGAGACCTATCATAAATGTCATATATTCCAAAATATGGAAAACCTTTTCAGCACGGTACGGATCCACTCCCATAGATCCCTTCCACCCCAACGTGTTAAAGAGCCTAGACTTTTTACAGGACGGGTTATCCAAGGGTCTGAAACCAAGCACCTTGAAGGTACAAATATCAGCCCTAAGTTCTTTCTTCGATCAAAGCCTGGCAGAGCATCGATGGATCAGGAGGTTTATGTCAGCAGCTTCCAGAATCCATTCAAATAAATCCAACATGGTCCCGACATGGGACCTGAATATAGTACTAAAGGGTCTAACGAACCCTCCATTTGAACCTATCGACCAGGCCCAGATAGATAAACTATCCTGGAAAACACTACTTGTAGCCCTTACAACGGCGAGGAGAGTGGGAGAAATTCAGGCTCTGCCATCAGAGAACCCTATCTAAAAATTCTGGACGATAGGCTAATTCTTCGGCTAGACCCTTCCTTTGTGCCAAAAGTGTCTTCAGATTTCCACAGATCCCAGGAAATAATACTGCCCTCCTTCTGTGATAGCCCGAGGGCCGAGAGAGAAAGAGGATTCCATTCACTGGATGTCCGGCGAGCAGTTCTGACCTATTTGGAAGAGTCAAAACTTTGAAGGAAAGATCAGAATCTCTTTGTTCAGTATGGCGGACCAAACAAGGGGAAGAAAGCGTCCAAAAGCTAATTAGCTAACTGGATCAAAAAAGCGATAACGGCCGCTTATAAAAGCCAGGATCTACCTCCTCCGGTATCCCTGAAAGCCCACTCCACCAGAGCTGTCTCCGTCTCCTGGGCAGAAAAAGCTGATGCATCCATTGAGCAGATCTGCAAGGCCGCGACCTGGTCTTCAGTCCATACCTTCACGAGGCATTATAGATTAGATCTTATGTCAGTACGAGATCTAGCCTTTGGCAGGAAAGTCCTGCAAGCCGTGGTCCCTCCCTAAACCATTATCCTTTGGTACACCTCCTATGTGCTGTCGTGGAGGGGATTAGAGAAAATAGAACTACACTTACTGGTAGTTGGGTTTTTAAGACCCTCCACGACAGCATGGGTAATTTCCCCCACTAACAAAATTTTGTTCATGTGACTTATGTGAATAAATAATATTTCAATCATTCACTCTGTGGTCCTTGGAAAACACTGGGGATTAGAGGAAGGGGAGGGCTATTTAACCTCTTGTTTCCTGTCCCTAATCAGGATGGGGAGGCAACCTCTTATGTGCTGTCGTGGAGGGTCTTAGAAACCCAACTACCAGTAAGTGTAGTTCTATTTTCCCTGACGAAAGTCAGGATGTCCCCAAGGTGTCAAATATTTAGATATCCTCCATGACATGCCTAGTTTGCATCTTATGGCTTTACAAGCCACCCTAGTGTCCCGAAAGATCACTGAGTTCCTCACCCTCGGGTCTAATGTCGCGCTGGAGGAGTGCAAAATCGCTGTGAGGTCCCAGGGCTTACACCAGTCGGACTCGAATGTGTAGTCTGAATGATTGCTAGTGTGTCTTATCCAATCAAGAATGTGCCTGGCGATACAGGCCGGATTGTACCTTCTAATGTTGGGCAATGCTATCCCCCCCCCCCCTCCTCCCTCGGTAGCATCAATTTACATTTGCTAATTCTACTTTTTCTCCCTCTCCATAGAAAGTCAGAAAAGGCTTTGTTGAGCTTATTTATATCTACGTGTCTTAAAAGGAGGGGCAGTGTTTTCAGGGGATATAGTAGGCGGGAAAAACTGATCATCTTGATCAAATAGTTCCTTCCCAAGAGCAACAGTGGCAAATCTTTCCATCTTGTTAATTCTTGTATTTTATTTATAATGGGGGCAAAGTTGAGTCTATAGATGTCTCTAGTGTCTTTTCCCAAAAAGATCCCCAAGTTTTTTATCATCCTGCTTGCAATTGGTATGTCATGTATGGAAGCATGGCTCCATTCTAGTTGGCCAACTCCTTGAGGCCTATGAGCAAGAAAAAAAGCTTCACACTTAGTTATATTAAGCCTAAACCCCAATGTCTCTCCTAAGGTATCCAGCTCCCTCATCAATCTAGGAAGGTCTCTATTTGGGTCTGCCATGTAAAGGACAATATCGTCCGCAAGGAAACTAGATTTTATCTCTTTCGCCCACTTTAATCCCCTGGAAGCTGGGGCCCGCGTTAATAAACTTGGCAAGTGGTTCAATGGCCAAATTAAACAGTAGTGGCGAAAGGGGGCAGCCCTGTCTCTTGCCTCTCCCCAATGATATTGTGACTGACAGAAACCCCGATGTGTGAACTCTGGCTTTGGGATTAGAGTAGATCGATGACAAGAAGTTTCTGAAACCTCCCTGCACGCCAAACTTGTCCAGCACCTGCTCCAACCATGGCCACCCCACCCTATCAAATGCTTTCTCTGCATCTAGCATGACCATAGCCGGAGCTCCTCACTGCCTCCAGCACCATCATTGAGCGTCTTATGTTCCCTACCACCGATTTTCCCCTCACAAATCCCGCTTGTTCAGGTTCCAATAGTTTAGGAAGAATCCCTGCCAGTCTGTCTGCCAAAATTTTTGCCACGATTTTTAGATCCTGGGTGATCAAAGAGGGTGAAAGTTGGCCAGGTTATCCGTGGGTTTATCGCCCTTTGGGATGAGTTTAATATAAGCTGTGTCCATATGATCAGAAATGGTTCGGCCTCTTAGAAAATCATTGTATAGATTTTTCAAATGCCGGGCAATCTGGTCCTTCAAAATTTTATAGAGACTGGCGTCAAACCCGTCTGGCCCAGGGCCTTATGAATATTTAGATCCCTAGATAACCCTAGGGATCTCTTCCTCCGTTATTTCCCTATTTAACTCTGATAGATCAGTTTCAGAGATCGACAGGAGTTCAATACCCTCCAGCCATCTCCTTTCTTGCACCTGATCAGACCGTCGGGGTTTGCACAGAGAAGCGTAAAACCTCCCCAAAATGCTGTTTATTTCTCCCGGGTTAGTCGTTATGGAGTCATCCTGCCTTTAAGTGTTGCTATTTGAGTCCCTGGGCGTCTACCTTTGGCTAGGTTAGCCATCATGCGTCCAGCTTTGTCACCAAACCTATGGAACTCGGCATCCCTCAATGACTTCCCCAACATCTCCTTCTTTCTAGCCCACGTGCCAAATTCTGACTTCGCTTCCAACCAAGCTCTTTCATTGACCTCAATGGTGTGCTCTTGGAACTTATTGTGCGCTTGTCTGACAAAGTTACTTGTCTTTTTGTATATTGGTCAGTCACTCTCCTCTTAATCACTAAAGTGTGTATTATGATTTAGCTTTAGCCGCCTCCCAGAGTAGTGTGTGGTCCGTTGTAGATTGGTGGTTGTGGTGCAAGTACTCTGACCACCACTCTCCCAACAGTTTGGCGAAGTCTTTGTCTTTTTTTTTTTTTTTTTTAAGAAATGAGGGAATCTCCTTATTATGTCCGAGCCTTTTGGGTGCATATCGAATAAAGTCAGGACAACTGGTGCATGATCGGAAATGCCGCTCGACCGGGTGTTGTTGCCTCCATACATCTCTGGTCATTAGGTCAGTTGCAAAATTGCACAGAGGAGAGCTTCCACCCCTCCCACATCTCGATCTATCCTCCGAATCAAGCATGACCTCATTCATGTCTCCTCCAATTATCAAGTTATGCGCGCCAGAAGTCATAATTGAGGTGCAAAGGGCCCAGAAAAACACATGCCTAGCCGAGTTGGGGGCATAAACATTATGAATGTCTAATGTTTTGCTAGGAGTTTCTAGGACCACTCTGACATGCCTTCCCTGATCATCATGTTGATACGTTACCAATTTATGTGGAAGAGTTTTAGTGACCAGATTGATCACCCCCGCCTGTCTTCCCTTGGCTCCCGACCCATAAACCTCACCCACCCAAAGTCTGTGCATGCGGAACATGTCATGTTGAGGCAAATGTGTCACATGGAGCAGGACTTTGTCACCACGTAACCTTTTCAGGTGCCTAAGTAAGTACCAAGGACCTTTTTTTGGGGGTTCTTGAGACCCTTAACATTCCATGTTATGATCTTAACCATTCGTGTTAGCGATGTGGCTCAATAACAAACGGTCCGCCTGTGTATAGAGTACTGAGCAGGTTAACCAAAGTCCGGCCTCAGGTGTGTTATGAGGAGTGAACCAAATCTTGACGAAAGCATCTGAAATGTTACAGCACATACCATGCCAAACCCACCTGGTCCCCAAACTAAATACCCCAACATGTGAAACATTTTCAACATTCCCTTCCCCAGTTTGTCCCTCAGCCATGCGCCTTGTTTTCGGGACGCTTCCAGCTCCTGTTCAAGCTGAATTGTCCTATCTTCCATGTCTGACACCCTCTGCTCCAAGTGATCCAGCCTACTGGCATGCTGCGCTGATATTTCATGAATCTCTTCTAAAGCGCCTTTTACTGCCTCCTTCATTGCGATTTTTATATCCCCTCGTGAGATATCCGGCCACCTCTCTTGCCAGCTCCCTACAGTCTCCCTGGATAAGCGTTCCTGTCACAGGACCTTCCCCGCCCTGTGATCCGGCCGGCGATCTCCTTTGGGGCTAATGTGGGTTTCCCCTGTCTCTCCCCGCTCTGGCCTGATTGTTTTCAACTGTGCCTCCGGGTTTCCCTTATCCCTGTGCTTCCCGCTTTGTGGCGCTGCTGCGGCCGCCGCCATCTTGGTGATTTCTCCTGCCGTCTCACCTGCTCCCGCGGCTCTGCTCTCGCCGCCTGTGCTTCGGAGCCAGCGGTGCCTCCGGTATGCGGTGATGTCAGCGGTCACCTTTCCTGTGAGTAGCGCGGGCCGTTGGTCTAATTAAGTCGCTCTTTGTCAGGCTGTCTCACCCCGCTGCAGCCACGTTGGCGCCGGAACCGGAAGTGCGTGTCTGGTTTTTCCCCATCACTGTGTGGTCCGCGTGTCTGTTTTTTCTCCATCAATGTGTGGCTCGCGTGTCTGTTTTTTCTCCCATCACTGTTATCAGTTTTTTCACAGATGGATAAATAAATGACGGCTTCGCCTATACTTTCCAATGTTAAATACAGACCGCACACGGATTGCACCCGGGCACCACCGACTTGTATTGGCATGTTTCATCAGTGGTACAGTTTATAGTTTATAATGGGTAGGTGTTCTGTCAGTGAAAATGGGATTGAACAAGAACATGCAACATGGCCATCTGAATGAGGCCTAATCTTATACAGCAGACGTTCTGGAGTGGGATTTCATTGCAGAGCACTGTGCACATAGTTATGTAGCCACATGTTCTGCTGCTTATGTTTGGATATAAAACTACTGCCTTTTTCTGTTTCAGTTTTATGAAGGGAACATTTCAACTTCTTCATCAAGCAGCGAGAACCTTCTATTATCTAGCAACAAAGAAAACCTTGCAGTGTCCCACTGCTTTACACTGCTATTCTTCTCCCTTACCTCACCCTGGTACCTCAAATTTCAAGTTTGCTCTTCAGATATCTAGCTGTCACAACATGGCAGAGCAGCGGTACTGTGTAGAGTATGCCAAGCGTGGGACTGCTGGTTGCAAGAAATGTAAGGAAAAAATTGGCAAAGGAATAGTGCGGATTGGAAAAATCGTTCCAAATCCCTTTAGTGAATCCGCCGGCGATATGAAGGAGTGGTACCATGTCAAGTGTATGTTTGAGAAACTGGAACGTGTTCGGGCTACTACCAAGAAGATTGATGACCTTACAGAACTTGAAGGCTGGCAAGAACTACAAGACCCGGAGAAAGATCTGATTAACCAGCATGTCAAAGGTAATTTGTATTAACATATTGATGCATGAAGAAGGCCATTTTTCTGAAAGCTAATATGTCCGCAGGTTTTGTTATGTAATCTGACAGCAGCATGGGGTAAGGCCAGAGACCCTGATTCCAGCGATGTATCACTTGCTGGGTGCAGCATTTGTGATGTAGTTTCCCTGCTGCAAATTTAGCAGAGCTGAGATTTTGGGCTGTATAACCTCATCCGCACCACTGATAGGGAGTTTTCAATTTTATTTGGCACCACAAAGATCTGCAGTGCCGGGCACAACTACAGTTAGTACAACACTGTAAATGTGAGAATTGTTTTGAAGTATTATCGTTATTTAACAGCCTTTGGCTCAGTCTCAAGCCATGGTGACTTGATGGATGAATGCTCTGTGGGAAGATCTATCTTGTGCAAGCCTAGCTAGGTCCACCAGGGTCTTCTCTGCCAATATCTTTGTAGTATCAAGTCTTTTTCGTCTTGTTCCTTCTATTTTTCCATCCATGATGTCCTTCAGTGATTGTCCTCTTCGTATGATGTGTCTATTGTAGGCAAGTCATAGCTTGGTGAATAGTTTAGGATAGTAAATGGGGTTTTTTTGTAAATCAAAATTTAGGCTTTGTTGGTTCCTTTCAGTAGACTATTGTTAAAAATTGTAATTTTGCCCTATAATTTTTACCTTCTTCAGAGCTTGCTGCCAAAGCAGGGGCTGCACCCACTCCACGGAAAAAGACTCCATCCAAAGCCAACCAGTCGCCAGGAGCACAGACTACAACTCCTGCCAAAGCACCAGCTGCAAACCCCTCACCCTTGAAATTTTCAGGCTTTTCAGGTAGGTGGTTAAAAAAAAAAAAAAAAATCTATCTAGCTCACCACTTCTTGGAGGGATCTAACTGTAGATTTCTGCATTGGTTGCATTCTGAAAGCTGGGTTGGTTCCCAGGAATATCACGCGTATAATGATCCTGCATTGGAGCGTGATCATTAATCTCCTTTCCAAGTTTGTTTGCTAAAATCGTTTATTCTTCAAGAAGTTCTCATTATTCTGTTACAGGAAGCCAGTGGGGAAATAATATGGCGGCTACGTGACACCACAATGGTGAATGGGGCAAAGCTACAAAATTCGGCATGTCATAAAACCAAATGTTGTTTTGCCCACATCTGTTGAATGTTATTTTTAAAAAAAAAAACGCCAATGCTGTCACCAAGTCGCAGTGTGCAGAACTTTAGGAGAAGCTTTGTTGGTCTAAACGTTTCCATTTCTTCTTCCAGCAAAACCAGAGCCATCTTCACCTGCACCCAGTTCTAGCAGTGGCTCCAGTCTTTCCACAGCACAGTGTGATCCCAAGCACAAGGACTGTCTGCTGCGTGAATTCCGTAAGCTATGTGCCATGGTAGCAGATCAGGCAAGCTACAATACCAAGACGCAGATCATTCATGACTTTCTAACAAAAGGAACAGGTGGAGGTAAGACTTATCACAAAGTGTGACAGTAGATGTGTTTTTTCTATTGCGTGGGGGTATTGAGCTATTCCTTTCAAAAATCGCTTTCAGAAATGTGTGCATAAATTAGTGATGAGCAAACGTTCTTAGATGAGTTTTATCCGAGCATGCTCGAGTGTTATCCTAGTATCTTGGACATGCTTGAACAATGTTTGAGTCCCTGCGGCTGCATGTTTTGAGACTTTTGGCACCTGCAACATATGCCGGGATTGTCAAACATACAGGCAATCCCCGCCGATGTCACTGCTGTCTAATAGCCACAAATTATGCAACAATTGGGACCCTAACATATTATAAGAAAAACACCACTGCGTTCTTCGAGAAACTGTGCCACGTGAGTCCATAGTGTCTGGAATTACACAGCTTTGCTCCATTCACGGGACTGGGGCTGAGCTGGAATGCCACACACAATCTGTGCTTAGGTGCCATATTTTTCTAACTCTGGGAACATTTTACATACAAAAGGCACTTGTTAAAAATGGTAATTAATATGAATTTTTTGTTTTTCCTTCCAACAGATGTCTTCCATGGAGACACATACTTAACGGTGAAGCTGTTGTTACCTGGTGTTATCAAGAATGTCTACAACCTCAATGATAAGCAGATTGTCAAGCTTTATAGTCGGGTGTTCAACTGCAACCAGGAGGAAATGGTTCGAGACCTTGAACAGGTAATGAGTTTAAAAAAAAAATGTTAGTCCAGCGCTGCAAAGCAAATGCTGACACTACATCTGCACTTATCCACCAAAATATGGGCACGAGTCTTAAGGTCCCGTCACACCTAGCGACGCTATAACGATCACGACAGGGATCGTTGCCGCATCGCTATGTGGTCGCTATTGAGATGTCACAGTCCAATCCACCCAACGACGGAGCAACGATCTAGCGTGTCATAGCGACCTTTGTAACGATGTCGGTGGTCGTTGGGACCCTGTCACATTGCATGTTCCATTGACGATTCACACCTCGATGGGGGATGTACTGTGTAACGCTGTATTTACACAGGCGTGGATTGCGCTCCCTTTCTCACGCCCTCTCAGCTCTGAATGGTGGACGCTACCGCGTCCTGATTGGCCGTGTATTTAAAAGGTGACGTACTAGCGCTCCATTTCATTCAAAAAATACCTACCATTAACTGGCTAGAGAAGCAACGAAGATGGAAAAGCAGATGATCCAAAATGGAGTTGCAGCCGTTGGACAAAAAACAGGATCTCAACTTGGACACACCCGGGTCAGGAACAAAGAACTGAAGCGCTACTTTGTTAGCTTCTTTTAAAAGGAAGCCCGCCAATCAGGACGCTATAGTGACCACCAATCGGAGCCGAGGTAGGCGTGGAAACGGGAACGCTAATCCCCACCTTGTCTTGCTTCTGAGTCGCTAATGAGGTCGTTGGGCTAGGTGTCAAACGTGATGATACAAGCGACTCAGCGGGACATGAGCGACCAAAGAAATGTCCAGACATTTCGGGCACGATCAGCGATACCCGGCAGGGGGGCTGGTCACTGTCACACACAGCGATCTCGCTGGTAAGATCGCTATAACGTCACAGTTCTAGTGACTCAGCAGCGATCTCGCTTAGTGTGACAGGGCCTTTATACCGCCTGCATGATGTTGGTCTGTGGTGCAAGTGTCCTGGCAGGTTTGTGCAGATATGTCATCAGCAACACACTCTTCCTATGCAGAAGTGATTGATGCCAGACAAGCCTGTAATAAGAGGCTGTCTGTTTATGGTGGCTTTTGATTGATGATCTCACACTCCCATGTGTTTGTGTTTAGGGCGATGTGTCAGAAACTGTTCGAATTTTCTTTGAAGATAGCAAAACTTTCCCACCTGCTGCTAAGAGTCTTCTGACAATACATGAAGTGGATGACCTGCTGAATCAGCTTTCCAAAATGACCAAAGAGGAGGACCAACAGAAAGTCCTGGAGGACATAGCACGCAGGTACTACATCATAGTGCAGAATGTTTATTCAGTAATGTAGTCCTTACTCAAGTTTTAGCTAATGGAAAAAAAAATTCAAGAACTGCCAAAAATGTTTTTGTTTTTTTATGTTGTAAGGTGTCTGGTATCATTCAAAAGTACAACTCATCCTGTTTAAAAACAAGGCCTCATGCCTTTATGTGGACTGAAAAATAAAAGTTATGGCTCAGAGAAGAAGGGGAGGAAAAACAAAAATGCAGAAACTGAAATCGGCAACTTTGGGGAGAGGTTAAAAGGGATTGTCTCTGAGAGAATCCCTACAAAGCACACAACTGCACTGATAAAGAAATGGTATAATTGACAAAGGCAAATCTTATTTGGTTTGTCACCAAAAGCCAGTTTCATATGTCCTACTTTCACAGTCTGACTACGGACCGCAGTGTCCAGACCGCGACCGTAAGTCCAAGTGCCCAAACTCGTGGTCAGGAGATGCATGACCAGTTCTGACGTGATTCATACCTGAATTTTGCCTAATTGTTTATTTCTATCTATATCTGAATAGGTTAAGGGTTATTTAATTCTTAAAGTGGATTCTTTGCACTTCTTTAGATGTACCGGCAATGACCTCAAGTGCATCATTCGTCTTATCAAACATGATTTGAAGATGAACTCTGGAGCCAAACACGTGTAAGTGATTCAATAAGTGCATTCTTATCTTATAATGTATATTCTAGAAAAATCATGATGTGTCTTCTAAACCTCGGCTTTCTGCATTGAACGTTGTCCTGTCCATATGTTCAGTGACCTCTCAAAAAAGGGGAGGAAAGATGCTGCATTTGCTCTGAAGGACTGTGAGCCATGAGTTCCATGATTGCCCTTTGATTTGAGAGTGTGTCGTGTAATGCTGTATTTCCTTTGCAGAAATGTGCAGATGTCCTCAGTCTGCCCAATGATAACTGCTGATCGTCTAGAATCCACAAAGCGGCCATACTGTTCAGTTATCTTGCTGTTAGGGGGTCTACTTTATTACAGGTGGTTGCTTTCATGGGGCAACCCGTTTTTATAGATGGTTTTAAGAAAATATATACCGTATATATTTTTTTTTTTTTTTTTTTGTATTTCTATTCAAGATATGATATAAACTTAACTAAATTCTATCTTTGTTTCAGTCTTGATGCTCTTGACCCTAATGCATATGATGCCTTCAAAGCCTCTCGTAATTTAGGGGATGTTGTAGAACGTGTTCTGCGCAACAGACAGCAAGGTCCAGGAGGGAAAAAAACGCTTAGTGTTGAAGCTTCTCTTATGACACCAGTTCAACCTATGCTGGTAAAATTTAGTTTTTGAATTCTATTTTGAATATATGTATTGCACCTAAAAGGAATCCATCAGCAGGTTCTTGCTTTGTAATCTGTGAGCAGCATAATGTAGGGACTGAAACTGATTGCAGTGACATGCCACTTACTAGTCTGTAACCAACAAATAAATTGGCACTCTGTAGCACTATAGCATGCAAACATGAAATATATGAAATTTGAATTGTATTACTACTCTATAAAATTAGAAACATTGAAAATAATTGACGCATAAATTGCCCAATTCATGTGTACCTAGCATCCACGATAAGGCGATTCTCATTGCTGGGAACCTGCCTAATGTGAATCCTCTTAGGCTGATAACCTACATTTATATGGGAAGAAACAAAGCTATCCGTCCCAATCTCCTTGAACTAGCAAGGTCACACTTCAATATACAGTACATACCAAATCCACAGACACCAGATAATAAGCCAGAGTCGAGGTGTTTTCAGTAAAGAGTAAAACTCATTTTTCTAAGTACAATAAAGAATAAGATAATAAAAGTACAAGATGCCACAAGCCATTAAAGGACGCTGACCGGTTACCATTGTCTATATTATAAAAATACACAAGTCAACCAATTTGTAAAAAGATTGTAAATATATATATATTATACGTAAATAGTGCAGGTATATCATATAGATCACAGGGGGTATATTAATTATTGTATTCCATTCGCACTATATATGGTATAACCATAAAAGGAATATGCAAGTATTATGTCATATATGTGCAAATGTCAAAATTCACAATATCCAGAGCATAGAGTAAGTCTCAATAATAGCTATGTTGATATATTCATGCAGTAGTGGTGCCATTAAATTGCCTAGTGCAGAAGTTCAGATTCCAATAGATAAGATGCGAAGTGCATTAGTCGATTCAAAGGAATATAAAAATATATGTATACAGTCACTTGAAAACTACTCATAAAAGCGCTATATGGACATATGATACCATAAATGGAGATCACCTAGGTAGATATGTTTTTGTACTGGCTGTGTCCCTCACCCGACGTCCGTTTCACCTATTCTTTTGCCCCAGAAGAATAGGCGAAACGTGCATTTGGCGAGGGATGCTTCTGGTACAAAAACTTTTGAGTAATTGTTTGCAGAAAAACTATGAAGCCATGATTTACACAACACATATTCATACCCACAATATTGAGTGGGTGTGTAGAATTGAACCTACAATTCCAGTAGATATTTATCCACAATGCAGGAGAACACTAACTATGAAATGACATGCATTTCCAAAATAGGCCAGTATTAGTCACTCTGGTACACATACAGTGATCAATGTTATGGGTCTACAAACCTCAGTTACAGACTTTAAAACAGTCATGTGTGGTCAATCAGAAATATGATAAACGTGAGGTAGGTCTGTCTTACCGCTCCTGTCATGCCCGTAGTCAAGTAAGGGTTCAGTGTGAGCCAAAAGCGGATCCATGCTGATTGGTGTCAGTGGGATGCAGAAACTCATTTGTCACTCACATCATCTCCTTAAAATTTGTAGGCCGAAGCTTGCAAATCTATAGAGTACGCCATGAAGAAATGTCCAAATGGAATGTATGCAGAAATAAAGTATGACGGGGAGCGAGTCCAAGTGCACAAAAACGGAGATCACTTTAGTTACTTCAGTCGTAGTCTAAAGCCTGTTCTTCCTCATAAGGTAATTCGGCTGTTGTAAGGTTTTTGGACGGGGGGAGGGGGTCCACGTTGATTAATATTCATTAGTGAAGCTTCGTTACATTTTGTTGATAGGTTGCTCATTTCAAAGATTATCTTCCCAAAGCATTTCCAGGTGGGAATAGCATGATCTTGGACTCTGAAGTGCTGCTAATTGACACCAATACCGGCAAGCCCCTTCCATTTGGAACATTAGGTGTTCATAAGGTATGTTTAATATTGCTTTTTATTATTATTTATTTATATAGCACCATTGGTTCCATGGTGCTGTACATGAGAAGGGGTTACATACAGATTACAGATATCACTTACAGCATACAGACTAACAATCACAGACTGATATAGAGGGGAGAGAGGACCCTGCCCTTTCGGGTTTACATGCTACAGGATGGTGGGGAAGGAGACCGTAGGTTGGGGGTTACAGCGGTTCCAGTAATGGTGAGGCGGGGTATCTTTATCTTTCACAATATTTTCCTTCACCTGTAAATGTATATCATGGTTCAGACTGGATCACAGCTCTATTTTAAAAGGTCAAAGGTAAGGAGGCTGTCATGGGAATGCTGTGACAGAGGGGCCAGAAGATGGTGGTGTCTTGTTACACAAATCCCTGCACATATTGGATCTGCTTCACCTTCCTTTTAGTAGTGCAGGTCTTCCTTGCTCTGTTATTGCAAGGTTTAAAGGGAATCTGTCACCCCATTTTCTACCTTAAGATGCAGCAACTGCCATCAGGGGCTTATCTACAGCATTTTGTAATGCTGTAGATAAGCCCCCGATGTAACCTAAAAGATAAGAAAAATGAGTTAGATTATACTCACCGCGGGGTCCGGTCCGGCGCCTCCCATCTTCTAGAAATGACGTCCTCCTGGGGAGGCGTGGCCTAGCGCGGATGTGAGTGGACGCTAGGTAGAAGAGCTCCGCCGTCAGATCTGTGAATTATTCTTAAACAGGCCGTTCTAACACTGACCTGGACACATCTATTGGCACAGTGAGTGCCCAAGAGTCGGAAGGAGACGCCGTGAGTGCAGAGGAGCGCCGAGATGGGGAGGAGGAGGCAGAAAGACATCGGGGAGGACGGCAGCGTGACTGCACAAGATGGCGCCGGGAAAGTGGAGGAGACGCGGAAACAATCTGAGAGCTTTGATAAAAGGTCACGGATCCTCCAGAAGCTGCAGCGCTTTGCAAGAGAGGAGGAGGGGGACACTGAAGAAGGTATAGTGCTGGAAGGAAGAGGGGGTGAGCGGTGAAACCGTGGGAGAGGCTGATAGCAGGAGAAGAGAGGGAGGGGAAATCGCTGGCCCTGAGTGTGTGTATGAGGAGGAAGACAGTGGAGCTGATGATGAGACTCCTGAGAGAGAGCCAACCTTGAAAGATGTCTTCATGGTGGTGTCGTTCTGCAAGAGGACACTGACTAAGTTGAATAGCCGGGTTGATAAGATTAAAGAAGAAATCACTGGCATTAAAGAGGCACTGAACAAGGCAGATACCAGGATGGGTGCTGTGGAAGAGAGAGTGAGTAGTACTGAGGACTCTGTAAACAAAATGCAGAGGACTCAGTCCCAGCATTCTCAAAAGATATCAGCAGTGCATTTGAAGCAGGATGATTTGGAAAATAGATCAAGGAGGAACAATCTCAGATTTGTGGGTTTTCCGGAAAAAGTAGAAGGCAGCGACCCCACCGACTTTATTGAGCAATGGATCTTATCCAAAATCGGCAGAGACACGCTTTCCAGAGTGTTCGCGGTGGAGAGAGCACACCGTGTCCCCCTACGGCCCCTCCCACCGGGTAGTGCTCCTCGTACTATGCTGGCCAGGATACTGAATTGTAGAGACAGAGAGACTATCCTCCAGGAAGCCAGGAAGTTGCAGGATCTTATGTTTAATGGAAGCCGTATTGGAATATATCCGGACTATTCAGCAGAGGTCCAGAAAATGCGGATGAAATTTGGCGAGGTCAAGAGAGAAATGAGAGCGCTGGGAGTGAAGTACTCTTTGATGTATCCTGCTAAACTGAGAGTAGCAGCGTTGGGGTCTGTTCAGTTTTTTCCGTCCCCAGAAGAAGCAGTGAAATGGATGGAGAACAATCGTTCTAAGCTGGGAGCAGAGAGAGATGGTGAAGGATGAAGTAGAGACTCTCGGACATATTTCCTTTCCTTTCTTTTTTGGATGTTGTGCTCCGAGGCACCTGGTTTTTCAAAAACTTTTTTGGGGGCGTTGATCCCCGGGTGATTTTTTGATGACTATTGCAATATCCTTGTTAGAAAATGTTATGCGGCCTGATTAGTATCGATAATTGTTTTTGTTTTCTGATGGTGGGAGTGTAGGACGCCAAACAAGGGAGACTCAGTGGCTTTATATGGGTGTGAAGCAATTGGGTGCTGGCTGTATTCTCTCTCGTTGGAAGGAGAGAATCAGCTAGATTGGGTTGGAGGGGATGGGGGGGGAGGGGAGGGGGACAGGGGTGGGTTGGTTACGGGGGGTGTTCGCATACTGCAATATAATATAGTGACCACAGAAGTCCGGTTATCTTTTATTTTTTTAGGACATAATGAGTGGTGATGTAAAAATTCTAAGTTGGAACGTACGGGGAATGTCAGATCCAAATAAAAGAGCGGCAGTTATGGCAGAAATTAGAAAGCATAACCCAGATATCGCATGTATATTAGAAACTCATTTGATTAAAGGAAAGGAAAATTGGTTAGAGAAAAAGTGGGTCACTCGGGCCTATCACTCTATGTATTCGGCTTACGCAAGGGGTGTATCTGTATTAATACACTCTCACACTCATTATGAAGAAATTGACTCTTATATAGATAAGGACGGTCAGTTTGTTTCTCTGCATTGTCGAATTTCTGGAATTTGCATAATTGTGGTGGCCCTCTATATCCCACCCCCATATTCGAAAAAGAAACTACAGGAGATTTTTGAGTGGATTGGGGGGAGAGGGGATTGCCCAGTGCTAATATTAGGGGACATCAATAATGTTATGAATGAGTTTTGGGACCGGGCGGGCAGTGAGGGAAATTGCCCTAGGAAAGATAGGATGACTCCATTTGGGACATATGTTAGTGAAATGGATATGATAGACCTATGGAGAGTACGCAATGAGGGGAAGAAATGCTTTTCGTGTTATTCGACTTCGTATCATACTTTATCACGCATAGATTTGGCACTGGGTAATAGGGGCATGGACAGATTGGTTGGAACAGTGGAATACTTACAGAGACTTATCTCCGATCACAGGGCAGTTGAGGTTAGTCTGAGATTGGGAGTGGGGAAAAGGAGGAGAGTAGGGGGGACGATTCATCCGGAATGGCTCAAATGCTTAAACATGGGAACTATTAGGAATGATATTGTTGAGTTCTTTCAGTTAAACGAAGGCACTGCAGATCCACTCATAGTATGGGATGCCATGAAAGCTTATCTGCGGGGTTTATTCATACGAGATATCTCGAGGCAGAAGACACGAACAAGGCAGGTAAACCAAGAGGCTGCTGAGAGACTCAGCAGGGCAGAGGAAGAGATGATAGTTAGTCCCAATGCCGACACCCAGAAAGCATTAAAAGAAGCACAAGAAGAAGTAAATAAGTTCTATCTACAAGGGATAGATAAGAAAAGGGCATTCCAAAAGGCATTGTTCTATGAAGAGGGGGAAAAGGTGGGACGCTTATTATCAGTGATTACTGCTGCGCAGAAAAAACCATCACAAATATACAAAATTGTCACTAAAGATGGGGCAGTTCATAGGGATACCATCGGGATATTGGAATGTTTTAAGGAATATTATGTAGAATTGTATACCTCGGAATTGAGGGCATCAGACTTGGAGTTGGATAAATACGTACAAGGGATAGAGTTACCTAGGTTAGATGATACTGATAAACAAAATTTGGAAGCATTATTCACTGTAGATGAGGTAGAGAAGGCTATCCTATCATTATCAAATGACAGGTCACCTGGATCTGACGGGATACCGGGAGAAGTGTACAAAGAATTAATAGAAATTGTAGCACCCAAACTTAAGCACGTACTTGAGGTGGCAGTAGAGAAAGGGGTATTGCCAGGATCTATGAGGGAGGCTGTAATCGTGGTGATTCCTAAGGAAGGGAAGGATGCCTCATCCGTAGAATCCTATAGACCAATCTCGTTATTGACATCAGATGTTAAAATACTAGCCAAAATGTTGGAGATAAGAATGTCTAGAGTTGTTCCAAAATTAATACATCCAGACCAATCCGGGTTTCTGCAAAACAGATCTACCGCCATTAACCTGCGAAGACTGTTTTTAAATATTCAAATCCCAGCAGATAATAGGGGGGAAAGGGTGGTGGCCTCACTGGACGCACGGAAAGCCTTTGACAGGGTAGAGTGGAAGTTTTTGTGGGCAGTATTGGAATGTATGGGGTTTGGGCACAGATTTATTTCTTGGATTAAGTTATTGTATGTAGACCCGAAAGGATATATTAGGATTAATGGGGAGACTTCGGGGGCATTTGGGTTGTTCAGAGGAACTCGTCAGGGTTGTCCATTGTCACCGTTATTATTTGCTGTGGCGATGGAACCGTTGGCGATTAAAATTCGCAATTCCAAAGAAATACAAGGCTTTAGATATGGGGAGCTGGAGGAAAAGATCGCCCTTTACGCGGACGATATACTCCTGTTCTTAAAAGACAGTGGAGAGACACTGACTGCGGTCATGGACCTTATAGGGGAATTTGGTTTCTTTTCCGGATTGAGAATTAATTGGGATAAGTCATGTATCATGGGGATTGATGGAGAGTTGGGATGTCGAGCTGTAGGGGAGGCGGTTGGTCATTTGAAAGTAGTTAAGGAGTTTAAATACCTCGGAATATGGGTATCTATGCCTGTATCTAGATTTCTCGAACTAAACTTCGACCCATTACTAGTTAAATTCAAAGTTAAAATGACAGCATGGTGTAAGTTAGTACTATCAATAGTGGGGAGGACGAATCTAATTAAAATGATAATGATGCCTCAGTTGATGTATGTCCTCCATAATGCCCCGGTTTGGATTCCAAAGAAAAAATTTTATAAAGTTAATACCATTTTTAGAGAACTGATCTGGGGGAAAAAACAAGCAAAAATTAAATTGGAAATACTGCAAAGGGGGAAGGATGAGAGAGGGTTGGCGGCGCCAAATCCATGGATATACTTTGTAGCAACGCAGGGGCAGCACTTTAGGGGCTGGCGAGAGGAGGGGAACTTGAGCGTTATGGGGGAAATTTTGGTCCAACTGACCAACAAGAGAACATTGGTACAAAGTTTGGAAGCAGGAAGTTTTGGGAGACTTGGGAAGGACGTACCCACATTTGGACTAATGCACAAGATATGGCAGCATATCAAACTTCTTAGACGAGTTGAGGAACTGACGATATACACACCTATTTGGGATAATGTGAATCTATCGGAACTATATAAACTGAAGGACTTTATCGATTGGGAGAGGAGAGGTTTGCAATATGTGTGGCAATTATTGGAGGGGTCTGACATCAAGCCTTTCTCTGTTCTTAAAGAAGAGTTTGGACTCTCATGTAGTGGGGAATTTCGATATTATGGTCTTAGGCATGCATTTCAAGCACAGAAACAGACAACGAATATGACGGTACAGAGGGATGTGGTGCTGGATTATGTGTGTGCACCCGGGGGTACTAGAGGTGCTATCTCTACCATTTATAGAGATCTATTATACTCTTACTTGGCTGGGTTTCCTCTAACAGTAAAATCTAAATGGGAGAGAGAAGTGGGGGACATGGTAGATGAGACATGGGAGACCATCTTAGAGTATATACCTAAACTTTCTTTGAGTGAGCCGGGTAGGATATCTCAACTATATATCATTCATAGAACTTATAAGACCCCAGAACTTATGAGGAAAATGGGCTTGAGGGACAACGCGGAGTGTCCAAGATGCGGGTACGAACCTGCGGGACTGCTTCATATGCTCTGGTCCTGTCCAAGACTTTTGTCATACTGGGAAGAGGTTATAGGGCTTGTTGAGAAGATATACCGATGTGATATAGGAAGGGATCCAATTACGTGTGTGTTGGGATATGTGGAGGAGGTGTCGGTGGGAAATGCCTATAAGTCCATCATAGCAAAACTCTTATATACTGCCCGCAAGCTGATTGCACAAAAATGGATTGATGTTGTACCCCCAACGATTGGGGAGTTTGTCACTCGTGTGAATAATGTAATCCGATTGGAAGAGAGAATTTATAGAAAACGACATAAAGAGGCACACTTTGAAAAACTCTGGGCCATGTGGTTAAAGTCGAGACAATCACATTGAGAAAGTCTGTATTGCAGTTGGGAAGGGGGGGGAGGGAGGAGGTTGGTTCTGTTTTTTTATTTTCTTCTTGTTGACGGGGAAGAAATTGAATGTCGTGTTCCTTTTTTCTCTATCGCCTTATTGGGGGACACAGAAACCATGGGTGTATGCTGCTGCCACTAGGAGGCTGACACTATGCAAATAAAAAAGTTAGCTCCTCCTCCGCAGTGTACACCCCACCGACAGGAAGTAGGATGCTCAGTTTAGCTTAGTGTCAGTAGGAGGTGGACACGGGTCTTTTACTAGACCCTTATCTACCTCAATGTGCGTCGTTTTCTTTCAGGTTCCCGGAGGGATACAGTGTGAACAGTCACTACTGTACTCCCACACAGAGACTATGAGTACGGCGTGTACTGCCACCCCGTATCCTCATATGTCTGGACGGCAGGACCCCAAAATCCCTAACACAGGCGCGTGTTTAGGTGATCCCACAAGAGAGAGAATACCTGGTCCTGCCTACGTCTCCCACCCACTCGCCCACCAGAGCCTGTCGGTCGAGGAGACACGGACGTCCCGCAACATGAATTCTGGACGTCCGATTTTCGTGATTGAGGAGGTACTTTCCCTCTTTTCTCCCCAGTCACTGAAGAGGTGAAGAAAACGGGATAAGAAGGAGGAGAAAAAAAAAAAAAAAACAACCCTTTATTCAAAGAGATAGTAGTTTGGGCGGCTGACGCAGTTCATACCCTTCCGACTGGTTTCAGGGGCCTCAGCACTGCCTTGCAGATCCTTGGGGAAGAGAGGGGGTTTAGGCACACAGAGGCTTCCTGTTCCTTGGGCCCCGTACAGCCTGTCTAAGCGGCGTTATGGCACTTTGCGCCACCTTTTAGCATCCTGGCGCCACTGTGGGGACCCGTTTGGCACTATTGTATGTCCTCCGCGGTCTCCCGCTCCGGCGGCCGCCGGCTGTAATCTAGGTCCCGGCTTAATTTTGGGCCTAGTGGAAGCGCTGACTCCGCCCCCCTTCCTCTCGGCTTCGGGCGGGCTTTTTCCCGCCCGTTTCTCCTCTCGCCTCTTCCTGTGTGGCGTCAGGCTCCGCCCGCTATCCTCAGACTGTGGACGGGAGCCGCCGCCATATTGCTCCTCCGGGCCCCGCGTTTAGCTGTGAGTGGGCTTCCCGGTCTCTGGCCGCCCTCACAGCGCGCACGTTCTGCCCTGCGTATTCTGGCAGACGCCATTTTCCGGCTGTGGTACAGTGGAGCCGCATCCAGCTATGGGACCTGCCTGTCCCTCTCTACAGCCATGAAGTCTCATACAGGACATCTGCTGTAAGTAGCTGCACTGCAGACTGATCCCCCCCCCCCCCCCTCTACTCTCCTGTCCCCTAACCTTCTGGCAGCGCTTAGTGGGATTGTTGTCATGTTTAACTCTAGGCCACTTCGTTCTCCTCCTATTCCTCCACTGTGGTCCTCTCCCACCGTCCAGGAGCCCCCAGTTGACCCGGTCGTACAGTCTCTGGAGCCGTACAGTCACTAACTTGAAGGTTTTTCTGGAGCCGTACGGTCTCTGAAGTAACTGTACTCTAGAGCTGTACAGTCACTGACGTAATAGTACTCAAATTACATCTTCTGCCGCGCAGTTTCTAGTGCATCAGTATGTCGGAGATCTGATTTTGTCACACGGTTGTTGTGTTTTTCGGCCATTACGGATTGGTGCCCTGATTTTCAGCAGAGCAAGTCTCAGCCATTGCTTCACATAAAGACGTTGGGGTCCTGTCATAGCAACTCCATATCTACGGCTCACAGGCACTCTCCCTTCAATTTTCTGCAGCCCCCTTCGGACGCTGGAGTCATACTGCTATAAGCAGAACAGGGTGCTGCTTCTTTCTCCTCACGTCTCCAGTATTTGGGCCGGACTTCTAGCTGAATAGAAGTCCGTGATATCCGGCAATTGTCTGCTGTTGCTCAGTGGATAGAGAAGCTGACCACAACTCGCTGTCCAGAAGTTGGAACCGTGGCGCACCTCAGAGAGTAGTGTTTTAGTCTCTTTCTGATCCCAGGCCGACTGTTCTACAGTCCTAAGAATTGACTGGTCAGAATCTACTTTACTACAGACTTCGTGGCACGGCTTACTACGCGTGAAGCCATTATTCTGCCTAATGTCGTCAGGTATCCAGACCTAGACCGCAACACAGAAGCCGTTATTCTGCCTAATGTCGTCAGGTACCCAGTCCTATACCGCAATACAAAAGCCATTATTCTGCCTAATGCCGTCAGGTACCCAGACCTAGACTGATTCACAGAAGCCGTTATTCTGCCTAATGCCGTCAGGCACCCAGACCTAGACCGCATCACAGAAGCCGTTATTCTGCCTAATGCCGTCAGGTACCCAGACCTAGACCGCATCACAGAAGCCGTTATTCTGCCTAATGCCGTCAGGTACCCAGACCTAGACCGCATCACAGAAGCCGTTATTCTGCCTAATGCCGCCAGGTTTTCAGACCTAGACCGCAGCCAGAAGCAGTTATTCGGCCTAATGCCATCAGGTATTCCGGCCTAGACCGCAACACATAAGCCGTTATTCTGCCTAATGTCGTCAGGTATCTAGGCCTAGACTGCCCCGGCAGCTAGGCTATATCCGCTATCCAGGCTTCAGACGCGGCGGGCGTGAGTAAGCAGGAGCCGAGATCCCGCGGCGGCATCACCTACCAGGTACAGTAGTTCAAACGGTTGTATTACTGTGGAGACGCGTCTGGGGTTGACTGCTTCAGTGGTACTGGTGTTCTGTACCGTATTCAGGTGAGTCAGACACTCTCGCCTTCAGGTTCTTCGTGTTCTATTGCAGCAGTACTCTATCCCTTATTGAGCACGTGAATAGTCCTCTATCAGACATGTTTAGTCAATACACGCCGTCTGTCTAGTAACTCAAACGTACCCGAGGCCATCAACTATACCGATCCGGCTATACTGTTCCGTTTTCTGGTGAGTCAGAAGCGTCCTCTCTCACGTTCCTCACGGTGGTTTGCAGCCTTTACCTAAGCTCCCGTCTAAAAGCCACTTGAGGTGAGGTGCCGGCATTTATTGCTCATAGGCTACAGCCGCGGTTACAAGTCGTTTTCAGGTGAGTCAAAGACACCTCTCGGCTACATAGTTCATTGTCAATAACATCTGTAGTTTAACAGTTGAACGTAACCGCTACCATGTCCAAACAGAACGGATCTCTGTCCCACAGTGCGGATCTTGGTAGCAACATATCTGGATACTCCACCTTCAGGTGGGTCAGACTCTCTCGGGTCAGGTACTGATGGTCGCGGTTTTACTGCGGCATGTTCTGTACCCTAAGTGTGAGTTGCACCACAGGAGTTTTTGCCAGAAGCTATCTTTACTGCCGGTGTAGTCCGCCTATCTTTAATGTTTGGCAAATAGTAGTTTATAAGTTCTAGCCTGCTTTAGGGGACTTCGAGCAACAAAACTACCATACGCTCCTTATCTGTCGAAACTTACCTATTCCTTCTTACAGACGCCGAGTAACGCCTTCAGCAGCTCAGACATGGGTCTTCTGACCGTGACCGGGAAAAAGTATCCCACCTCACAGGAGTGGGATCTAACTCTACGCAAGCATCGACCGGGGTAAAAAGCTGTTCCAGTCCTGGATCCAAGAATGAGTCTGGTGATAACGCGTTTCTTCCTTCGGCTAGTATTGTATCTTTTCACTGTTATCCTCAGGCGCGTTTTGTCTTAGACTTAGGCTAGCAGGTCTACACACCGTAATCCCCTCCCTGCTCCAGAGGGTCCAGGATGGTTTCGGTCGTTTACATCGTCATACAAAATTGACCTGCCTTTCGTCAGCCTAGTTGTCTTCTGGTGTCTATTTGATCTACCTAGAGCCAACTTTTCTTACAGTTATCATCCTCCATGTTTTGCTTGAACTTTCCTTACTCGACTAATCACTTTTCTAAGTCCAACTACACTATTTTTGTCCATATCCACACTCATCCCGGGGTGCTGGATTTATCTCCCTTTGCATCTCAGTCATCCAGTAGTCTCCGTTCTACCTCCTTAGTGGAGCAATCAGTTGTCTCTTTATTGCCATCCTGAGCCTACATCGCGGCGATGAGATCCAGATTATCCCCTGGTTCTATTCAGTACGTTTTCAGTGTTTGGCTCTTTCGCAGGTTCTCAGTGGCCTGTTCTCAGGCCTCGTCATTTTCTCACAGAACGGCCTTCAGCCGTTTCCAAGCAAGAGGGCACCTTAGTATATCTCTACTTCTGCGACTACGAACCCTACGGTTCCAAGTCTCCCACTACTACGGTCCTTCCTGTCCCAGAAGTGCATCCCTCAGAGATTCCACGGCAGATTCACACAGTAGTTGGCAAGGTCAACCTTGAAACCATCCGCCGCTTTATAGTGTCCTGTCTTAGTCTCCACTCGTGTTGCAAAGTTCTATAGACACGTGGCCTAGCTTGCTCATCAGAGCATTCTTGCTGGGGACCAGTCAGAAGATTTGATCGTCCTCACTGTCCAAAAAATTCCACTTGCATGGAAACATGGGTTTTCGCCTCATCGTTCCCTTCTAGGGGTTCATTTGGCTTTCGATCTCACGAGCGAAATTATTTCCAAACAAGTCCCTCACCAGCTTCCCGTTTCTTCCGGGTAGCTCCAATCGCTTACTTATTGGGGAGGTCACCGGAAGGACGAGCGCTTTCCTTCCTCAGGCTGAACCTCGTCGTACTTCAGCGCTTTTTCCTCAGCGTGCCTTTTTGGGATCTAGGATGGAGACCATCCTTTTTCTCAGGTGGAAATTTTTCGTCGTTCAGCATTTGCCTCCTGCGAATCGCATGATTTTTCCATGAAGCTCTTATCCAGGTCCTGATTTCTTCAGGGCTTTGGAGATATCTGCTTTTGCAACGTACGGGTTCATTTTCCTTTTCAGTTGGTAGCCTTCCCTTTCAGGCTCTCCACCCCTCCTAGGGCGCCTCAGACTCTATAGCAGCTGTGGTACACTTCCTGTAGGTCAAGGGTCCACTCTACATCTCTCTAAATTCTCTCTCTTTCATCCGCCTCGAATTTTCCCTTCGTGGCGTGCTCTCATCAGGCTACCTGGCCACAGCAACGGTACTTATCAAGCTCGGGCTTGAGGTATAGAGGTCCTCTGGCCTTCAGGTCAGCGTCTGCTCGCGGATTCTGGTCGACATTAGTAGGGTTGCCGGCCCAGGAGGGACTGCGTTCTTTTCAGTACGACGCACACTGCCCGGGCAGTGCGTGTCCTCCTGGCGGTACTTTTTGGGCCTTCGTCTGGCTCCTCTGCAGTACGGTCATTGGTCCTCCACAGGTCCATAAGGTTTCTCACAACCCATGCCTAGCTTCGGCAAGTGCCGGTCGGGGTAAAGAAGACCTCGCAGGTGACCTTGCAGGTGACGAGGGTGACTCCCTCGTCCTGATGGGGTTATTTGCTGTTCCCTCCCCTTGAGGACTGCTTTGGGACGTCCCATGGTTTCTGTGTCCCCCAATAAGGCGATAGAGAAAACAGGATTTTTTGTTGCTTACCGTAAAATCTGTTTCTCTGAGCCTTCATTGGGGGACACAGCACCCTCCCAAGTTGAACAGCACCGTTTACTGTATGATATTGTTACAGTATGGATTTGTGTTTTCTGTTTTTATCTCGTTACAGATTGCTTCTCCTACTGCTTTCTCACTGAGCATCCTACTTCCTGTCGGTGGGGTGTACACTGCGGAGGAGGAGCTAACTTTTTTATTTGCATAGTGTCAGCCTCCTAGTGGCAGCAGCATACACCCATGGTTTCTGTGTCCCCCAATGAAGGCTCAGATAAACAGATTTTACGGTAAGCAACAAAAAATCCTGTTTTTTCTGTATGCAATGGAGACGATTTGAAAGCTTTGCTTACATGTAATTATAACGACATTTGAATATAATAAAAAATTCTTTGGTTTAAAAAAAGAAATGACGTCTTCCTTCTTACTACTTCTGCAGCTCCTGCGCAGGCGTACTTTCTCTGCCCTGTTGAGGGCAGAGTAAAGTACTGCAGTGCACAGGCGCTGGACCTCTTTGACCTTTCCCGGTGCCTGCGCACTGCAGTAATTTACTCTGCCCTCAACAGGGCAGAGAAAGTACTCCTGCGCAGGAGCCGCGGCAGAAGTAAGAAGGAGGACGTCATCGCTAGAAGATGTGAGGCGCAGGACCGCGACACCTGCCCCCCCGGTGAGTATAATCTAACTTGTTTTTCTTATCTTACAGGTTACATCGGGGGCTTATCTACAGCATTACAGAATGCTGTAGATAAGCCCCTGATGGCTGTGGCTGCATCTTATAGTCCAAAAATGGGGCGACAGATTCCCTTTAATCAGTTATGTTTATCTCTTTGAGCTCTCCGTCCTGAATTGCCTCAGCTGTTCTGTGTTGGGCATTCCTCTCCGGTATATATGTTCCCTTCTTGCAATAGGAAATTACTGTTAATAGTTACATCTTCTTTTTATTTTTTTTTCTTTTGGTGAGAGTTCTCAATTGGCAGTCTGGTGTTTACAGGAGATATGTGTGGATTTTGTATTGTGTGCTCGAATTCCTCCTTCCCATTTGGCTTACTCCTACACTTCCCTTGATTTTCACTCTGTTGTTCTGTGAGTGTGTTTTATGATTGTCGTTTTCTTTTATTCCTGTCGGTTTCCCCGGTCTGTCAGCTTTTGTGTTATCCTGAGCACTTCTGTCCCATACCTTCCTGGGTGGGGGAGGAAACAGATCATCATGCAGATGGGAGCATAACAATGTACGGGACCCCATCATCTTCACCATCAGGGGTAATCTGGTGAACCGGGATAGCTTAGGGTCCTCTTAGCTTGAGGGACAGGGAAGGAGCCCATTGCTCCAGGATATCCAGCTACAGAATAGACTGAGGCTTTTTCATTTTGAATCTGTTTTTTGTTTTGTTTTTTGTTTTTTTGTTTTTTTATTGGAGCGTGGTCAAGGTGACCTGGATAAATGAATGAACCTTGGTATCAGATGCATAGATGCCCACCTACCTTTTGGTATAATAGCCCTTTTGCCATATTTATGGTTTGTGCTGATTGTTTTTACTCATCTGTATCGCTTCATTTTTACTTCTCAATTTTATGTTTTTAGAAAGCGGCCTTTAAGGATGCCAACGTTTGCCTCTTTGTCTTTGACTGCATATTTTTTAATGGCGTTAGTTTAATGGACAGGTAAGTGTGAAATAATAAGAATTAGATGATCAGTCTTTTATTTTTAATGTATCACTCTGTAGTGATCCTCTGTTCTTATTACAGACCCCTTATTGAGCGACGAAAGTTTATGCGAGACAACATGATCGAGATCCCTAACCATATCCTTTTCTCTGAGATGAAGCATGTTACAGTGAGTGCATTGACTGGGTATTCAGCATGTCCTAAAGTGGCCATATACTGTACTTTAGAACTACTGTGCTGGTAGAACAATTGATCATTTTATTATATGATTTTGTTGAAGCATTGTTCCATTGGCCTTTTTTGTCTATAGTGTATGGCCACCACTTTTATTGTTTTTGCCTGTTACACTTTTAACTAATGTTTTTATTTCTAGAAAGCGGGAGATCTTGCAGATATGATCACAAGAGTCATCCGGGAAGGTTTAGAAGGCCTTGTCCTTAAAGACTTGAAGGTGTCTAATTTTTTTTTCTGAAAGTTCTAATAGTGATTACACAATTCGTTCTTGGCAGTGTTAAGAGAACGTTCTCTCAATGTACAGCTTTTTGTATATTAAGATGTGAATGCATCCGCTCGGCATCAGATCTGCTAGAAGAAAGATCATCTTGAACTAAATCTTAATCTTTGATATTTTGTCATTCTCTGTTGTAGTCAATCTATGAGCCCGGAAAGCGCCATTGGCTAAAAGTGAAGAAGGATTATCTGAATGAAGGCGCCATGGCAGATACTGCTGATCTTGCAGTGTTAGGAGCATTCTACGGAAAGGGAGCAAATGGTCAGTGTACCTGTCAACCATTATTTTTTTTTTTTTTTTCCCATCTTTAAACTACTGAAATTAAGTTTCCCATTTCACACATATATGCTTCTTGTTTTTCATTATAGGTGGCCTAATGTCCATATTTCTCATGGGATGCTATGACCCTGAAACTCGTAAGTGGTGCACAGTAACAAAGTGTTCAAGCGGCTATGATGATGCCACCCTTGCACGCTTACAAAAGGAACTGGACATGGTGAAGATTAGCAAGGTTAGCTATTCCTGATTTTGGAGTAAAGTGAATATGAAGTCAAGCTGGATTTGTTACCAGGGCAAAGTGCTGAGGTTTTACTCTTTTTCTTATTCCCAACGCTTCCCTGAGTACTCAGTGTTTGTTTGTTTTTTTTATCCTCCATACAGTTCGAGATGTAGGCTTTTTTATTTAGTGCTAATTTCATGGTCATCATCAAGGGGGCTAATGTTTTAATTTTTAATGGTGTAGTAAAATTTACAGTTAATAATTCGGTCCATGTACAATAAATTTTTTTTTTTTTTTTTTTCTTTTTGGAGCAGTGCTCTGATCTTACACTTTACTTCATTTGTAGGATGCAACGAAAATTCCATCTTGGCTGAAGATCAACAAGAGCTATTACCCAGATTTCATTATACGAGAGCCAGAGGTAAAGTCTATTAAGTCTACGATGTTCTAGTCGATAAGCCTAGCAAGAATGTCTTTGACTAATATTGGAAGGAATACAATTGCTCATCTTACTAATCCAGGCTTCCAGTATATGTGCTGCCATAGTCTCCTACCAGTCCAAGATATGCACGCTTGGTCCAGCCATAGTAAGCCACTCAGCTATCCATATGCCCACTCCACAATATGACAATTTGGGTGATCTGTTAGATTTCAAACTTGGAAATTAATTTGCAAAATGAAATGTCATGATTTTGCAATTCTCAGCCATAACTCAGACTTAAAAGTAGGTAATAAATGTATACAAAGTAGGGGAATTCTTATGTAAAGTGCATTGAGCAAGGGGATGGCAATAAACATAATGTATTTTTGTGATGTAATGATTACTATAATAATTGTACAGTTCATGTAATGATCTGTGTAATTGTTGCATGTCAAGGATGGACTAATATCAGCTGAATGTATTTAAAAAAAAAAAAAAAAAAAAAATTCATGCATACTGAAAGTCATTAATAAGAAACAAGGCAGGTTATAAAACTGAAAGTTTTCCTTATACCCATTTTAATAGAAAGCTCCTATCTGGGAAATCACTGGAGCAGAGTTTTCCAAGGCAGAGGCTCACACAGCTGGTGGCATATCCATTCGTTTTCCACGCTGCACCCGCTTCAGAGACGACAAGGACTGGAAGTCTTCCACTACACTGCAGCAACTTAAGGTTGGCTCAGAGTGAAAACTTGAAAGGCTGGATTTATATTTGTAGTTTTGGTCAGGATTATGTTTTTGTTTACTAAACACTTCAATATCTTTCAAACGGGCGAATGTTTTTTGTGCGCGAGTCGTGAATTTCTTTTGTTTTTTTTTTTTTTTTCTGCTCGCGGGACAAGTTGTGATTTTGAATATCACCATTCACTTAAGTGTACTGAAAATCAGGAAATCAAATTGGATTGAAATGGTGTTAAAGAGAAAAAAGGTTCGTCATTAAAAAACACAAAATTCTGCCGGTAAAAATTTTTTGAAAAGTCTCAACATTTTTTGGCGCAATGCAAGGCTGTGCTAAAATGTAACAACTTGCCATTCTCAGGCCCCTTTTCACACAGCTCTGACAAAGTGGGCAGAGCTGGGACGGGGCGTTACAACCCCGTATTGTCAAATTTATGACAAGCGGTGGTGTCTGCCTCGCCACTGTACCCAACTGGTTTAAGACTTGTTGAGGTGTGTGCCAATTTTCAGATGCTAGTGTACCTCCTTTTAATGAATCAGGGGCATCTGACTCCAGCATGCCCCTTCATAAAGACTGGCATGAAAGCTGCCGGTGTTAATGAATCTGGCCCAAGTGTTAATGTAACCTATGTGTTCTACCATGGATCTTTAGAACAATATAGAAGTATAAAAGTATTTTCTTTAAAAAGAAGATATCATAAAATGCATAAAATGACCTATTGACTAAAACAGGTTTCTCTATCGCTTCATTGGGGGAGACAAGAAACTGTTTCCTGTGTCCCCCCAATGAAGGCAGACTCCGAGAGACTTTGCGGTGAGTACCCAAAATCTTCATTTTTGTTACATGTATTTTTTTTTTTCTTACATGGCAGTGTCTTATTAAAAAATAAAAAAATTGGAATTTCCACACTGGCCATTTTGAGGGGTGTACATGACGGAACATACCCAAAAGTGACACCATTCTAAAAATTGGACCCCGCAAGGTGCTCAAAACCACATTCAAGAAGTTTATTAACCCTTTATGTGCTTCACAGGAACTGAAGCAATGTGGAAGGAAAAAATTAACATTTAACTTTTTTTTTTGCAAAAAATTTATTTTAGAACCAATGTTTTTTTTATTTTCACAAGTGTTAAAAGAAAATGAACCACAAAATATGTTGTGCAATTTCTCCTGAATACGTCGATACCCCATATGTGGGGGTAAACCGCTTTTTGGCCGCACGGCAGAGCTCGCAAGGGAAGGAGAGCTGTTTGACTTTTTCAACGCAGAATTGGTTGAAATTGAGATCGGACGCCATGTTGCGTATGGAGAGCCCCTGATGTGCCTAAACAATGGAAACCCCCAACAAGTGACCCCATTTTGAAAACTAGACCCCCTTAAGGAAGTTATCTAGATGTATGGTGAGCACTTTGAATCTACAAGTGCTTCACAGAAGTTTATAATGTAGAGCCGTGAAAATAAAAAATAATTTTTTTTTCAACAAAAATGATCGTTTTGCCCCCCAATTTTTTTTTTTTACAAGGGTAACAGGAGAAATTAGACCACGAAAGTTGTTGTGCAATTTGTCCTGAGTACACCCATACCCCATATGTGAGGGTAAACCACATTTTGTGCGCACGGCAGAGCTCAGAAGGGAAGGAGCACAGTTTGACTTTTTCAGTGCAGAATTGACTGGAATTGAGATTGGACGCCATGTCGCATTTGGAGAGCCCCTGATGTACTTAAACAGTGAAGAACCCCCACAAGTGACACCATTTTGGAAACTAAACCCCTTAAGGAACTTATCTAGATGTGTGGTGAGCACTTTGAACCCCCAAGGGCTTCACAGAAGTTTATAACGAAGAGCAATGAAAATAAAAAAATAATTTTTTTTCCTCAAAAATGAGTTTTTGCATGCTATTTTTTATTTTCACAAGGCTAACAGGAGAAATTGGACCACAAAAGTTGTTGTGCAATTTGTCCTGAGTATGCTGATAACCCATATGTGGGGGGGGGAACCACTGTTTGGGCTCATGGGAGAGCTCAGAAGGGAAGGACCGCCATTTTGGAATGCAGACTTTTGATGGAATGTTCTGCGGGCGTCATGTTGCGTTTGCAGAGCCCCTGATGTGCCTAAACAGTAGAAACCCCCCACAAGTGACCCCATTGTGGAACCTAGACCCCCCCCCAAGGAGCTTATCTAGATGTGTGGTGAGCACTTTGAACCCCCAAGTTCTTCACAGACGCTTATAACGCAGAGCCGTATAACGCAGAGCCGTGAAACTAAATCTTTTTTTTTTTTTTTTTTTTTTCTTTTGCCCCCAATTTTTTTATTTTCCCAAGGGTAACAGGAGAGATTAGACCCTCAAAGTTGGTGTGCAATTTGTCCTGAGTATGCTGATGCCCCATATGTTGGAGTAAACCACTGTTTGGGCACACGTCTGGGCTCGGAAGGGAGGGAGCACCATTTGACTTTTTGAACGCAAAATTGGCTGGAATAAATGGTGGCGCCATGCCGCATTTGGAGACCCCCTGATGTGCCTAAATAGTGGAAACCCCTCAATTTTAGCTCCAACCCCAATTCCAACCTGAATGCACTTTGTAGCACATATATTGCATAGCACAAGTCTGCCAAGACTTTAGTCTGCAGTGTGTATCCTAGAAGTGTGTAAAGTGTGAGATGATATGAATATATGAATTAATCCAGAATTGAACCAGAAGGGAACAGAAGGTAACTGGAAAGAGTCACTGTAAACAATGTTTGTTTGTTTCCACTCTGACCCCTACAATCCTTCACTTTCTGATAACCCCACTAATCCCTACACCAAGCAAGGAACTGTTCATCTCTTCTTCAATCCTTACAATCCATCTCACCTCTTGCTCAGATCTGTTTCTCAACATACAATCCTCTGTCTTCAAACACAGCCCCCTCATGCCCTCTCCTGCTCCTACCTGCTAACACTCTCTCTGCTCCTCCTCACTGCCGGCGATATCTCTCCAAATCCTAGTCCTCCTCACCACATTCCCACAGTCATTTCTACCTCCCATCCACGCCCAATGACAACTTTCCGTAACCACTCCAACCTTATACACTATCGCTCGGCCCCAGCTTCCCCAGTTCCACTAACAGGAGCTCTGTGGAACGCTTGCTCTGTCTGCAACAAACTTTCCTTCATCAATGATCTTTTTATTACTAACAAACTTTCCTTCCTCGCCATCACCGAAACCTGGCTCACCCACTCTGATACAGCCTCTCCTGCTGCACTCTCGTATGGTGGATTCCACCTTTCCCACACCCCCTGCCCAAGCAGCAAGCATGGTGGAGGAGTTGGTTTTCTCCTGTCAGATAACTGCACCTTAACCCCAGTCCCACTGCCACCCTCTGTTACCCTCCCTTCCTTCGAGGTGCACTCTGTGCGCATCTACTCCCCCTCCAACCTCCAACTAGCTGTCATTTACTGCCCCCCAGGGCCAGCCACCACCTTCTTTGACCACTTCACCACCTGGCTACTTCATTTCCTTTCCACTAATATCCCCACTATCATCCTGGGCGACTTCAACATCCCCATTGACACTTCCCTCTCAGCTGCCACTAAACGTCTATCTCTCCCTTCCTCCTTCGGCCTCACTCAATGGTCTTCTGCAGCGACTCACAAAGATGGCCACACACTAGACCACCTCTTCACCCGCCTCTGCTCCCAATCTAGCTTCTCTAACTCACCTCTTCCTCTCTCTGAACACAACCTACTTACATTTTCTTCCCTCTCCTCCTTAGGTCCACAATCCCCACCTCAAAAACTTGCCCACCCTTGCAGAAATCTTCAACACCTCGATCTACACTCATTGTCTGAATCCCTGCTCCCTCTTACAGACATAAGTTCCCTACACAATGCGGATGCCGCTGCCGCTCTATATAACTCCACAATAGCTGTAGCTTTGGAATCAGTTGCCCCTCTCAAACATACCAAAGCTCGCAAAATCAACACAGCCCTGGCAACCAGTCTGACCAAAGAACTGAGGCAGGCTTCCAGGGCTGCTGAGCGGAGATGGAAAAGATCCCACTCCAATTAGGACTTTATCGCATTCAAACAGTCCCCTACTACTTTCAAGGACACACTCTCTGCAGCAAAACAAAACTTCTTCTCCTCTCTCATATCCTCCCTGTCTCACAACCCTAAACAGTTATTCAACACCTTCAATTCTCTCCTCCATCCCCCACCACCTCCTCCCTCCCCACTCATCTCAGCTGAAGACTTTGCCTCTTTTTTCAAGGAGAAGATTGATAACATCAGAGACAGTCTTGGTCAACAACTCCCAGTGCCCTTCCTTTTAACTGCCCTGCCCTCCTCCTCCAAAACCAACTTCTTCACCATTACAGAAGATCGACTCTTCACTCTACTGTCAAGATCACATCTCACTACCTGTGCACTTGACCCGATCCCATCCCACTTCATCCCAAACCTCTCCACAGTCTTCATCCCAACCGTAACCCACCTCTTCAACCTATCACTAACAACTAGTATTTTCCCCTCAAGCTTTAAACATGCCTCAATCACACCTATCCTCAAAAAACCCTCTCTTGACCCATCCTCTGTATCTAGCTATTGCCCTATATCACTTCTCCCCTATGCCTCAAAACTACTGGAACAACACGTCCATCTTGAACTGTCCTCCCACCTCTCTTCCTGCTCCCTCCTTGACCGATTACAATCTGGCTTCCGGTCACACCACACCACTCCACTGAAACTGCCCTAACTAAGGTCACCAATTACCTACTAGCTGCCAAGGCCAAGAGACACTACTCTGTCCTCCTCCTCCTCCTCCTGGACCTGTCCTCTGCCTTTGACACTGGACCATTCCCTATTACTACAGACAATCTCATCTCTTGGTATCACAGACTTGGCCCTATCTTGGATTGCATCATACCTAACAGACTGGACATTCAGCGTCTCCCACTCGTACACCACCTCCTCACCGCGCCCCCTATCCTTCGGAGTCCCACAAGGTTCAGTCCTAGGTCCCCTGCTCTTCTCCATTTACACCTTTGGCCTCGGACAACTCATAGAATCTCACGGCTTACAGTATCACCACTATGCTGATGACACACAGATCTACATCTCTGGACCAGATATCACCTCCCTACTAAACAGAATCCCTCAATGTCTGTCTGGTATTTCATCCTTCTCCTCTAGATTTCTAAAATTTAATATAGACAAACCAGAATTAATCATCTTTCCCCCATCTCACATGACCCTCCCAACTGACCTATCCATTAACGTAAACGGCTGCCCACTCTCTCTGGTCCCACAAGCTCGCTGCCTCGGGGTTATCCTTGACACTGTTCTCTTTCATACCACATATCCAAGCCCTTTCCACTTCCTGCCGACTTCAACTCAAAAATATTTCACGGATTCGTACATTCCTCAACCAAGAATCTGCAAAAACCTTAGTCCATGCCCTCATCATCTCCCGCCTTGACTACTGCAACCTCCTGTTCTGTGGCCTCCCCTTTAACACTCTCGCACCCCTCCAATCTATTCTAAACTCTGCTGCCCGACTAATCCACCTGTCCCCCCACTATTCCCCGATCTCTCCCCTCTGTCAATCCCTGCACTGGCTCCCCATTACCCAAAGACTCCAGTTCAAACCCTAACCATGACATACAAAGCCATCCACAACCTGAATCCTCAATACATCTGTGACCTCGTCTCCCAATACTTGCACGAAACCTCTGATCCTCACAAGATCTCTTGTAGATTGTGATCCCTCGCGGGCAGGGTCCTCTCTTATTCTGTACCAGTCGTGACTTGTATTGTTTAAGATTACTGTACTTGTACGTATACCCCTCCTCACATGTAAAGCGCCATGGAATAAATTGCGCTATAATAACCCTAATTCTGACCCTAATGGAAAAATGAAAATGAATATATTTTCTTTTTCATTATATTTCCCTAACTAAAAGGGGGGTTATTTGCTATTTTTTTTTATTTTGATCACTGATGGGGTTTATCACAGTGATCAAAATGTACATTGAATGAATGGAATCTGACAGCCGGCAGATTTGGCGTGCGCACTGTGCATGCGCCCGCCATTTTCTTCCCGGACCAAGTTGGTGGCACCCACCGGAGGAGGCAGGAGGGCCCGAGGACCACCGGGGGGATCGGGGACCCTATTTCTCCTCTGATGTGCGATCACATCAGAGGAGAGAGAAAGTGAAAGCAAAATCGCTGCTTTTTTTTTGCGGTTGCCGTTATACGGTTAATAACGGCGATTGCAACATCGGGGTCGGTAAAATCCGACCCAAACAATGTTCTCTGGGGTCTCTGCTACCCCCAACAGCGAAGACCCTGGAGAAAATCCGACTCTAGGGGGCGCTATACACTTTTTCCACAGCGCTGTTAATTAAAGGCGTATCAGCGGTCGTTAAGGAGTTAAGTAGTTTTCTGATGGCTTCCCTTTTTAAACTGCTTATATGTTTTTGTTTTTTTTTTCTTGGCTGAGATATTGCTCAAGACATTACTTTTCGAGAGATGCCTTTGAGTTGCTGTGTAATGACAGTTGTGTTCCTCTGCCTTCTAGGAGCTTTACCGGGTCTCTAAGGAGAAATCTGATTTTCTTGTTACTGCCGCAACTTCTCAAGATGATGAAGGCTCATCTGAAAACGGTAGCCGTGAAAATGAAGGAAGTTCAAGGCCATCAACACCAAGTGGCTCACTGAAGGGTCCCAAAACGTCAACCTCAAAGTCACCCGGGAAAGACAAAAGGAGTAACAGTAAGATTTACCTACATTATAGATGCACCACTGCTTTTTGCAATGCCCCTCTGGCATCAGCTACTGACTTGGTCACCCCTCTCGTGCATGGCAGAGTGCAACAAATCAATAGACTTCGGAAACTGTCCAGGGTAGCGGAGCGGCATTGGAAGAAAACACATTCGCAAGATGACTTCACCGAATTCAAACAAGCAACACTTGCATTCAAATCAGCCCTCACCTCTGCTAAACAGGCCTACATTACATCCCTTGTATCTTCCTTATCCCAGAGCCCTAAACAGTTATTCAACACTTTTTTAACTCCCTCCACTGGCCCCTCCGCCCTTCCTAATCTCTGCTGAGGACTTTGCCTCACAGTTCAAAAATAAGATTCACCAAACAAGACAAGTCTTTATTGTTCGACCACCACAAGCCCTTAGTATACCAGACCAATTCCCTTACCTCTTTCTCCATCACTAAAGGAGAGCTTACTCGTCTTTTCTCTCCAAATCACACCTCACCAGTTGTGCACTTCACCCTATCCCATCTCCCCAACCTCACAACCACCCTTTTATCCCATCCTCTAACCCATCAATTTATTTACATATTTACAGCCAAAGCTAACAGACAATTCTCTATACTTCTCCTTCTTGACCTGTACTCTGCCTTCTACACAGTTGATCCCTGCCTCCTACTGCTGATCCTTTCTTTGGTGTCAAAGACCTTGCCCTATCCTGGATCTCCTCCTACCTTACCAAGCATACATCTATTGTCTCCTAATCCCACACTTCCTCCTCATCCTGCCCTCCCTTTGTTGGAGTCCCTTAAGGCACTGTCTTAAGACCCCTACTCTTAATCCATACCCTTGGCCTGGGATAACTCATAAAGTCCTATGGCTTCCAGTACCATCTGTACATTGATGACTCAGATCTACCTCTGTGGCCCAGACATCACCTCTCTGCTGTACAGAATCCCAGAATGTCTTATCAGCCATATCCTCCTACTCCTCTTGCTTCCTGAAGCTCACTGTGGACAAATCTGAACTCATTATCTTTCCTCCATCTCAGGCATCTTCCCTTCCTGATCTATCTATCACAATAAATAACATCACACTTTCCCCTGTCCCAGAAATCCACTGCCTTGGAGTAACCATTGACTCTGCCTTGTCCTTCAAATAGCACATCCAAGCTATCGCCACTTCCTGTCGCCTCCAGTTCACACATATTTCTAGAATCCGTCCTTTCCTCAACCCTCAATCTACTAAAATTATTGTTCATGCCCTCATCAACTCCTGCCTTGACTACTGCAACATCCTCCTCTGTGGCCTACCTTCTAACATTCTCGTACCCCTCCAGTCCGCCCTTAAGGCCTGGGTCACACTTGCAACTGCAGTGTGGGAAACTTGCACGAGTCTCTCGCATCAATACCCGGCACTGCTACCGGCACTTGGGACCGGAGTGTGGGGCTGCATGTATTTCTGTGCAGCTGAACGGTCCGAACCGTCGGCGGCTGGGTCAGGTATTGATACGAGAGACTCGAGCAAGATTCTCACATTGCATTCGCAAGTGTGACCCCGGCCTTACTCTGCTGCCCGACTAATTATCTCGCTACTCCCCTGCTCTCCTCCCCTCCCCCTTTGCAAATCCATTCATTGTCTCCCAATTCCCCATCGTATCCAAAGCCGTCCATAATCTGTCTCCGAACTAATCTCCTGGTATATTCCCTCATGTAATCCCTGGTCCTCCCAAGACCTCGTTCTCTCCACACTTATTCGCTCCTCACCCAATGGCCTCAAAGACTTCTGACGAGTATCCCCTAGTCTCTGGAATTCTGTCCGCCACCACATTCGGATACTTCAGACGGAACCTGAAAATCCATCTCTTTAATAAAGCTCACAACCACTGCATCACCCCCCGACCTGACTCCATTCCCATCATCCTGTAGAATGTAAGCTTGCAAGGGCAAGGTGCTCTTCCCTCTGTACCAGGCAATCATTGTTAGTTTATTTACTGTAAGTGATATTGGTATTTTGTATGTAACCTCTCATGTTTATATAAATAAAAATAGGATATCCTTTATGAAGATGTAAGCTGTGGTTGTGGTGTAAATGTTCTAATTTTCATTTTATTGTGTTAAGGTGCTAAGCCTCAACAGGCAAAGAAAAGTGAAGACCCACCTAAGGCACAGAAGAGGAAACCTGTGTCTCTTGTCCCATCTGAGAGTAAAAAGGTGAGCAGTTATTCCAGATTTCTGTAACTGTATAGTTTTAGCAGGATATATCTACATCTTGAATTGTCCTTCATTTTGAAAGATTGTCATGTCTCTAATGTTTGCCTTTCCGGCACAGTGGTTGGACTTTAAAGTGTTTTTCCCACGAACAAATTACATTTTAATCAGTAGATTTTAGAATAATAAGTCCCACAATTGGATGTGTTACACAAAAAAAGGGCGTGGAGAGCAGTGATTATTCATTTCTGTTTAACAGCGGACACCGGTTTTAGCTGCAGCAGCCGGCTCCTGCCTCCTGTGACCTGCTGCTCTGCTGCTGTCACTCCCCCTCAGTCTCGTGGGACCCTCACTCGAGTATAAGCCGAGGAAGGCTTTTTCAGCATAAAAAATGTGCTGAAAAGTTCAGCTTATAAATGTATATACAGTAATTGGTTATGGAGCTTGCTACATATTACATTTGATTCTACAGAAAAATTCCCAAATTTAAATTAATTTAAAAAAAAAGCCCCCTTGACACACAAGTGCTCAAATGCACTATAAATGCACATTACAAAAAATGTTCTTTAACTTGTACAAAGGGAGCATAACAAGACCCTTATAGGCTACTCCTGCTTCTCGCCTACACAGTTATTACACAATAATTGATTGGACTCTGACAAAAAACCAGTACGCTAGTTCCTCTGTTCTATGGTAGATAGGTCTTATGTACCTAATCAGACCACAGTATAGGTTTTTTTTCTGAATTATATCTAATGGGGTGGCCATCCACCCCTTTTATCTGGCATCTTAAAGAAGACCTGTCACCAGGTCAAACGTGGCTCCCCTGAGCAGTGGGAATAAACTAAAGACCTTTAAAAAAGGTAAAGACCTTAAAAAATAGCACTAAATAATTGCAGATTTAAAAAAATATTCTGATTACCCAGGGGAACAGCAGGAATGAAACAAAGATCAAAAACTGACCTGGTGATATGTCCTCCTTAATGATTAACTTCTGAACAATTCTACCATGAGGCGTCAGACTTGTAGAAGCGCTGTCTACATACTGTCACCATTATACAGTTACATATAGTAATCCCAGATGGATATGGGTAACATAAGCAGTAGCTTTAGGGTACCGTTACACCTAGTGATGCACCAGTGATCCCGACCAGCGATATGACGCGGTCAGGATCGCTGGTGCCTCGCTAGGTGGTCGCTAGTGAGCTGCCACACAGGCAGATCTCGCCAGCGACATCGCTGGGGACGGGGGTCACTACTTACCTGTCAGACGCGGCGATCCTGCGTCCTCCCGCCCGGCTCCACATAAATGATCCAGGAGCTTCTCGCGCGATCAGCGATAACCAGCGTCGGAGGTAAGTATCACATGCAGCGATATCGCTAGCAATATCGCTGCTACGTCACAAAATCGGTGACTTTACAGTGATATTGCTAGCGATATCGCAGTGTGTAACGGGCGCTTTAGAGAAAAGATTGTTTATCAATTCTCATAAGAGAAATAAGTGCTAGACTAATTTAGAAGACAAGGTAAATAGCTGGCAGTGGCACACCAGAGGTGCCCCTCCTTTTTTTTTTTTTTTTTTTTTTTTTTTTTTTTTTTTTTTTTGTTTGTATGAAGCTACAAAGGACACTAAATGCCAGTTGGAAGCTATTCTTTTCCAATCACCCGTGACAGCACCAACGAGAGAGGGGATCCGCCCTTCAAGGACAGGGAACCTTTAAGATAAAAAGGGTGGCTCCTCTCTCCGCATCAGTGGTTTCCTGTCCTTGTATGGCGGCATCACAGATGAAGAAAGAGTTTCCAAGCCTGGGCCAATCAGCGGCGGCAGGGCGCTGTCTCTTTCTCTGTCTCCCAGCCGTGTATCAATGGCACGGTGGCTAACAACACCCCTGTTTATTCTACCACCCTGGGAACTCTCATCAGAGCTGAGGTGGAAAACTCAATAGGCGTCCAGTCCCATTCAGGGGAGACATCAAGGAGTGATCGGGCCGAAGTATCTCCTTCACCATCAATGTCATCTGGCGAGGGAGTTCTGCGGGATACTTCGGATTCTTCCTCATCAGAAAGTGGCTCGGGTTACTGCTTCCCCCTGGAGGAGGTGGACAATTTAGAAAAGGCAGTAAGGTCCAAAATGGGAGTTAGCAGAGTAGTGGACAACCCCTTTAAAGTGAAGGAGGAGTTTGCTTTTGGAGGCATTCACAGAAACTGCATGACTTTCTTATCCATAACCAATGCATGACCTGCTCTCACTCTAGATCGCTATACCATCTCCAAAGTCCGAATTTTATTCGAGTTTGCACGTTTTTGTTTGTTCTTCTTTTTGGCAAATTCTTGTTACATTCCCATTGTCTTGCATGCAATCTGCCCAGGTTACTTATCTGTGCTGTAGGGCAGGGTTCCCCAACTCCAGTCCTCAAGGCACACCAACAGGTCATGTTTTCAGGATTTCCTTTGTATTGCACAGGTGATGTACTTATCACCTGAGCAATACTAAGGAAATCGTGAAAACATGACCTGTTGGTGGGCCTTGAGGACTGGAGTTGGGGAACCCTGCTGTAGGGGCTGTTGATTGAGTGGCACCTTACATCATACCTGGTGCACCTGCCCAATGTTATCCTCCTTCTTGCCAGATATTACTGCCCTAATTGATGATGTCCCACACTACAATCCCATATCACCATGTCTTTTGGGTGATGAATCTTTAAATATACAATTTTTTTTTTCTCTTAAATGGCTCCGTACATCCTACCTGTTGCCAGAATCCTCCTAGCATCTCGACAAATAGTCGTCAGAGTTTCACATATACCGTAACTATCAGAGATGTTGCCATTGACACTCTTTTAATCCCATGGTCACCATGGTGTTCCCCCATTCATTTTCCTGACAATACCTTCATTGTAATCTTGTCTTAACAGTCCCTAGTTCATCCCATATAATTCTAATGTTTTATTTAAGTCTTACATTTTTTTTCTTTTTTGTATTTTTTACTTTATTAATACTTTGCACTTAATGACTGTGTATTATTTTCTTTTTTTTTTTTTCTTTATTATAATTTAAAGTTTGAGTTTGTTGCAAAAAAAAAAAAAATTCCATGCTCCCCTTCACTGGTGGTTTTGCTGCAGCAGCCATACGTTTCTCCCTTGTTGGATGCTGCTCTGCTACCGCTGTCCTGTTCTATTCGCCTAAACAGGACATCTCATGGCCAAGTACATTAGTACTGTAGCGCTTTTCTACTGTTGTGTAAAATTGTATGCTTTTTATTACCATTTCTGTTTCATTATATTTCATTTATATATTTTGGATATGGAAAAGAAATGCAACTGATCTGGGAATAAAACTATGACCATGATTCCAATAACTGGTAAAGGATCTTATGATCCGACAGTCCCTGCATGTGTCGCAGATACAGCCGCGAGGACATGCAGGTGCGGCAACTCGACCATAGTATTAGAGCAGGGTTCCCCAACTCCAGTCGTCAAGGCCCACCAACAGGTCATGTTTTCAGGATTTCCTTAGTATTGCTCAGGTGATAATTGCATCACCTGTACAATATAAGGGAAATCCTGAAAACCTGATCTGTTGGTGGGCCTTGACGACTGGAGTTGGGGAACCCTGTATTAGCGTATTCGGCACGGTCGCTCATCACTACTCTTGATTAAAAACCATGGCCACTGAAATAAATATGCATTGTTCAACTGTCCACCTATTTGTGGCCATTGCCCTTCTATGGCTGTGTCTGTTTTTTTTAAAAAACGTATTTGTATCCGCAGGCTAAAATAGTAAATTCTAACCAAAGCAATGGACACAATGTGGCGCAATCTACAACCACTTCTAAAGTAAGTATCAGTCAGTCTTCTACTCATGAAAGTGAACATGTGGAAGACTATAGGAAAGGAAATGGTGGATTAAAACCAATAAATGAACAAAATTTCCAGTAAATTTGTCTCAAAGTGGACTGCCAGTGTATGTGAAATATTATTTAGCAAAAAGTAGCCATTTAAAACTTAACCTTTTAATTGATCATTAAAAAGGTCTCAAGAACCTGAACTAAGCAGTGTGACAAACACAGAAATTGATGCATAGGCACCTGAGTTGCAAAAAAGTAATAAATTGGGAGTTGTAGCATGCACCATATACCAACTATCATGACTTATTGACACCCAATAAAGCAAAAGTCAGAGGTTAAACCTGGTGTATCTATATAAATTTAGGACCTGCTACATCATATGGGGATGCAGAAATGGGAACAACCTCACCGGACTTGTATATCGATGTCCAAAAGTGTTCCTCCAGGGCTCCTTTACCAGGGAAATTTTGGAAGGACTGGTAGATACAGTAATAGCAGCCCTGTTCCAGTCACCCAGGATCTTAAACTTTTGCCCAAATATATAACCAATAACTCAAGTTCTTCATTGACTGCTATTGGCATGTTTCTTAGTATGTATGTATTTGCACCGTCTAGTTCAGAGATTGCTAATTCTATTCCTTTTGTACAGAATTCTCACTCATAAAATGGTATTTTTTTTTTATTTAGACTCTTCTAGATATTTTCACTGGCGTGAAGCTTTTTCTCCCATCGTCCCTGGAGGAGTTTCCGAAACTGCGCCGGTACTTCCTTGCTTATGATGGTGATCTTGTCCCAGAATTTGATATTCCTTCAGCTACACATGTGATGGGTGATGTTTCCGAATGTGCTGACGATGCAAAGCGTGTCACACCGCGCTGGATATGGGAATGTGTCCGACGTCGTAGACTTGTGGCGCCATGCTAATGAATGCTCATTCGCCAAGATGACCCTTTTGGGCATTTTTACACCCTGATGTTTACAGACCATGTTAAAGTAGTACTCCTGATAACCAGTCTGAGACTTAGTGTACTGAATGCACCCGGTGATGAGAGTGCCATCTTCTCTAGAAAATAAGGTTTCCTTGCACCTTCATAACTACAATTTTGCAGTGTGCTCAGATCTGGAACTTCTCCTTCGAGATCCACAGCATTATGTACCCAAATTGTCTTGGGTAAGAACATCCCGTCTGGCTACAGCACCATTCTTCAGAGTATAAATGTGTGTGGCATTTTCCCCAGTAATGTAGCTTTATATTGAGTTCCCCAAAAACACATTTATTTTTCGGTGTAAATAGATGAGTGGGAACACTATTGCTTTTATATAATCATGTGTCTGGAAGTGAATGTTCTGAACACGGGGAAAAGGCACTAAGTAAACTTTTAATGTGGTTGCGTTGGCACACTGTTCCTACAACGTGGGGTGCCTAAACTGAATAAGCCACCTGAACACTCTGCTGTTCTGGACACTGGAGTAGACATCTGTTTTATATGTGCCATTTTACTAGCTGTACAGGTAACGCCTACAGAGTGATGTGGTGTGGTAGAGCATATATAAATGGATGTATTAAAGACCAACGATTTTCAGATGCATGTCTCCTTCACTGACAAAAGCGCCATCACCGTTGAAACAGGCCGCACCATGGCCTTACCCATCCCCGCCTGCTGTCACTGCTATCTGCATCCTCAGGTGGAGGAGGGGGCTGCGGCACATCTTCCACCACACAGCGCGTGAGACAGCAGACTCGATGACTTAATTTCATTGCACTTCTGATGAGACTCGGTGCACCAGGGGAGCGAAGAGAGTGAGGTGAGTGTTTTGGGTTTTTTTTTGGGGGGAGGGGGGGGTGCATGGGATATTGGTATGTATATAACAGGCTATGTGGGGTGCTCACATTGTAGATAGGGGGATGTCAGCATACGTCTGCTCAATATTAAGTTCTATAATTAATATATTTCTTTTGCCCACAATTAATTTCACCCTATTGGTTTGGTCCTCCCTCCATAAGTTACTGTGTCTCATATGGCTCCTTACGAAAATTAATTGACCACTCCTGGTCAGACAGTATTCCTCAACCTGTGGTACATGCTTTGGAACTGGCAAGAGAAAAAAACCTTTTAATATGCTATTAGCAGCGCTTCTGGTTACATAGTCTGTTGTCATGCAGAGACTTCGTTGTAGCTTAGAAACTCTATCTACTGGGATCTGGCTTTGCAATTTGCGCAATCAAGCCAATGCCACTACTTGGACATAAGAAAAAAAAAAACATACCGTACTTGCCTTCCTGACCAGTGTTGTCAGGTCTGTACCTACCTATGCGTGACATTGCGGCACATGAGGGTGGCCGCCTACCAGACGTAGACTTCACTGTACTGAACAGTCCTCTCTGGTGAAGGCTGCTGCTCATCAGCCACCACAGAGGTCACCTGATACTCTCATCATAATCATCATCCTCTGTTTTTCTGTTACTGGCTTGTTGTAAGATGTTGTATACAAAGTAGACTCAAACATTCCCATCGTGCTTGCTGGGATCGCCTGATGAACTTGTGTGTACAAGGGTCAACTGCCTTGACTTGCTTGATTATTTATTCCTCTCTCCCCATTACAACTTGCTCACTCAGACAAGTGTGCATGGGGATTGTCTGGGAAGAGAAGGCTTTATTGCGTGCGGCAGTTGTTTGTTCAGCTGGGGAGGTTGATCATGCTTTCTGCTTACAAGATAATCGCTTCAGTTTCCCGTGTCTGTAGGAGTACACTCCTTGGTAGGACACAGAATCGTTGGTTATTTGGCTAGCTGTTGCATGGAATAGCCACCACTAGAGGGAGCTTCGTACATACTGTTTAACATTGGCCAGTGTAACATACAGTGTATTAAATGGCCAAGTAAATGAGCGCTGTTATTAAGTCGAAACATTTACGAGGTCCAACAGCTTGGGAATGAAAAGTTACTAGCATGACCAGCGAGTGTTGGCAGGTAAACTTTGCCTATCCACCCTTCCATCAGTTTCTATAGAGGTGACGTGTTCCCTAAAGTAATAAAAACCTGGTTCACTATTTGTGAGTGTTGTGGATAATTCTGGGTTTCTTATATACCTGGAGAACACTACTTGGTGAATACTGTACAATTTGGTGGGGAAGAAATGGAGCTGTTTTGTAGAGTTTGGTAGGTTATTACTTCTGAATTGTAATGTTAATGCTAGAGCATAGCTTTGTGAGAACACATTGGAAAAGGCCTTTAAAGAGACTTTTATCAGCACAGAGTGACTGCTCAAGCTAACATATACAGGTGCTTCTCACTAAATTAGGCTGGTTTCACATTAGCGCATTTTCAGCGCGCGCACGGCCGGGGGTAGCTCCGCCCCCGAGCCGGCTCTCTGCCCGGCGTGCCCACCCCTTGCTTGTAGCGCCGCCTACTAGCGGACAGCGGCGCCTGCGATCGGCGCACCCTATCTTTAGCATAGGGTGCGCAGATCGTGCGCAGGCCGTGCGCTAGTTGCGCTTTGACCTGCGCTGCGCACTTTTGACGGTGCGCCGTGCGCGCCAAAATCCGAAAAGTTTGATTTTGGCGCGATGAAAATGCGCTAATGTGAAACCAGCCTTAGAATATCATCAAAAAGTTAATTTATTTCAGTTCAGTACAAATAGTGAAACTCGTATATTATAGAGTCATTACAAACAGAGTGATCTATTTCTAGAGTTTATTTCTGCTAATGTTGATGATTATGGCTTACAGCCAATGAAAACCAAAAGTCATTATCTGTGTAAATTAGAGTAATAAACAAAATACACCTGTAAAGGCTTCCTAAACATTTAAAAAGGTCCCTTAGTCTGTTTCAGTAGGCTTCACAATCATGGGGAAGACTGCTGACTTCACAGATGTCCAGAAGGCAGTCACTGACACACTCCACAAGGAGGGTAAGGCTATGTGCACACGCTGCGGATTAGGCCTCTGTGGATCAGCAGCAGTTCTGCAGACAGTGTACAGTAGCATGTAAGTCTATGTGATTTACAATCTGCTGTGCACATGCTGCAGATTTTCAACTGCGGAAAAGCTGCGGTTTTGAATCCGAAGAAAGAATTAACATACCAAAAGAGAGGGTGCCCGGGTAAATTCAAAAAGATTTGGGAGCGGTGGAACTCCTCTCACCTCACTTTACTTTACAGGGCGGAGATATCGCACAGTAAACTGCTCATTATATAGAAGTCGGCTGCGGAATAGTTTTATGTTTTGGTAGATGTAGGTAGGTTTAGAAGCCAGGCAGGTTTTACTACTGGTGCATTAACACAATACTACTGTGATTTAATTGATATTATATCTGCTTTATTTACACACAATTGATGCACACATTATGTCTCACGTCTACATGCTATTTGAACATATATATTTTGTATCAAGCTTAACATCTTGTACTAAATGTGTGTACTGTACAACTGCTTATGGTTTAATAAACGAATGTAAAAAAAAAAGACATGTCAATTCTTTCTGTGGATTCCGCTGCGGTTTGCCACCTATTCCATTGTCCAGGTGTCAAACCGCTGGCCAATCCGCAGGGAAAACCGCAGGTCATTTTAGCTGCGGTTTTACCTGCGGATCCGCAGATACAAATCTGCGGGTGAATCCGCAGCGTGTGCACATAGCCTAAGCCACAAAAGGTCATTGCTAAAGAAGCTGGCTGTTCACGGAGTGCTATATCCAAGCATAGTAATAGAAAGTTGAGTGGTAGAAAAAGGTGCACAAGCAACCTGGATAACTGCAGCCTTGAAAGAATTGTTAAGAAAAGCTCATTCAGAAATTTCAGGGAGATTCACAAGGAGTGGACTGCTGCTGGAGTCATTGCTTCAAGAGCCACCACATACAGACGTATCCAGGACATGGGCTACACATGTCACATTCCTTGTGTCAAGCCACTCATGACCAACAGACCACGCCAGAAGCATCTTACCTGGGCCAAGGAGAAAAAGAACTGGACTGTTGCTCAGTGGTCCAAGGTGTTGCTTTCAGATGAAAGTAAATTTTGCATTTAATTTGGAAATCCAGGTCCCAGAGTCTGGAGGAAGAGTTTAGAGGCACACAATCCAAGCCGTTTGAGGTCTAGTGTGAAGTTTCCACAATCAGTGATGGTTTGGGGAGCCATGTCATCTGCTGGTATAGGTCCACTGTTTTATCAAGACTAAAGTCAGCGCAGCAGTCTACCAAGAAATTTTAGAGCTCTTCTTGCTTCCCTCTGCCGACAAGCTTTTCGGAGATGGAAATTTCATTCTCCAGCAGGACTTGGCACCTGTCCACACTGCCAAAAGTACCAATACCTGGTGTAAAAACAAAGGTATCACTGTGCTTGATTGGCCAACAAACTCTCCTGACCTTAACACCAAAGAGAATCTATGGAGTATTGTCAAGAGGAAGATGAGACACCAGACCCAACAATGCAGACGAGCTGAAAGCTGCTATTGAAGCAACCTGGGCTTCCATAACAACTCAGCAGTGCCAAAGGCTGATCGCCTCCATGCAATTCCAAATTGATGCAGTAATTGATGCCAAAGGAGCCCCGGCCAAGTACTGAGTGCATTTACTGAACATACATTTCAGTAGGCCAACATTTTGGATTTTGAAATAATTTTTCAAGCTGGGGTTATAAAGTATTCTTTTGGGTTTTCATTGGCTGTAAGCCATAATCATTAACCTAAATAAACACTTGAAATAGATCACTCTGTAATGACTCTATATAATATGAGTTTCACTTCTTTCATTGAAGAACTGAAATTCTGCTGCTCAGTGCTTCATGGCGGGGCCCATCATTTCTATACACCTTCCCACCTGCTTATTGTCCCTTTATCTGCACTTCCCTCTTTGATTCACAGCTCTGGCTTCATAGTGCCAGAGAAGGGTGAAGAAAATGACTGACTCCTCCGTGAAGCACCGTGAGCCTGTACTTTGGCAGCACAGAATGACTGTTCAGTGTCCCTTTAATTATTTCAGCATGACTGATCTTGTGTAAAGCAAGGCCCATAAAGAGATGATTCATCTGATACGGAGAACAGTGTTAATAATAATACATTTTATTTCTATAGCGCCGACATATTCCGCAGCACTTTACATTTCAGAGGGGACTTATACAGACCATATAAGTTATAAACCTAGCACTCAACTTTAGGATATTCAGAAGAATATCTATTCTAGTACGTAAAAAAAAGTTTCGGTCAAATTTTGACCTTCAGTTCTGTACCAAATACGTGGTAATAGGTAATAAACCTATTGTGAAGATTCATGTGCTCTTAATTGGGGTGGTCTGTCCCACTGCCTGTTGTATGCTTATAGAATCCATGCAGTGGATACTGTGTCTGGAGTCACGTCCTGCCCCAGCTACTGGCTAACACAAGACTGTGGGATGGATCTCCCCAGTGAACAGCATACGCGCATATTTTGCCCCATCTACTGGCTTCTATAAGCATACTACAACAGGCAGTGGGACGAACCACCCCAATTAAGAGCACATGAATCTTCTTCACAATAGGTTTATTACCTATTACAGGGGTGGGGAGCCTCAGGCCCCAGGGCCATTTACGGCCCTCGATGACCTTTTATCAGGCCCCCGAGCAGATTCTCAGGGACCGCATTCTTGGGCAGGGAGCTGTATTTTGATTGCCACAAGCTCATTAATTTCTTCTTGCTGTTAGCGCACACACACACACAGTGTTCACTACTGAACACTGAAGGGCAAGCAATGAAAGATTACGTCCTAATGCCAATTTCTGAGTCAGGATGTACTTTGTGGGCGGGGTTTGTATGGCCCCCGAAGGATGGTATAAATATCCAAATGGCCCATGGCAGAAAAAAGATTCCGTACCCCTGACCTATTACCATGTATTTGGTACAATATGTAACTGAAGGTCAAAATTTGACCAAAACATTTTTTTACGTACTACAATAAATATTCTTTTGAATATCCTAAAGTTGAGTGCTAGGTTTATAACTTATAACTACTTGGTTTGGGAACCTAACCTTTAGCACCATTACTTAAGTTGTGCTCACGGTGTTTTTCCTTCTTTGTACAGACGATAGACATTACAGCATAACAATAATGACATGGATCATAATAGATACCAAGAGGAATGAGGGCCCTGCTCGCAAGCTTACAATCTATGAGGAAGGAGGTAGACACGAAAGGTGGGTGGTAACAATTGCCCTAATTGTATGGACCAGCCATAATGTTAAGTGTGTAACCGTACAGACACAGAGGGCTAATGGATGCATAAAGCATGTGGGAACATGATGTGGGAAATCTGGTTATGGTAAAACTTTTGGCTGTGTCACACAGGGATAGATTAGGTTAATTTGTTGAGCCGGTAGGCCAGTCTGAATAAATGCATTTTCAGGGCACGCTTAAAATTGTGGGGATTGGGGACTAATCGTATTGACCTGGGAAGTGCATTCCAAAGAATTGGCGCAGCACGTGTAAAGTCTTGGAGACAGGAGTGGGAGGTTCTCATTATTGAGGATGCTAAACTCAGGACATCAGCAGAACGGAGGGCGTGGGTAGGGTGGTATACTGAAACAAGGGAGGAGATGTAGGGTGGTGCTGAGCCATGGAGGGCTTTGTGGGTGAGGATAATAAGTTTGTACTGGATTCTGGAGTGGATGGGTAGCCAGTGTAATGACTGGCACAAGGTAGAGGCATCGATGTAACAATTGGTGAGGAATATGATCCTCGCTGCAGCATTCAAGACAGATTAGAGAGGGGAGAGTTTGGTAAGAGGGAGACCGATTAGAAGAGAGTTACAATAGTCGAGACGAGAATGAATAAGAGAAATAGTAAGAGTTTTTGCGGAGTCAAAAGTAAGAAAAGGTCGAATTCTAGAAATGTTTTTTAGGTGCAGATAACAAGAGCGAGCAAGTGATCGAGCTTTCCTTTGCCCCCCCCATATCCGGAGTCAAGTATGACCCCAAGACAGCGGGCCTGTTGCTGGGGATTAATAGTGGAACCACACACAGAAATGGCAATGTCGGGTATAGGTACATTAGAAGAGGGAGGAAACACAAGGAGTTCAGTCTTTGACAGGTTCAGTTTCAGATATAGTGAGGACATGATGTTAGACACAGCGTTTAGACAATCGCCGGTGTTTTCTAGAAAGGCTGGCGTGATGTCAGGAGAAGAAGCGTGTAATTGGGTGTCATCAGCATAGAGATGGTACTGGAAACCAAATCTACTGATTATTTGACCAATAGGGGCAGTGTATGAAGAGGAGGGGGCCTAGGACTGATCCTTGAGGGACCCCAACAGTAAGGGGAAGGTGAGAGGAGGAGGAACAGGCAAAAGATACAGTAAAGGAGCGGTCAGAGAGATAGGAGGAGAACCAGGAGAGAACTGTGTCCTTGAGGCCAATGAAGCGGAGCATAGTGAGGAGGAGCTGATGATCCACAGTGTCGAATGCTGCAGAGAGATCCAAGAGAATTAGCATGGAGTAATGACCATTTGATTTAGCTGTTAGTAGTGTTATACAAATGCAAGGAATTGTCCAGCGTTCCCTCCCACTCACCCCAAAAAAAATAATAAAAACAGCAAACCAGGGGAAGAGTCTTGAGGAGATCATTTGCATATTCCCAGTGCCTTCTGGGATAAGTGAAGAGTCTCCGCGAGCTCAACGATCACTGGGTTTTGGCCGTTGCAGCTGAAAAGAGGAAATTGGAAATTTTGGCTCATCTTTCACCGTTTTTAAGAAATCTCAAGATGGAAGAGGCCAGGAGCCATTTGGTGAGCTGCATTTCTTGCTACATGTTCACAGATTTACCAGTGGAAAAGCCAAACTTCACATGCCACAAATGCAAGCTTGTGTCCCTGTTGGAGGAAAAGTTGCAAAATCTCGAAGAGAGGTTAGCTACGTTGAAGATCATTAAGGAAGGTGAAGAGTTCTTGGACAGAGCAGAATTATCATTTCATGTTACAGAAAGAGAAGAAATTCGAAGTGCACCTGAAGAAACAGAGGAATGGAGACATGTGACCCAGAGAAGCAGGAGGATCAGGAGGCAGTCAGCACCCATACTGCTCAGAAACCAGTACCAGGCTCTCACGCAGGAAAACGATGAAGAAATACATCAGGATAAGACTTTGCCCACAAACAGCAACCTTGTACGCCTTCAGAGTCCTCCTGGATGGAGAAAGAAAAATGTTGTGAAGAAGAAACGGAGAGTGGTGGTCATGGGGGATTCCCTGTTGAGAGGAACAGAGGCCGCTATCTGCAGACCGGATATAACTTCAAGAGAAATGTGCTGTCTTCCAGGTGCAAAAAATAAAGATGTGTCTGACAGGATAGCAGGACTCTTCAGACCTACAGATGACTACCCATTCCTGCTACTACATGTGGGGACAAATGACACCGCAAGAAACGACCTGGAAACCATCTGCAGAGACTTTGAAGACTTAGGCAAGAAAGTGAAAGAACTGGGAGCACAGGTGGTCTTCTCTTCCATCCTCCCAGTGGATGGCCATGGAACAAGGAGGTGGAATAAGATTCTGCAGGTGAACAACTGGCTACGTCGATGGTGCCGTCAGCAACGATTTGGATTTCTGGATCACGGAGTGAACTACTTATACGATGGACTACTTGCTAGAGATGGGGTGCACCTTACGAAGACTGGAAAGCATGTATTTGGAAGTCGCCTTGCTACACTTGTAAGGAGAGCTTTAAACTAGAACAACATGGGAAGGGAAGCAAAAGACCAGAAAAAGCCATACACCTGACAAATGCTATTGAGAACTCTGCTATTAGAAGTGGAAAGGAAGAACAAAGACGAAAGAATCTAATTAATAAAAATATTGGAGAAAGAGAAACCAATCACAAACTAAAATGCTTCTATACTAATGCACAAAGCATGGGCAACAAACAAGGAGAATTGGAACTACTAACACAGGAAAAGAAATATGATGTCATTGGAATCACTGAAACTTGGTGGGACAATACACATGATTGGAATACTAGACTAGAAGGATACAACTTATTTGCAAGAAACAGACTTGATAAACGAGGAGGGGGTGTCGCATTGTATGTTAGAAACACGTATATCTGCACAGAGATTGAAGCTTCAGAGACTGGGAGTTCTGTGGAAACTGTTTGGGTAAGAATACAAGGACAGAACAATGGAAAGGACACCATTGTAGGCATTTACTACAGGCCGCCTGTGCAAGCTGAAGATATGGATGAACTCTTTATGCATCAAATGGCCAAGTTCTCCAAAAAATATGACATAGTTGTCATGGGAGATTTCAACTATCCAGACATTTGTTGGGAATCTCTCTCAGGCAAAACTAACAGGTCAAGGAAATTCTTATCCTCTCTTGCTGACAACTTTATCTTCCAAAAGGTAAGGGAGAAAACAAGGGGAACTGCTACCTTGGATCTAATCCTTATAAACAGGGAGGAAATGGTTGAGGAGGTAAAAGTGGCTGGGACCCTAGGAGGTAGTGACCATGCTATTTTAGAATTTTGGATAACTAGAGGCGGAAGACCTGTGAAGACTCAGACGTCAAGGTTAGATTTCAGAAAGGCAGATTTTAAGGGATTCAGAAAGAGAATTGGAGGGATCCAATGGCTGGATATCCTAAAAGACAAAAATGTCCAGGAGGGATGGGAAATCTTGAAAAATGAAATTCTCAAAGCACAGTTGTTAACAATTCTGAAAAGAGGGAAGAATAGGAAGCATTTAAGGAAACCAGGATGGATGAACACAGAACATAAGCACATGCTAAAAAGGAAGAAAAAAATGTTTATAAAATGGAAAGAGGGAGGCATATCTAAAGAAGAATATAATGCTGTCTGCAGAACCTGCAGGGCACAAATCAGATTAGCTAAAGCTGAAAATGAATTGAGGCTTGCAAGAGATGTCAAAAACAATAATAAAGGATTTTGGGGATATGTCAAAAGTAAAAGAAAAGTCAAAGATGCTATAGGATTTTTACAGGATGAAAATGATGAAATGGTAAGACAGGATGTTGAGAAGGCTGAACTTTTAAATTCCTATTTTGCATCTGTTTTCTCTCAGAAAGGAAATGTAACATCAACTGTTATTCACTGTCCTATTAAGGGAATAGAAGAATCCAGGATATCTATAAACAGAAAGATAGTGAGGAAACACTTAGCTAACCTAAATGAATTCAAGTCTCCAGGTCCAGATGAATTACACCCCAGAGTACTGAAGGAGATAGCAGAAGAAATTTTTGAACCCCTCTCCATAATCTTTGAAAATTCTTGGAGAACAGGAGAAGTGCCAGAAGACTGGAGAAGAGCAAATGTTGTTCCTATCTTCAAAAAGGGGAAGAAGGTGGACCCAGGTAACTATAGGCCGGTGAGTCTGACTTCTATACCAGGAAAGATCTTTGAACAAATTATTAAACAACATGTATGTCAATACCTGGATAAGAATGAAGTGATTAAACAGAGTCAGCATGGGTTTGTAACTAATAAGTCATGTCAGACTAACTTAATTTCCTTTTATGACGGTATCACTGATTGGGTGGATCAAGGAAATGCTGTAGATATAGTATATCTTGACTTCAGCAAAGCATTTGACAAAGTCTCTCATACAATCCTTATTGAAAAAATGACTAAGTATGGAATGGACAAGGCAACTGTTAGGTGGATTCATAACTGGCTTAGTGATCGGACCCAAAGAGTGGTCGTAAATGGCTGCACATCCAGTTGGAAGAATGTCTCAAGTGGGGTACCACAGGGCTCTGTCCTGGGCCCTGTATTGTTCAACATCTTTATCAACGATTTAGATGAAGGAATTGAGGGTAAACTGATTAAATTTGCTGATGACACAAAGCTAGGAGGGATAGCTAATACTAGAGAAGAGTGAGAGGATTCAAAAAGATTTAAATAAACTGGAGAAGTGGGCAGCAACTAACAGAATGGTTTTTAACAGGGAGAAATGCAAAGTACTACATCTGGGCAATAAAAATGAAAAAAGCATATATAGAATGGGAGGAATAGGGCTAAGTGACAGCACATGTGAAAAAGACTTGGGTATACTAATAGATCACAGACTGAATATGAGTCAACAGTGTGATGCAGCAGCAAAAAAGGCAAATGCAATTCTAGGATGTATTAACAGAAGCATACAGTCTAGATCACGTGAAGTCATTATTTCCCTCTACTCCTCTCTGGTCAGACCTCATCTGGAATATTGTGTCCAGTTTTGGGCACCACATTTTAAAAAAGACATCAACAAACTGGAGCAAGTTCAGAAAAGAGCGACCAGAATGGTGACCGGTCTGCAAACCCTGTCTTATGAGGAAAGGTTGCAGGATTTGGGAATGTTTAGTTTGCAAAAGAGAAGACTGAGAGGAGACTTAATAGCTGTCTACAAATATCTAAAGGGCTGTCACATTGTAGAAGGATCAACTTTATTCTCAATTGCACAAGGAAAGACTAGAAGCAATGGGATGAAACTGAATGGGAGGAGACACAGATTAGATATTAGAAAAAACTTTTTGACAGTTAGAGTGATCAATGAGTGGAACAGGCTGCCACGAGAAGTGGTGAGTTCTCCTTCAAGGGAAGTCTTCAAACAGAGGCTGGACAGACATCTGACTGGGATGATTTAGCGAATCCTGCTTTGAGCAGGGGGTTGGACCAGATGGCCCAGGAGGTCCCTTCCAACTCTACGATTCTATGATTCAAATATTTTAATCCAATTCTCAGAGAATCTCTGGTGTGTGTGTGTACTGGATTACCCCTTTAGGGTATGTGCACACGTTGCAGATTAGCCTGCAGAATTTTCTGCACAGAATCTGCATCTCTTGGCAGAAAATGCTTGCGGATTGTAATGCATTTTTGTAGTGCGGCTTTTTTAGGTGGTATTGGGAATGGATTCGATCCCTTGTGCTTTTGGGAGGGAGGAAGAGAGAGAGACCAGACCTAAAAACACTGCTGTGGATCCGCCAAAAGAATTAACATGCTGCGGAAAATAACCGCTGCAAATCTGCCTGCATTTTTCTGCAGCATGTGCACAGCAATTCTTCATTTATCATTGACAAGCATTGGCTGTGTAAATCCACGTGCCTGAAAACGCTGTGAATATGCATCAAAATCCTCAATGTGTGCACATAGCCTTAAAGGGAACCCGTCATGTCCTTTTTAGCATGTAAACAGTGCATTGTTAGTGATGGATTGTGCATCGCTAGCATGTTTGTTTTGATTTTTTTTTCATTAAAAACTGTGCTGTAATCATGTGCAAAAAGCACTTTATATAGTTAGATCGCACCTGCTGATTGTCATAAGGGTGTGCTTCATTTTATTTAGTCACGGTTGTCGCTGTCAGCGCAATTTGAATGTTTCCAGGGATGCGCCAACGTCGCTCAAATCCGAAAAATCCGGCGCTTGCGCAGTTGATTGTGGAGCCACGCTTGCCAGTGACGAGCGGCTCCCCTGAAGTTGGGTGTAGTACCCAGCTTTACTGTCTGGCCCTTGCCGCTCGTCACTGTGCATGTCCGGCTCCCCAATCAACACTGATCAAGCGCGGGATTTTTCAAAGCTGACTTGAGTGACGTCTGCACCACCCCAGGAACATCATTCAAATTGCGCTGGCGGCAACAACACTGACTAAATGAAATGAAGCACATCTCTATGACTAAATCAGCAGGTGCAATATAAAGTGCTTCTTGCACATGATTACAGCACCATTTTTAGTTAAAAGTGTTAGTGATGCATATTACATCACTAACAATGCACTGGGGACACTTTACATGCTAAAAAGGACATGACAGGTTCCCTTAAGATTGTCAAATATCTTTTGGGATCATTTGGAACTGCAGATGTGAGCCGGACTGTCTGGTGTAATATATCAGGACCTCACTGAAGGTGCATGAATTTCTATAGAAACAATCCAAAATCTTATAGATTGCCCTCCTGGAAGAGTTCAGGCTGTTGTAACTGGAAAAGGGGAAGCCAACCTAGTTTAGGTCCTCTGGACACAGATGTAGGAGCTGCAGCTGAGTCTGGGAGCTAGCGTGAGTACATGCCACCCATCTGCCTACAGAGAGGCTGGTGCAGCTGTCACCAGGAGCAGTAAACCAGCAGGGGTGGGTAAGTGCAGGTCACTGCCTGCCATCTTATATTCGCATGGACAGTAGGTGCTGAATTGTGGCTGCTAATGGCCAGGTTTCATCCATAATTAATGAGGCATGTGTGAGTGACACACCACCTGTACTGCACCGGGAGTAAAGCTGCTATACACAAGGTGATTGACAGATGTCTCCACCATCAGGAGAAAACTGATCAAAACTCGACAGCCACCAGCTCTGTTCACATGTGCCCGGCTGCGCGCTAAGGCTAGTTTCACACTTGCTTTTTTTGGCAGCGCGTTTTTCCCGCAAAAAAACGCATTAAAAAAACGCATACAAATGCATACAAACGCTGCGTTTTTTTCAAGCATTTTTATGCGCATGCAGGAAAAAAACGCAGCGTTTTTGCGCGTTTGTATGCGTTTTTTGTGCGTTTGCGTTTTTTTACAGATTTTGGAAAAACCCCACAAAAATGAAAAAACAACCATTCAACAACACACAAGACCAATGGGACTTCATTGTGGGTGTGGTATGTTAATATATAGACCCTGTCTACAGTATTCTTCACATTTGCTTGATTCTTCTCGTGACCATGGATCTGCGCTGGAAGAGTTTTCACTTCAACTTGGATTTGGACATCGCGATGGCTCAGGCGTATGCAGTTGCTTGCCATGAACAAAGGAAGAGAGAGAGGCAGCGAAGACGGCGGCGTATGTGGATACATCCGATTGTTGAACTCCGGGAGAGCCGTGGGGCATACCACACCCTCTACAGCGAGCTACAGGCAAACCCGGAGAAATTTACAGATTATATCAGGATGTCCCACGAAAGTTTCATGGATTTGCTTGCTCGTGTCCAACAATCCATCCGGAGACAGGACACACAGCTCCGTCGTGCGATTCCTCCTGAGGAACGGCTACTGGTGACATTACGGTATGTTTTAAAAACCAAGGGGTGCGGTCTGATGGTTTTTTTTTAAATTTAGTATTCAAAACCGTGGGTAATTAGTTTTCGTGAATGTACTAATATTTTATTTTATAGTTTTTTAAAATAATATACATAAATATTAATTTTACTTCTTTGTCTGTTCACAGATTCCTGGCGACTGGAGAAACCCTATCTTCACTACACTTCCAGTACCGTATTGGAATCTCTACCTTGTCTGGAATTGTTGCTGACACCTGCCGGGCTCTCTGGAATGTTCTTTGCCCAGAATTTATGCCCCTGCCCACCGCTGAAAAGTGGATGGAAATTGCTGACAAATTCTGGACAGTATGCAATTTTCCCAACTGTTTGGGAGCTGTTGATGGTAAACACATACGGATCATCAAACCCCAAAGAACGGGATCTGAGTACTATAATTACAAAAAGTACTTTTCAATAGTACTCATTGCGATTGCGGATGCCGGATGTATGTTTGTAGCAGTGGACATTGGAGCATTTGGCCGTGGTAATGACTCACAGGCTTTTAAAAACTCAGACATGGGCCGGAGGTTGTATGGCAACCAATTTAATTTCCCTATGCCACGGCCTCTTCCTCACACCGAAGCTCCGCCACTGCCCTTTGTAATGGTTGGCGATGAGGCTTTTCAAATGTGCGGAAACTTACTGAAACCCTACTCCAGCCGGGACTTGGACCACACCAAAAAAATATTTAATTACAGGCTGACCAGGGCCAGAAGAACTGTCGAGTGTGCTTTTGGGATTCTTGTTTCCAGATGGCGAATTCTGGGCACGGCCATTAATCTTAAACTTGAAACAGTCGATGAGGTGGTGAAGGCCTGTGTGGTTCTACATAACTTTGTGATGGCTAAAGAGCACCCGACCTTTGAACTGGACGATGATGCTCCTAACCCATTGCCTGAATTCACTCAGCACACTCTCAGGTCATCCGTTGAAGTTGGCCAAATGAGGGACCAATTTGCGGCCTACTTTATTTCTGATGTAGGACGGGTGCACTGGCAAGATGAAATGGTGTAATGTTTTTGTTTGTTTATGGTAATAAAAAACCTTATTTGATACCATTACTGAGTGCACTATATTTTTGAAACTCCAATTTAATAAAAAACTTCCCATGTATAACTGAATTTTTTGATGTTCACACACCTGGGCAGGTAAATACACATATGAGTTAAAATGCAGCATTTCTAGTCTGCGTGAAATATATTGGAACGAGCAAAGCTGCAGGCCATGAATCAGGAAACCATTTTTTTCAAGAGAAAATTGTGCAACTAGTTGAAAACAAAGTATGTGATTTTCTCAAAACACAACCCTCAAAACCCAACCCCAATGAAAGTCCATGGGGAATACAAGTCAGCATTGAGTGGATGAATGTAATCTGCTCCATTCCAACTTACAAGTTATTACACTAGGCCTTTGAATGACTATACTAGGCCGTGGTATTTCAAATATGAGTATAGTAGGCCTTGGGCCTACTAGTATAGTCATATGTGAAATACCACGGCCTAGTATAGTCATACCAAGGCCTACTGTAATAACTCGATTTTTAACAACTAGCATCTTGTTTCACAAAAAACAAACTGGTGAAACTAGAAAGAAACTTATAAGTTTCAACAGTTTGTTTTTCATGAAACCAGATTCTAGTTGGTAAAACTAGAGTTATTACACTAGGCCTTGGAATGACTATACTAGGCCGTGGTATTTCAAATATGAGTATAGTAGGCCTTGGGCCTACTAGTATAGTCATATGTGAAATACCACGGCCTAGTATAGTCATACCAAGGCCTACTGTAATAACTCGATTTTTAACAACTAGCATCTTGTTTCACAAAAAACAAACTGGTGAAACTAGAAAGAAACTTATTTTTAAGACAAGTTTCAACAGTTTGTTTTTCATGAAACCAGATCCAAGTTGGTAAAACTCGAGTTATTACACTAGGCCTTGGTATGACTATACTAGTCCGTGTTATTTCACATATGACTATACTAGGCCTTGGGTTGGTTTTTAACATGTATTTACCCATCAGTGTGTGTGAGCGGCGCAAACAACATTAATGAAACTTAGTAATGGTGAACCACAAATGTAAATTTATTTTTTATCACAAAAATAAACCAAAAAATTATTTTTTCCGGCGTTTGGGGGCAGATGGTTTCAATTTGGGGGTGTGCAGGGAATATGCAACACTTGCTGTTGAAGACGGTGTTTGAGGGGAAGGGGCAACAAAACTTGTGGGGGAAGGTAGTCCAGTTAAGGGAATCAAACTAGGAACACTTGGAGGAGAGGAAATCTGTTCAGGTACATTAGTTGTAATGGCATGTCGCCGTAGGCTTGTGTGCCTGGACCGACTTTGGCCCAATGCCCGCCTTGATGGATTTCGCCTTGAAGTAGGGGCAAATATTGAGTGTAGGTCCCCCGTCTGCAGGTGTGGCTGCTGCTGAGGTGGCGGCTGCTGCTGAGGTGGTTGCAGCTGCTGCTGAGGTGGTTGCAGCTGCTGCTGAGGTGGTTGCAGCTGCTGCTGAGGTGGTTGCAGCTGCTGCTGAGGTGGTTGCAGCTGCTGCTGAGGTGGCTGCAGCTGCTGCTGAGGTGGCTGCTGCTGCTGAGGTGGCTGGAGCTGCTGCTGAGGTGGCTGGAGCTGCTGCTGAGGTGGCTGGAGCTGCTGCTGAGGTGGCTGCTGCTGCTGCTCTTCGTTGTCAGTGCTCGTCCTTGCAGGAGGACTGGTGGCGGCAGTGATGGTCCAGGTTTGCAGAGTGGTGGTGGCAGGGCTACTACACGTTGTTGTAGCGGCAGGGCTGTTCCATGTTTGCCTAGTGGTGGCTGAGCTCCACGCATGCATGGGAGTGGCGGTGGTGCTCCAGACAGGAGCAGCGCTTGCCATGGTGGTGTCGGTGAAGTGACCAGCTGCACTCAGACTTGTGGTGGTGTAACGGTGGGTGTCCTGGCTTTGAATAGAGGTGTCCGTGCAGTGGTATGCAGCACAAGTCGGTAGTGAGGTGAAGCGAGTCAATGGTGGCACAGGTGGAAAGGACACCACAGACTGCTGACCGTACCGATTATGCTGCATAGCCTGCAAGAAAGCATTGTTGCAGGCCTGCAGCACATTCAGCTGTTGATCAGGACTAAGGTGTTCCGCCATGCCCTTTTCAATCTTACTAAAAAAATGGTGTGCTGGTCTGTTGAGGTCGGCCTCCAGACGGTCAAGGCGCTGTTCTACAGAATTGAAGCGGTGTTCAAAGTGGTTAAAACCACGTTCCATGAGTGCAAAACCGCTTTCAACTCTGTCGGACAGTGACTTGAGGCTGGAATTAAATGTCTCGCTCAAATGCATAAACTCGGGCAAGACATTCCTGTCCAAGGCCCTCTGCCGCTGGCGGGTAGTGCACGCATAACCAGTGGCAGAGACCTGGGACAGGGGAACACCGGATGGCCCAGCTTCCTGGTCACCAGCTGTGTGTGTGGTTGACCTGCAAGGTGCTTCCTGGCTGTCGGATGGCTGGGACGGGTCAGAGGACGTCCGAGGAAGGACCGCTCCAGGGCCAGGTTGCAGGGTGCTGCTCCAGGTGCTGTTGAAGAAAGGAAAATCATTACTACCATGCCTTTACAAGAAGCATCAGCTGTGGATTAGAAAAACACAGATTAATAAAAATAAAAACCCAAAATTTATAATACTTACGATCTCGTGGCAAGGACCGGTCTTAGGAACTGCAACGCGTTATAGTGACGGTATCTAGTTCTGGTCCTTGACGCAGATCCACTGCGAACCTGGCCCTCAGCACGAACATCACTGTTGAAGCGGTCCTTGATCGAACGCCAACGTGTTCGGACTTTGTCCACTGTTGATAAAAAAAAAAACAGTGCCGTCAAGGACAACAGTCACTGCGGCACAATGTAGCAATACAATACTCAAAGCAGTGACTGTAGACCCCGATGACACTGTTGGGTTTCCTGCTAGAATACACCTAGCGCGAAACCCAACAGTGCCGTCAAGGACAACAGTCACTGCGGCACAATGTAGCAATACAATACTCAAAGCAGTGACTGTAGACCCCGATGACACTGTTGGGTTTCCTGCTAGAATACACCTAGCACGAAACCCAACAGTGCCGTCAAGGACAACAGTCACTGCGGCACAATGTAGCAATACAATACTCAAAGCAGTCACTGTAGACCCCGATGACACTGTTGGGTTTCCTGCTAGAATACACCTAGCACGAAACCCAACAGTGCCGTCAAGGACAACAGTCACTGCGGCACAATACAGAGCAGGGAAATACTCACTAAACGCCTTTTTGGAGGATGCTGTGGCGCTGTCCCAGCCATCCATCAACGCTGCGGCCACCTCATTCCATAGCCGCCGGGTCACCACAATGTCCTTGTGCAGCCGGTCACGGCTGTCCCACAACGGCGAACGCTCCTGGACCAGGCTGATGAGCTGCTCATTATCCAGGTACACGTCTTCATCTCGTTGTGGAACCTAGACAAAACACATTCATTAGAATAATCCAATTTAAATTGAATAAAAAGTTACAAAAAAAGAAACATAAAAAAGAGTAAAAATAGAAGATAAAAAATAAACAACATTACAAATCATTTGATACTTACATTCCGTATCACCACCGGGACTTGGCTTCGCTGCTCCTGCTCTTCGCCCTCACTAGTCCCGTCCACAGAAGAGGATGATGACGATGTCTTAAAAAAGTTGAAAAAAACGTAAGAGATTTGGAGAAGCAGCAGATATACTTACCAGATGCACAAAAATAATCACCTCACGGTCTGCTTGCGCCAATTCCTGCCGCGATGGGGAATACTCTGATTCTGAAGACATACTGCATGTAAAAATAATAAATATCATTAGTACATACATAATTTAAAAGGACAGGCATATAATGTAATATACTCACATTCTTCGCTGATATAATGGGTTCTTGGTTGACTGTCTGCTCTTCAATCTGTCAGTGTAGTAGTGGCAGAGCTTTGGCAGGCACCTCCTTTATATAGACTTTTTTTTTTTGATTTTAGAAGATTATAACTAGGATAACAAGTGGACACCACCAAAAAAACGCAGCGCTAAAAAAACGCATACCTGCGCATGCCAGTGCGCACGTATGCGCATCCATAGGCTATAATGGCCATTTTTAGCGCAAAACGTGCGCATGCGCTTTTTTCAAGGGCCAAAAAATGCAACATGCTGCGTCTGGAAAATACCAACGCACACCCCAAAAAAACGCAGCGCATGAAAATCGCATACATGCGCTTACCAGCGCGCAGGTATGCGCACCCATGTTAAATATAGGGGAAAAAACGCATGCGCAGGTATGCGTTTTTTTCCAGCGCTAAAAAACGCAAATGTGAAACCAGCCTAAGCATTGGACTCGCCATATGCAGTTCGGAGTTTGGTAGCCCGCTATACAGCTGTTTTGCCGCTAGTCTGCTTGAGCAGCGATCTACATTACCGCTGGCAGAAACTTTTTTTTGTACTGCAGCTAGAAGCTGTATATACAGGGGCTGAGGAGCGATGTACTACAGATGGCTATGTATAGAGGAGCGATGTACTGCAGGGTGGGGTTAAACGTAGAGGGCCAGAAAGACATAAATCTGAAGCTATATCACAATCTTTAACATGCGGCTATGCGACAGGACACCTCTTTTGTGCTTTTGAGTAACGAGATGCCTTTGTCCATGGGTGGCTGTGACACCAGGTGAGTCTGATCACTTAGGCTAGTTTCACACTAGCGTTGGGCAGAGATGCGGAGGGCTGCATAGTTCCTCCCTGAAGCTCCACCCACTGCTGCACCTCCTCTGTTCAGCTCTGCCTATGTCTGCCTGCGTCTTGCATACCTATCTTTAACACTGGGTACACAGGCCATGCGGATGCGTCCGCTTGCGTCGTGATCGCAGCAAAATGCAACATGTTGCGTTCTATGCAGGTCACCACAGTGTCAAAGACGCATGCGGACGCATCTGCATGGCCTACGTACCCAGTGTTAAAGATGGGTGTGCAAGCCGCATGCAGGCATAGGCGGAGCTGAACGGAGGCAGTGCGGCAGTGGGCAGGGCTTCACGGAGGAAGTCCACAGTCCGCTGCAGCTTGGCCATCCGCAAATCTGAAAACAGCCTTATACAGTAGTACTCAGGTTGTTGAGCGCTGCTTTCAGTCGGCCACAGGTTTGTGTGCATCTGGTTGCATCACATTGGTGGCAGCTCTGAACTGGCTGTATTTAATTTTGGCAAAGTGGAAAGACTGCTCTGGACCTTTTGGATGGGAGATAGGGTGATTGATTTTGGTTAAATGCATACACTGTGCGGTTTTTAATCTGTGGTGGGGAGTAATTAAAGGGTTAATCCTAAAAAAATGAAACTATTCACAGTGGTAGCGATTGCTGTGGTTCTGACCATTGGGACCCCTAGCAATCTGGAAAGTGGTTCTTTGCAGCCTGATCATGACTAGAACGAATTGCTCGTAAGAGTCCTCCCGCTCCGTTCATTGTCTATAGGACTGACATACAGCCAAGCACTGTCCTCAGCAATCCTACATAGACAATGCTCGACGCGTATGTGCAAATCCGCACTACTGAGGATGGTATTTCAAAGCCCTCAAGTGGTCAGACCTCCAGCAATCAGCATGTTGTCCTATATCTGAGGTATAACTTTTGGGAATAATTCTTTCATTACTATACTACAGTAGGTGTGTAATTATAACCCCCAGGGGGAGGGGAATGATTACTGCAGGGGCTTATGTTACGGTTATGGGGGGGGGGTGATCAATTATTATGCAACTTAACCCGATAAAAGGAAAAGTCAGATGGCCGAACAACTCAGACGTGGATCGCAACACAATGCTCGGGCTGGCCAGCGGCTCTCCAGACCCAAGCGTGACAGCATTTATTGTGACCCTTGTTCGAGTTATACGGCCATCTGACTCTTCCCAAAGGGTGACTGATTAATGCAGGGTGTGGTATGTCATAACGAGGGTGAGGGGGGTTCATTATTTTAATACGGGTGGATCACTGCAAGGGAGAGTATAAAATTATAATTGGAAGTGTGGGGAGGGCTGATTTATTAGAATATGGGGGGAGATTATTACTGCAAGGGTCTATGTATTTGTGATGGGGGATGTATCAAACCACAGCATTTTTCCATTTAAAATTAGAAATTTGGTGTAAATTGCTTGCTTATAGTTAGTGGCCACACTTTTTGGTGACATTGTGCAGCCATAACAATGAAGTATGTGAAAAATGAGGATGAATGAACTCATGGAGATCAACATCCAAAACTGCGGAGACACCATCACGTTTCTCAACGCAGTGATTCTAGAGCAATGCCCCCATCCCTTATGGGAAATATGCAGTATATAACAAAGTAAGCCATTTGTGATTCAGCTTTGCACTAGAAAAGGGAAGTGTGAACCATGATATGTTCAGAAGTTAATACAAAACTTTAACCTACCGTATATATTTTTATATATTGGATCTTGACTACATAAATTTAAGAAAAAAAGTTCAAAATTATTGATTTGTGCAATAGTATCAAACCATTAAAAAAATCATAAATCTGGTGTTGCTGTAATTATACTGACCCAAAGAATAAAAGTCTTATCACTGATACCACACAATGGATGAGGTGTACTGAGCATTTACATGGGGGGCTCCATCTAAACATTGTCTCCATCTGCCTTATTACAGTGAATGATTTCGCCGTGGACTCTGTATAGCCTGTGATCTGGCAGCAGCCATGTTTGCAGCGTACAAAACATGAGATGGTCTGTTGTTGTGCGAATGCTATAAAAGATGGGACACTATTGGATCAAAGTCCAGACCGAGATGAAAATGTCTCCACTTGCCTCATTATAGTTGATGGTTCCATTATAAGTTTCTTAATCTAGTTTTTTGGGGAAACCTCGATGGAAATGCTCAGCATAAAGCATAGTATAAATGCGAACTAAGCCTCAAAACCAAAAAAAAAATTGTTCTGTACCTCGAAATGGCACCAATAAAATCTTCAACTCATCCCACAAAAAATTAAATGCCCAGTCCATCATCTATCAATGGAAAAATAGTGGGTTTCCACGTTACTGGTAGCAGAAAGGCTCTAGAAAAGTAATGTTGCTCCAACACCACTACCTTCAACATGAAATCTGCTCTCCCAAATCCAAATGCCCCCTCCCCTCTGAGCCCCACAGTGTGCCTAAACCAGTTAGTGTCCACATGTTTTGCAATGCTGTAGCGGAAAGAATCCACTGAACATTTTATAGGGTGCACGTCTCCAGAAGCACAAGCTGGGTACAATGTATTGGGCACTAAGCTGGCATATTTGTAATTTTCACTCTACAACAACCACTGTGTGCATTTAGAAAAAGAAATCCAAAATAATCACTTCACCTATAGATGTATTGATTAAGGGGTCTTGTTGACAAAATGGGGTCACTTTGGAGGTAGGGTGGGGGGGGGAGGTTCTGGTCTTCTGGCACCTTTAGGTCTCTGCAAAAGGCACCTACAAGTTTTTTCAGAAAACTTGCATTCCTTCCTTCTGAGCCCTGCCTTGTGGCCAAATCGTAGTTTCCAATGAAATACTGAGTATCAACACATTTATGACAAATTGCGTAATAATCTGTGGTGTCCATTTGCTCCTATGCCCTCTTGTGAAAATTATTGCAAAAAAAAAGGGGGAGACAAAAAAGCGCAATAGGGTCTTACCCACGTTACAAGAGACAGTATATCATGAAATATGCTCACCTGGTTAGGATGAGATAAGAGCGTGTAGGTAGCGGCTGCTGCAGATCCACAGGTCTTCAGCGACCAAAGAAATCATGAATCCAAAGGGAGTTTGTAGCTATATTCCGCGCTGCCGCTTTAGACAAATTCCGGTGGTATTTCCTGATGAAGGGGGCATGAGACCCCTGAAACGCGTAGAATAAAACCACTGCAATCATACAGCATTCTCCTGGAATTTGTCTAAAGCGGCAGCGCGGAATATAGCTACAAACTCCCTTTGGATTCATGATCTCTTGTGAAAATGAAATATTTGTTGCAAATAACACATTTTAGTGGGGCATGTGTTTTGTTTTTCATCTTCACGGCTCAATGTTATAATTCTGTGAAGCACATGTCTGTTAAATAAAACTCACTACACGCCTAGTCCAGGGTGTATTACTGATCTGGCACTTCCGGGGCTCTGCAAATGTCACCCTCATTTTAGTCAAACAAAATCCGCATTCCAAAAGATAACAGGGCTCAGGAAAGGATTATCTTTGTGTTCAAACAGGCGTTTACCGAGCTCAACAAAAATTTGCTTTACAAATTTTGTTGTCCATGTTTTATGGTTACCCCCAAAATTTGAAGTGCCAAATTTACATTTTACTGGGAGAAAAAAGTAGTTTCCAAGGTCCAATCCTATATACCATAATTCTGTGAAGCACATATGGGTTAAATACCTGCTCAGCACACCCATATGTGAAATTCTTAAGGGATTTAGTATCCAAATTGGGTTCAATTGAAGGGGGTGGATTCTGCTTTTTTGGCACCACAATAATTCTGTAAATGTAACATGGCGTCCACAGTCTATTCCAGCCAAATCTGCACTCCAAAAATCAAATAGCGCTCCTTCCCTTCTGAGCCCTGCTGTGTGTCCAAACCGTGGTTATCGACTACATATGGGATATCGCCACGTTTGCCACAATTTGCTTAACAGTTTGGGTTCAATTTTCTAGTATTACCCCCATGTGAAGATAACATTTGAAGCTAAATATTTTAGTTCAAAAAAATTAAAATTCAATCACTTTTTTCATTAATTCTTGTGAAGCACCTGAAGGGTTAACAAATGAGGGGTACTGTTTAAAAAGAAATGTATATTGCTTTGGGGGGGTTTTCTGACATTTAGGCCACTGATGTCTTTCAAAACTGAGTAAGTCCGTTTAAAAATTTGATTTGTAAAGTTCCTTGAAAATTTTTGTCGCTAAACTTTAAACTCTCCAACATCCTAACAAAATAGGATGGTTGAAAAATGATGCCGAGGTAGACTTAAAAAGGAGATGTACAGAATTTTGATAAAAAAAAAGTGCCTAAGCACTAACAGGCAGGTAAGTCTTTACCAACGAGCCTGTTTTGCCTGGAGCCATTCTCCGCCAGGTCACAGACATCGGCTGATGTCATGTTAACTGAGCGGCTATTTCTCTTCCTGTTGACAAGGCAGGACAACTGGTGTCATGCTGATTGACAGCCAGCTCCCTGCTGCCTAACTGGGGGAACCAGCTGTCAATCAGCATGACACCAGTAGTCCCGCCTTGTTAATCGGAAGAGACAGTGTTAACCTTGAACAGCTAAATCTCTGGCAGGAGAGGTCAATGACTGGCGCCAGGTACAAGTCAAGGTAGTCGGTTCAGTTAACTACATTCCTGTTAGTGCTTAGGCCCATTTTATTTTTTTTTAATGTTCTGGGTATCTCCTTTAACTATTTTGTGCGGTGTGACTATTTAGATTAAGGTTGTATACATTCAAAGTGTGAAAGTGGCAAATAGATATGTTTGTCAAATTTCAGATATTTTCATAGTGGAAAATGTAAATCTATTTTGTCTTCTAACAAAATACAATGCGTCACGAAAAAACAAGCTCGGAATCCATGGGATATAAAGAAGCATTTCAGAGTTAATACCACAAAGTGAAAAATGAGGCTTGGTCATAAAAGTCAAAATATGCTCTGTCGCAAAGGGGTTATGTATAGGTTCTTATTGAGGAAATAAAGACTACATATTCTTGACAAATCACAACTTTATTTAAAAAAAAAAAAACAACAAAGAAGAAACAAGTTCTATGCAAAATTACCGCACAGCCTGAAGTGCAATTATGATATGAATGGGTCATCATGAACTGCCGTAATATACTGGATGTATTTTGGATTTCTTAGCTCACGGTCAGTGCTTTGTATGTTGATGATTAACCTTGAAGTCTTTTGTACTGCACGTCAGAGCTTTAGAGATATAAAAATGGGAGACCAGACTTTTTGCCAGCTTAGTGCGAGGGAGTTGAAACACAAAAAAGTACACATGTAATCTGTGTTTTCATTTGACGATCACCGTAGTTAAGGGCGGTCATGATGACAGATTTGTTTTAAAGGGAATCTGTCAGAACAGTCCACCCTTGAAACCTTTACTATGGTCATGTTGCTCTTTGAACGGTAAATCTCACAAATACCTCTTTCTTATGCTATCTGTTGCTCCCTGATTAGAAAATGGCTGTTTTAACTAATATACAAATGAGGCTTTAGTGCTCTGGGCGGGACAAAGTATTTCCCAAGCTGCTACTTCCCTGGCTGTTTTCCGCACCTTCCTCTGCTTGACCTAGAGCTCACTGGCTTATTGACACTTCCAATGAGCTGTACATAAAACTGAGGAAGGTGGGGATGGGCAGGGATGGAGCCAGAGGCTTGGGAAGTGCTTTGAAATGCCCAGAGCACCAAATCCTAATTTGCACAAAATTAAAACAGATTTTTCAATCAGACAGTAACGTTTCATAAATAAAAGTATAGATGACCTATCTTAACAGTTTGGGGATGGATCAGAGAGATTACATTTATGTTGTGGGAGGCATAACAAAGAATGCACACATTAGTCCAGTTACGCTGTATAGCCCTTTCAATGAGTATCACTGACAACATCAAAGTCTCTGGCACATCTCTGATAACAATTCCAAGTACAAATGACATTGTTTAGCCATGAGGTCTATTGTCCTACCCAATACTGGTGACAAATGCTGCACCATGGCCCTAGGCAGCCTAATGTATTTAAGTGTAAGGCCCCGATTCACCTTTGCGACATTTTTTCTGGCGTAAATGTTTTTAATATTGGCTTTTAGGTTTGCACTTATTTCTTGTCCGCCTTTTTTTTTTTTTTTTTTTTAAGTTAACTTTATGCTTCACGTTGTTTTTTTTCCCTTTTGTTTGGCATATTGGGCGTGATTTTCCTTATTCATATTTTTCCCAAAATAATTTGCTACTTCCCAACTGTATTCCAGTAGCCTAGTGGAGTTCAAAATGTAATATTAGCGCAGTCTGTTTATTATTTCAGTGATGAGCTAGCGCGCTCGGATGGTATCAGAGTATTGCAGAGGCTCAAGTAATATGTTAGTCTCTGCAACTGTATGATTCACGACTGCGGGGATTGCCTAACAAACAGGCAGTCTCTGCATGTGTAGCGGCTGTCTAACAGTTGCAAATCATGCAGCCACGGGGACTGAAACCTATTTCTTGAGCCCTCGCGATACGTGGATACCACCAAAGAATGCTCGCGCATCATTAAATCACTATTAGGCATTGCTTATATAGCGCTGCAGAACTTTTCAGACTATTATCGCTGTCCCCATTGGAGCTCACAATCTAAATTCCCTCTCAGTATGTCTTTGGAGGAAACAAACATGTGGAGAACATGTGACACTTTTAGAGGATCATACTACTTCTTGCCTAAACAGTCAAAGAAAAAAGAGCAACTTTGAATTTTTACTATTTTGAAGCAAAAAATTGCAATAAATCTTACAAGACAGAAAATGAAAAGTCATTTGAATCAGGACTTACATCTCTACAGCTCTTGTATAAAAATCAATCAATTGTATGAAATCAATGCTTGCAATAAAATGTAAGATTCGGTTGTGCCCTACAAAAGAACAAAATACCCATACTTTGAGAACAGAACACTCAATATGAGCTTTAATGACATAAGACTGCCATGTGATGTATAGGAACTGGTTAATACAGTCCTCCCATTACCTTGCTTTTGGCTTCATCACAAAAAGGAGACTAAGGCCGGTGGTGATTACACATAGTGATGCCAACAGTGTTGACTTACTTGTAAAGGCACGTTACTGCTTCTGCAAATCGGCGGTGTTAAAATGTAGTCACAAAATGATCAATTCTAAACATATTAAAACATCAGACGAGTTTAAGATTAGTTTTCTCCTAGGTTTGTGCTTCTTGAACATTACAGATAAAGCAGCATATAAAGGCAGGAAGGGTAGGATTCACGAGTCCACGGTATGGAAGGCCTTTCCGCTGTATAGCGTTTGATGCACTCCTTTTGGATAAATACCGGGAACTGATATAAAGCACCACAAGTGGTAAGTATTCTTGGCTTCACAATTACGAAAAAGTACACTTCAGCATGTAGGGCATATCTCATCCTGCAGAGCAAAGACAAGGTAAAAAGAAGTAAGAGATTTAGACTCTTATCCGCGATTACTCTCCTAATTAGAAGGAAAGTCCGACTGGGCCAGATTCCGTACAGCTGCAAAGAAACATTCCGCTTTGGTAACTTCTTGTATCCACAAACGTCATCACAAGTGTCCATTCTTCATGCTACAGTTTATAGCAAAATCCGGGCTATCAAAAATATATTTTTTTTCAATTTTAGCAATAAAACCTACACTCTTCTCTGTACAAAAGCTCAGCCAACAGCAAAGTAACTAAGGCAATCGTGTCAAGGCACTAACTATTGATCTGGTCAAAATCGGAGTTGCATATTTAACTAGTACCGTAATTGTTGATCAGCGCACACAGGCACATGTGCCAAACAGATTCAAGAGGGGGGAATACATTCTAAAATGAGGTTTCCACATATGCTGGGACTTTATTAACTCTGGTTTCGTCCAGTATTTGATATTGCATATATTATAACTCAGCCTGGTTCTTCTGAGTCAAGATCGGAAGACGTGGACAGCCCTGACTACATACTGTCGACAGATGGGGCATTCACTCATACGCATGCCGCACTTTGTGCAGGTCACCATGTGACCACATTCTAGAAGTACACAGTCGATGGGGGAGTCCATGCAGACCTTGCATAGGTTTTCATCAGCGGAAGGGCCGCCCTTGCCTGAAATACAAGCAGAGTCATCATTACTTTACTACGAAAGGAAAAAAAGATCATCGAGAACACAGAATTATCACATGATACAGATTTGAGTCCCATAATCAGAAAAAGAGCTAAACTAAAATATGGTCCATACAATAATAGGCTGCACTACAACTACAGAGTAGATAATATAAGGGGTATGTGTCTCCATCTTTATCAGCCTTTTATGATACTAGTATAAGGCATTGGCAGTGATGCTGTCTGCCGTGTGTGCCTGTCCTGTTCTGTATTTTTTTTTTGGGGGGGGGAATGTAACCTTCAGGTGGAGTTTTTGTGCTGAAGGAGTCCCCCCAATTATGTCCAAATATTGTGGAGGCCTCAACATTCATGAGCTGAAAGGCCAACCAAGCCCACCCCCACTGATTGACAGCTTTCAGTCAAAGGCAAAATGGATTAGCAAGCAACATACAGTGGCTTGTGAAGGTATTCACCCTCTTGTTTTTTTTACCCATTTTGTTACATTACAACCGGTGTTATATTTTTGTAATCAGAGTTGTGTGTGATGCCTTAGCACTAAAGTTGGTGAAGTAAAGTGAGAAAAATATAGGCATAAATTAACTATGGGATCAAATAACTAAACATTGACATGTGCATATGTATTCACCTTTTTTTGCAATGAAAAATTTCTGGTGCAAGCAATTACCTTCATAAGTCATGCTCAGTGACAGGACATCCACCTGTGTGCAATCTAAGTGTCACATGGTCTGACAGTATATACACTTTACCTTTTCTAGATAAGCCACATTGGCTGCAAAACCATTAAGCAAGAGGCCCCACTAACCAAGCAACAAGTCAGGGACAAAGTCAGAGTTGGGTTATATACGGTATATATCTATATAAAACCACTCTGATGATCCCCCAAAGCACCATCAAATCCATTTTATATACGGTATATATCTATATAAAACCACTCTGATGATCCCCCAAAGCACCATCAAATCCATTATCAAGTGGAAAGAACACAGTAATACAATAAACCTGCCAAGAGAGGGCTGCCCACCAAAACTCTCAGCCTGGGCAAGGAAGCAAATATTCACGGAAGCAGTTCAAAGACTAAAGGTGACCCTGAAGGAGCTTCAGAATCAGTCCATATGACCAAAATAAGCTGAACACTCAATACAGGTGGTCTTTATGGAAGGGAAGAAAAAAAAGCCTTTACTTACACAAAAATTGTAAGGCTCATTTTCAGTTTGCCAAAATACATGAGGAGACTCCCCAAATGTATGGAGGAAGCTGCTGTGGTCAGATGAGACCAAAATTGAACTTTTTAGCCATCAAGATAAATGAGATGTCTGGCACCAAACCAACACATCATTACCCCAAGAATACCATTCCCACAATGAAATGTGGTGGCAATATCATGCTGTGGGGATGTTTTTTGGCAGCAGGGATAGGGAAAATGGTCTTAGTTGAGGGGAAGATGGATGGTGCGAAATACAAGGATATTCATGAGCAAAATCGGTTCCAGTCAGTCAATGATTTTAGACTGGGGCGGCGGTTCACCTTCCAACAAGACAATGACCCAAAGCATACTGCTAAAGCAACACTCCAAAAGATTTACACGTTCCCCCTTAAACCACTGGAGTGGCCCACTCAAAGCCCAAATCTCAATCAAATTGAGAATCTGTGGTCAGACTTAAAGATCACTGTTCACCAGAGGAAACCGTCTAACTTGAAGGAGCTGGAACAGTTTTGCCTTGAGGAATGACCAAAAATCCCAGTGTAAGATGTGAAAAGCACAGAGACTTAACTAAAGCAACTTACAGCTGTAATTGCCGCAAAAGGAGGCACCACAAAGTACTGACTTTAGGTGGTGAATAGTTATGCCCAGTGAAGTTGTCAGTTATTTTGTCCTATTTGTTGTTTTCCTTCACAATAAAAAGAAAACCAAATGTTCACAGTTGTAGGCATGTTATTTACATGAACTGATGCAAACTCTCTCTAAAAAGTGAAATTCCAGGTTGTGAGGTAGCAAAACACGTAAAATGGGGTGAATACTTTTGCAAGCCACTGTATGTGCAATAATTGTACTAATGGACATCCAATCGGCCATTGATTGGTGGTTTGAAAACTGTAAATGTCACTCATACATAAGCAAGTGACAGTAATGTGCTGGAAGTAGGTGACGATTAAATGTGCCCATAGGTTTATTTGTAACAGTCTGTGCCAGGGGCGTAGAATCTGCAACCACAATACATTATTTAAACAATATGGCCAAGTTGATGCGTCATACAATAACCAGTGGATTGACGTTAGCCTGTGCAATCTCAACCGGTTACACGTGGGTATGCTAAAGCAAGACAACAGTCTGAGTCAAGATCCCGCCTCATGGCAGATGCAGAAACTTGCTTTAGCACAGCGAAGTCTCCGTAACAGACCTCCTGTTGTCCTGCTCCAGGACACTGTGTGAATATATAACAGTGACATATGGGGGAGTTGGGTCTAATCTCACTGCATGTTTCTTAGTAAGGACACTACTGATATTGTTCTGTTTCACTGACTCTGGACCTTGGGGAAGGGGGCCCTGGCATCTGTTTGCTTTGTAGATACAGTGCCTACAAGTAGTATTCAACCCCCTGCAGATTTAGCAGGTTTGATAAGATGCAAATAAGTTAGAGCCTTCAAACTTCACACAAGAGCAGGATTTATTAACAGATGCATAAATCTTACAAACCAAAAAGTTATGTTGCTCAGTTAAATTTTAATAAATTTTAAACATAAAAGTGTGGGTCAATTATTATTCAACCCCTAGGTTTAATATTTTGTGGAATAACCCTTGTTTGCAATTACAGCTAATAATCGTCTTTTATAAGACCTGATCAGGCCGGCACAGGTCTCTGGAGTTATCTTGGCCCACTCCTCCATGCAGATCTTCTCCAAGTTATCTAGGTTCTTTGGGTGTCTCATGTGGACTTTAATCTTGAGCTCCTTCCACAAGTTTTCAATTGGGTTAAGGTCAGGAGACTGACTAGGCCACTCCAACACCTTGATTTTTTGCCTCTTGAACCAGGCCTTGGTTTTCTTGGCTGTGTGCTTTGGGTCGTTGTCTTGTTGGAAGATGAAATGACGACCCATCTTAAGATCCTTGATGGAGGAGCGGAGGTTCTTGGCCAAAATCTCCAGGTAGGCCGTGCTATCCATCTTCCCATGGATGCGGACCAGATGGCCAGGCCCCTTGGCTGAGAAACAGCCCCACAGCATGATGCTGCCACCACCATGCTTGACTGTAGGGATGGTATTCTTGGGGTCGCATGCAGTGCCATCCAGTCTCCAAACGTCACGTGTGTGGTTGGCACCAAAGATCTCGATCTTGGTCTCATCAGACCAGAGAACCTTGAACCAGTCTGTCTCAGAGTCCTCCAAGTGATCATGAGCAAACTGTAGACGAGCCTTGACATGACGCTTTGAAAGTAAAGGTACTTTACGGGCTTGTCTGGAACGGAGACCATTGCGGTGGAGTACGTTACTTATGGTATTGACTGAAACCAATGTCCCCACTGCCATGAGATCTTCCCGGAGCTCCTTCCTTGTTGTCCTTGGGTTAGCCTTGACTCTTCGGACAAGCCTGGCCTCGGCACGGGAGGAAACTTTCAAAGGCGGTCCAGGCTGAGGAAGGCTAACAGTAGTTCCATAAGCCTTCCACTTCCGGATGATGCTCCCAACAGTGCAGACAGGTAGGCCCAACTCCTTGGAAAGGGTTTTGTACCCCTTGCCAGCCTTGTGACCCTCCACGATCTTGTCTCTGATGGCCTTGGAATGCTCCTTTGTCTTTCCCATGTTGACCATGTATGAGTGCTGTTTACAAGTTTGGGGAGGGTCTTAAATAGTCAGAAAAGGCTGGAAAAAGAGATAATTAATCCAAACATGTGAAGCTCATTGTTCTTTGTGCCTGAAATACTTCTTAATACTTTAGGGGAACCAAACAGAATTCTGGTGGTTTGAGGGGTTGAATAATAAATGACCCTCTGAATAAACTTTTCACAATTTAAAAAAAAATTAAACAAAGAAATAACATTCTTTTTTGCTGCAGTGCATTTCACACTTCCAGGCTGATCTACAGTCCAAATGTCACAATGCCAAGTTAATTCCGAATGTGTAAACCTGCTAAATCTGCAGGGGGTTGAATACTACTTGTAGGCACTGTACATTCATATATACTGTAGTTATTTATTTGATTTTCTTGAAGTGTGGTATTCCCGTGATCAAACCCACAACCTCTGACCCCATGGCATGCAGCAGCTTTAGCATTAAGTCACTAGGAGAATTTTCTCTATAAATATCTAAACAGTATTCTTATTCTTTACAGGTATATTGTACTGGTACATAAAGATGTATCTCAATATACCAGTACATCTCTATATACCTCTATATTAGGTATCCTTGCATATTAGAGGTAAAAAAGTCAGACTTTTTCATATGAAGATAATTTAAAAAAAAAAAAAAAAACAACATGTCCATGTAATCGCCACAACCCATACAATACAGTAAGATTATTTTTATGTTCATAGGTAAATGACATAAGGTGTGGTTTTATTTTGTTTTTTTATTAGCCATTAGACACAAATGCATGTGTGTTTAGCAAAATGGAATTTAAAAAAACTTATATAGTGAAGTTCATGTAAAAATAATAAAAAAAAAGTTATAGCTATTACATCTATGAATGACTAAGCAAAAAATAAATCTGAACAAGTGCATCACAATAATGTCGTTGTGTATGCATGTGTTATGTATATTTGCAGATTTTATATCTGCCTGTATCTGTGTGAGCTATGTATATAAGCCTTTGTAATGTATAGATTATCATATTTATAGATGTGACTGATGCAGCGCCTGAGATTGTTGGAACCCTTGAAATTGTTCCTTAAAATTAAGTATTTCTCCCAAAAAATTATTGCAGTTACACGTTTATTTTCTTTGTGTGTATTGGAAAAAGAGGGAAACTGGACATAATGTCACACAAAATCCCAAAATTGGGCAGAATAAAATTGTTGCTACCCTCAACTTAGTATTTGGTTGCACATCCTTTGGAATAAATGCAATCAACGGCTTCCTATAACGATCAACAAGCTTCTTACACCTCTCAACTGGAATTTTGGTCCACTCTTCTTTAGCAACCTGCTCCAGGTCTCTCATGTTAGATAGATCCCTTCTCCCAACAACAATTTTAAGATCTCTCCACAGGAGTTCAATGGAATTCAGATCCGGACTCATGCAGACCATTTCAGAACTCCCCAGCGCTTTGTTTCCATCCACTTTTGAGTGCTTCCTGAAGTATGTTTGGCATTATTGTCCTGCTGGAAGACCTATGACACAAACCCAGCTTTCTGACACTGGGCTAGTACTACACTTTGACTCAAAATCTGTTGATAATCTTCAGATTTCATGATGCCTTGCACACAATCAAGGCACCCAGTGCCAGAGGCATCAAAACAACCCCAAAACATCTTTAAACCTCCACCATATTTGACAGTAGGCATGTACAGTGTTTTTTTTTAGGCCTCATTCCATTTTCGGCAAACACTAGTGTGCAGTAGCTTTATTCCAATACACAGAAAGGAAATAAACATGTGTATAACAAAATATATGTAATTGCAATAATGTTGTGAGAGATTTTTCTGGAACAAATTCAATGGTGCGAACACTTTTGGCCATGACTGGATGTACCAGGTGTGTGTTTATTGCACAACGGAGTGTAGGATGGAGATAATTACAGAAAGGTAATATGCGATTGTAAACTGGGGGAAGTGATTAATTATTAACTACTACTACCGGGGTTGAAGGTGATAGATGATTACTGCAATGCTTTACCTACCCCACGATTCTATAATGCTGATGTGAATTCAGTAGTAAGGGCTAATATGATTTCTGGAGGGGTTTATTAGTAGCCCCTAATGAAATAATATAGAATCATAAAATTAAGAGTTGGAAGGGAGCTCCATGGCCAGTGTGTCCAACCCCCTGCTCAGTGCAGAATTCACTAAATCATCTCAGATAGAGGTCTGTCCAGCCTCTGAAGACTTTCATTGAAGGAGAACTCACCACCTCTCGTGGCAGACTGTTCCACTCATTGATCACCCTCAAAAAGTTTTTTCTGATATTTAATTTGTATCTTCTCCCTTTTAGTTTCATTCCATTGCTTCTTGGGTTATCATGTGCAAATGAGAGTAAGGATGATCCCTCTACATTGTGACATCTCTTCAGATGTTTGTAGCTACTAAGTCTCCTCTTAGCATTCTTTTTTTGCAAGCTAAACATCCTCAAATCCTACAACCGTTCCTCATAGGTCATAGTTTGCAGACCGGTCACCATTCTGGTTGCTCTGCTCTCAACTTGCTCCAGTTTGTTGATGTCTTTTTAAAATGTGGTGCACAGAACTGGACACAATATTCCAGATGATGTCTGACCAAGGAGGAGTAGAGGGGGATAATTACTTCACGTGATCTAGACTGTATGCGTTAATATATCCCAGAACTATGTTTGCCTTTTTTGTTGCTGCATCACACTGTTGACTCATGTGCAGCCTGTGATCTATTAGTATACCCAAGTCTTTTTCACACTTAATGTTGCTTAGTTCTATTCCTCCCACTCTATATATTTTTTTTTTCCCCAGATGTAGAATTGTGCATTTCTCCCTGTTAAATATTCTATTAGTTGCTGCCCATTGTTCAAGCTTATCTAGATCCTTCAGAATCCTTTCTCGGTCTTCTCTAGTGTTAGCTATCCCTCCTAGCTTTGCATCGTCTGCAAATATCAGCCCCTACAAACATAACATGGACCTTCAGATGTCACCAGTGTGTTACAGAAGTAAAATCATCCTCTAATATTGGCTGCTGATAAGAATTCTAGGGAAAAAGCTGCCCGGGGCTTTGATTCACTAAAATCAATGATACACAACTGCTGTCACTGCCTGGATTCATTCGGAACCAAATGAGATCCCATCACTGTTGCCCAACACAACCACTGCGGCCAGCAATGGGGTGCAGTAGCCAGGTGGCTTGAACAGCGCATCATCTGAAAAATATTCGATGATACGCTATGCAGTTCACCTCACCGCTTCAAGAAGGGGTTATTTTGGACATTTGGATGTGGTAGCAACGTTTCAATTTTCACCTAATGTGGCAGAAAAGCTGGAATAGTCCCAAGCCACAAATATATGAAAACTTAAAACATAAATCTATTTCAATTTACCGTCTTCAAAGAGACTTTCCCGATGCTTTGCTCTCCGTAATCATGATAGCAATTGCAAAAGTGGTCAGGGTGATGAACATCACCATCATGACGCTAAATTATAGTAGGCTAGAATGCACATTCAGTGAGCTGTCAATCAAGGAGAGGACAATGGGACAAGGTGGGAAAGAGCCAAGGAGGCAAAGGCTGGGGAAGTGCTTTGACACTCCCAGAGCACTTAGTTAATTTGCATATGAATGACAACAGCATTTTTTTTAAAGTCAAGGTGCCACAGATTGTGTAAGCAAGAGCTCGTTCAGATGAGCGTTTAATCGGTCAGTGTGCGCCATGGTCCGTACATGGATAGCAGACAACCACATTATATCCCCTGTATGTGGTCGATTTTCCAAGCAGACTGAGTAATACATGCAATACAAAAAGGCAGCTCTGACACCCGTTAGCAATGCGGATGTGACTGGCCTGATTTCCAATATGGCTGATGGCCTGATTTCCAATATGGCTGACTGAACCCCGCCTAAAATATGTGGATTACATTTTTCCAAAAGCAACATGACTATATAAACCGTTTGAAAGATTATTTTTAGGCTAATCTCTTTCTGTCCTTTTAATCTTCCTGAAATACATTCCTGAGAATGACCTACAAGCAGAGTCCAGGCGGCGCGGCACCTGAGCATCCGCTATATAATCCAGCTATCCATGACACTCAGTTGTCTAATCCTTTTCACTAAGGTATACAGGGTTAGATCAAAGGGTGACAATGGCGCTGCAGGTCAGGCGTGGCCAGGGTCTTACCTTCTTCTCCCATGCTAGCTGTAAAGATAAAAAAGAAAACACAAATAGTACACTATTAGCATAATGCTAAAATTAGGACACGTCATAATTTCATAATTCAATGCACAATTTACAGTTCTGAAGAGCAGATGAGCTCAATAATTAGCAATAGGACTCATGACATGCTCCCATTGTAAGAGAATAGTGGGAAAATTACTGTATGGCTCATACAAACCAATGAAATAACAGAAAAGTAGATATTGTGCCAAAATCAAAAAAACTATAACACCATGTGATTGAGCACCACGGCCATTGCAAAGAAATTTACGATGAGTAAAGCTCTTGTTGCACGAAATATGTAAACAGAATAGCTACACAGAGATTTGTGGCCATTTTAACGGCTCGTCTAGTTAAAAAGGTTGTAGGAGATTAGATAATCCTACAGTGGCTTGCAATAATATTCACCCCTTTGGCTTTTTTTACCTATTCTGTTACATTACAACCAGTGTTTAAATATTTTTCTAATCAATTTGTGTGTGATGCATCAGCGCTAAATAGTCTAAGTTGGTGAAGGGAGAAAAGTATAAGCATAGATTAAATTTATGGGATCAAATAACTAAAAATTGGCATGTGCATATGTATTCACCCCTTTTGTGATGAAGTCTCATAGTTAGTGAAAGGATGCCCACCAGTGTGCAATCTAAGTGTCACATGGTCTGACAGTATATACACTTTACCTTTTCTAGATAGGCCACATAGGCTGCAAAACCATTAAGCAAGAGGCCCCACTAACCAAACACCATGAAGACCAAGGAGATCTCCAAACAAGTTGTTGAGAAGTACAAGTCAGGGTTGGGTTATAAAAAAAATCCCAGTCTCTGTTGATCCCCCGGAGCACCGTCACATCCATTATCATCAAATGGGAAGACTGTGGAACCACAACAAACCTGCCAAGAGAGGGCCATCCACCAAAACTACAAAGTTCCCAGGCGCAGAGATTGGGGTATCTGTTTTATTTGTTGATGCAAACCCTCAAAAAAAAAAAAAAGTGAAAATTCTAGGTTGTGAGGTATTAAAATAGAAAAATGCCAAGGGGGTGAGTACTTTTGCAAACCACATTAGTTAATTTCTTAGAGAAACACTCATTTTTGTCCAAAGTTGTGTCTAGGTCAGCCCGTCACTTGAAAGGAATCACGAGGTTTTTGCCACAATCTGAAAGCAATACAATGTAGAGACAAGAACCCCAATTCCAGCAATGTGTCACTTACTTGACTGCTTGTTGTACTTTTGATAAAATCAGTTTTGATCAGCAGTAAATCACTAGAGGACCAATAAACCTGCTGCCATGTAGTCATCCATAATTATGAGCTCTGTACAACTGCACCTCCAACATTGATTGGCAGCTTTTTGCCTATGCAGTGTACACAGAAAGCTGCCAATCAGTGGTGTTGGTGAATTCATACAGAACTGAGGATTCAGATAACTGTTTGATTCACAGCAAATAAAACAGATTTTATAAAAAATAGTACACATAACCCAGTATGTGACACGCCTGGGTCTCTGCTGCAACTTCATGCTGCTCTCAGGTGGGGTTGTACATACCGGTTGACAGATTCCCTTTAAAGTGGGCCTGTCATTTCAGGTAACTTAAGAATAATTTTTCATGTGTGTGCACATGAGGAATAACAATATTTTATAGGACTTGAATCACACATTTTTCAACAGTTCTCCTGTAAATTTATCTCAAATGTCAGCTATCGCTGAAATATTGAGTTGAGATTGACTGCGGTAATATCTCCCACACACAGTCATGAGTGATTTCTGCTCTCCTGTCACTAAGTAGGACTTGTTCAGAAGCAGCAGTAGCATGGATTACATTATACAGCAGTACTAAGTAGTGTAGCTGTGAATCCAGCACTTTGAATAAGCACTTACTAGAAAGCAGCAGGAAGACCAACATGTGCCTCTTTCACCCTGCTTCTCAGTCTGCACCTCCTCCCCCCTTTCTCCACTCAACAGGCAGCTGTAATCTGATCCCTCAGTGAGGGGACATTCCATCCTTTTTTGGACCAAGATGAATGAGGAGTTTTAGGAAGCAAGGGACTTAAGGGGGTTTTACACTAAGCAATATCGCTAGCAATATCGCTAAAACGTCACTGGTTTTGTGACGTTATAGCGATATTGCTAGCGATATCGCTATGTGTGATACTTACCTCCGACCGGCTCCCCCGCTGTCCATCGCTGATCGCGCGAGAATGTCCAGCTCCATTTCTCGTCGGGAGCTTCCTGCTGGGCTTCCTGCTGTGACGTCCAGCGACGCGTGGAGGCGGGCGGGAGGACGCAGGATAGCTGTGTGTGAATGGTAAGTATCGTGTGCTGCGTCGCTGCTGCATCGCTGTGAGGTCTACCTGTGTGACAGCTCACTAGCGATCATTTAGCGATGCACCAGCGATCCTGACCGGGTCGGATCGCTGGTTGGATCGCTGGTGCATCGCTAAATGTAAAAGGGCCTTTAGAAGAAGTGGCTGATAAGTTGATAAAGAAGTATATTGCTCTGAGATAAGCTATATTAGGAAGTTTATTATATTCATTCATTTGGTTGAGCTACACAGCGTTTGTAGAAAAAACAGTGATCAATGAATTGGACCTTAGCTGCAATTTCAAATACAGTCCAAAGAAAAGAGTGCCACTGTTTCTTGCAAAAAGGCAGTCACGTTTATCCAATCTCCTAGAACCCCTTAAATGGCAGCAAATGAAAACCAAGTTGATATTTAAGCTTAGTTGTACCTTTCTGCTGAAGATCTTTCTGGTCATGATATAATCTGGTTACTCGCTCCATCAATTCCCACTTTTCACAGCAGCCCTTGTAATTTACAAAGTTTCTGGCTAAAATCTCCTTTAGCTGACGCACAGACAAGGATTCAATGTCATTCAGGCTGCCGATATCAGAGAGGGAGGCTCTCCTTCTTCCAGGCACCAGTAGCTCTTCGGCGTCCATGGACTAGGAATAGGAGAGTGAAGGGGAGTTATGCAGTTTGGTTGACATCACTCACATGCCCGCGGCCCCCTTCTCCCTCTATGCAAAGTCACAACGTAATTTTGGCCGGCAAACATAGCTATAAAAGCTAAAGCGCACTACCTCGTCCTCATCTTCTGGCGTCTCATTTGTCGCTACCTGCGGCTGGTCTTCTGCTGTTGAAGATACATTTTGGTTTGCCTAGATAAAGGAGGAGGAAACATTAAAGGGGGAGTCCATTACTTTGATAAACTCGTCTCAAATACTGCATATTTAGTGTAAAATAAAAACAGTTTCCTTTTTGTAATTTAAAAACATAAAATAGGAAAATATATTTTTTCTGCCTAAAATAAAAAGGAAATGTGCCATTTTTAAAGAGGTTGTCAGACCCCAAAATCCTTTTTTTTGGGTAAGCTAATGTGTGCTGCATTGCGATAACTCCCCTGTACATTTTGCCTTTTGTTTCTCCTGAATGTCCCTTCACTCCCTGCAGCACTTTGTTTACCTGCGGTTCTACCAAATTTGGTAGCTTTATTATCTACCCTTAATGGCCAGAGCTGACACCACCCACCCTCAGTGTCCAGCACTGCACACTCATTGACTGTCAGTATCTGCCCCTGCGCTGACCTCTGTCATCACTCCAGATTAGTGTCTTGTATCTGTGGAAAGCAGCACAATCCCTACACTCCACACACATCCACAGTGGTGATAGACCTTTATATGTCTCCACATGACATCCACAGTGGTGATAGAGCTTCATATGTCTCCACATCACATCCACAGTGATGATAGAGCTTCACATGTCTCCACATCACATCCACAGTGGTGATAGAGCGTCACATGTCTCCACATCACATCCACAGTGGTGATAAAGCTTCACATGTCCCCACATCACATCCACAGAGATGATAGAGCTTCATATGTCTCCACACCACATCCACAGTGATGATAGAACTTCACATGTCTCCACATCACATCCACAGTGGTGATAGAGCTTCATATGTCTCCACATCACATCCACAGTGATGATAGAGCTTCACATGTCTCCACATCACATCCACAGTGATGATAGAGCTTCACATGTCTCCACATCACATCCACAGTGGTGATAGAGCGTCACATGTCTCCACATCACATCCACAGTTGTGATAGAACTTCACATGTCTCCACATCGCATCCACAGTGGTGATAAAGCTTCACATGTCCCCACATCACATCCACAGAGATGATAGAGCTTCATATGTCTCCACATCACATCCACAGTGATGATAGAACTTCACATGTCTCCACATCACATCCACAGTGGTGATAGAGCTTCATATGTCTCCACATCACATCCACAGTGATGATAGAGCTTCACATGTCTCCACATCACATCCACAGTGGTGATAGAGCGTCACATGTCTCCACATCACATCCACAGTGATGATAGAGCTTCATATGTCTCCACATCACATCCACAGTGGTGATAGAACTTCACATGTCTCCACATCACATCCACAGTGATGATAGAGCTTCATATGTCTCCACATCACATCCACAGTGGTGATAGAGATTCACATGTCTCCACTTCACATCCACAGTGGTGATAGAGATTCACATGTCTCCCACATCACATCCACAGTGGTGATAGAGCATCACATGTCTCCCACATCACATCCACAGTGGTGATAGAGATTCACATGTCTCCCACATCACATCCACAGTGGGGGTAGAACTGCACATCTTCATATCACATCCTCTGTGGTGATAGAGCTTCACATGTCTCCACATCACATCCACAGTGGTGATAAAGCTTCACATGTCCCCCACATCACATCCACAGTGGTGATAGAACTTCACATGTCTCCACATCACATCCACAGTGATGATAGAGATTCATATGTCTCCACATCACATCCACAGTGGTGATAGAGCTTCACATGTCTCCACTTCACATCCACAGTGGTGATAGAGCGTCACATGTCTCCACATCACATCCACAGTGATGATAGAGATTCACATGTCTCCACATCACATCCACAGTGGTGATAGAGCGTCACATGTCTCCACATCACATCCACAGTGGTGATAAAGCTTCACATGTCCCCACATCACATCCACAGAGATGATAGAGCTTCATATGTCTCCACACCACATCCACAGTGATGATAGAACTTCACATGTCTCCACATCACATCCACAGTGGTGATAGAGCTTCATATGTCTCCACATCACATCCACAGTGATGATAGAGCTTCACATGTCTCCACATCACATCCACAGTGATGATAGAGCTTCACATGTCTCCACATCACATCCACAGTGGTGATAGAACTTCACATGTCTCCACATCGCATCCACAGTGGTGATAAAGCTTCACATGTCCCCACATCACATCCACAGAGATGATAGAGCTTCATATGTCTCCACATCACATCCACAGTGATGATAGAACTTCACATGTCTCCACATCACATCCACAGTGGTGATAGAGCTTCATATGTCTCCACATCACATCCACAGTGATGATAGAGCTTCACATGTCTCCACATCACATCCACAGTGGTGATAGAGCGTCACATGTCTCCACATCACATCCACAGTGATGATAGAGCTTCATATGTCTCCACATCACATCCACAGTGGTGATAGAACTTCACATGTCTCCACATCACATCCACAGTGATGATAGAGCTTCATATGTCTCCACATCACATCCACAGTGGTGATAGAGATTCACATGTCTCCACTTCACATCCACAGTGGTGATAGAGATTCACATGTCTCCCACATCACATCCACAGTGGTGATAGAGCATCACATGTCTCCCACATCACATCCACAGTGGTGATAGAGATTCACATGTCTCCCACATCACATCCACAGTGGGGGTAGAACTGCACATCTTCATATCACATCCTCTGTGGTGATAGAGCTTCACATGTCTCCACATCACATCCACAGTGGTGATAAAGCTTCACATGTCCCCCACATCACATCCACAGTGGTGATAGAACTTCACATGTCTCCACATCACATCCACAGTGGTGATAGAGCTTCACATGTCTCCACTTCACATCCACAGTGGTGATAGAGCGTCACATGTCTCCACATCACATCCACAGTGATGATAGAGATTCACATGTCTCCACATCACATCCACAGTGGTGATAGAGCATCACATGTCTCCCACATCACATCCACAGTGGTGATAGAGATTCACATGTCTCCCACATCACATCCACAGTGGGGGTAGAACTGCACATCTTCATATCACATCCTCAGTGGTGATAGAGCTTCACATGTCTCCCACATCACATCCTCAGTGGTGATAGAGCTTCACATGTCTCCACATCACATCCACAGTGGTGATAGAGCGTCACATGTCTCCCACATCACATCCTCAGTGGTGATAGAGCGTCACATGTCTCCACATCACATCCACAGTGGTGATAGAGCGTCACATGTCTCCACATCACATCCACAGTGGTGATAGAGCGTCACATGTCTCCACATCACATCCACAGTGGTGATGGAGCTTCACATGTCCCCACATCACATGGATAGATGGAGGGATGAATACACATAGCACAGATTATACTCCCTATGTATAAGCTTTTTCCTTCCTGGTTCCTCCAATCAGCTGAGTCCTTCCCCTGCTGCCTCACACTGTGCTGGACAGGAAGGCTGGAGCAGGAGGGGGTCTGGCAGAGACTTTGGGGCAGTTACACCAGTCTCTGCCAGACAGGAAAACTCTTGTCTGGATGTGAGCAGCCCATCTCGAATTTGGAGAGAGCTGCTCACATGACTAGGTGTGCCATCTAGGACATCTTGCAGAATGCTGACAAAGTATATTAAAACAGTCAGAATTCTGCATCCTAGATACACAAAGTAACAAAAGTATCCAGCTCCAGGGATAAGATCCATAAATCTTTATTAATAGGTTAAAAGATGAAAAAAAACAAACGAAGCTGCTGGACAATAAACCAGTAACACCAGAGGAAGAGTGCCCGCAAAGACAACTGTACGCGTTTCGAACACACAAGGTGTTCTTAGACTTCAACTTATCCCTTTTGTTGCTTTGTGCAAGTTTTCCACGTCAAGCAGAGACGTTGTTCCATGCTCAGTCAGGACTACCTCACAATTTGTGAGAATCAACGTAAGGGTGAGCTGAATTTCCACTTCTATTTGATCCCAGACACACACAAATTATACAGAAAAGCCCTTTTAGAGATAATTTCATCTTTGACTTGCTTACCTGTTCACAACAGTAATTTTGACCAGGGGTGCACAAACTTTTACATGCCACTGTAGATTTAACAGTTCATTTTATTATATTCTATTACTTATAATATTAAGAGAAAACATGGATTTTTGTGAAAACTCACCGTAAAATCCTTTTCTCCGAGACGCTCATTGGGGGACACAGGTACTGTGGGTGTATGCTACTGCCGCCAGGAGGCTGACACTAAGTGAATGAAAAAAAGTTAGCACCTCCTCTGCCGTATACACCCTCGCCTCGATTGCAGGCGGAACCAGTTTGGTGCAAAAGCAGTAGGAGATCTACAAGACAAAATCAGCCTCAATGCAGGTATCAACCTGTCTAGAAAACCCTATACCCAAAGGAAACTACTTAAAAATCAGACTTTTTCATAATGCTCTTCAAATAAACAACCCACCTGGTATCATAAATACCTATTAATAAACAAAAAGGAGCCAATTGGCTAACAGGGTAGGTGCTGTGTCCCCCAATGATCATCTCGGAGAAAAGAATTTTACGGCGAGTGATCACAAAAATCCAGGTTTCTCCTTCGCCTCATTGGGGGACACAGGACACTGGGACGTCCCAAAGCAGTCCCTGGGTGGGGAGTCGACTCACCGGTCCAAGCTACACGCACCTACTGTGTAAAAGTGCGCCACTGGTGCTAGGAGAATCTTTTTACCCAGGCTGCATCTGCTGAAGCCAGCGTATGGACATTTGTAATGTTTGGAGAATGTGTGCCGGCTGGACCAGGTTCCTGCCTTGCATACCTGCTCCGTCGATGCCTGGTGCCGAAGAGCCCAAGAGGCACCCACAGGTCGAATTGAGTGCGCTCTGATCTCTGCTGGCACAGCTGCGCCTCCGGTGTGGTAGGATTCCTGAATCGTCCGCCGAATCCACCTGGCTATGGTCGCTCTTGAGGCAGCAAGTCCCTTCCTGCGACCCTTGGGGAGCACGAACAGCGTGTCTGTCCGATGAAAGGATGCCGTCCGTGACACATACCTCCTGGGAGCTCTCCCCAGATTTAACATATGAAGAACCTTTTCCACCCAGTGTACTGGTGCCGGGAAAGAGGAGGACAAGGCAATATCCTCAATAAAACGAAATGAGGAAACTACCTTCAGCAGAAAAGGGGGAGCTGGCCTAAGAACCACCTTCTCCTTGTGAGCTATCAGGAACGGAGCTCCGCAAGATAGAGCTGCCAGCTCCGGGACCCGCCTGATTGATGTTATCGCCACGAGGACCACCACCTTCCAGGGAACGTATGTCGCAGAGACCTCTTGTAGTAGCTTGAATATAGCTCCCTGCAGAATGCTTAGGACCAGGTTAAGGTCCCAGGTGTCCCGAGGGGGTCCTATAGGGGGTACCAAGTGTGAGACCCCCTGGCTGAAGGTCTATGCCTGCAGACTGGTAGCAATTCTGCACTGAAACAGGACGAATAAGGCAGATATCAGTCTCCTAAGGGAACTTGGAGCCAAAATGTTGGGAATAGAGAATCTCAGTGGAGAACGACCGTGGTCCTGACACCATGAAAAGACTTTCCTCCAGGTGTGGTGGAAAATATGTGCCGAGGCGGGCTTCCAGGCACTAACCATTGTAGTAACCACATTGCGTCCGAACCCAGCCTAGGTCAGAATCCCAAGATTCAACGGCTAAGCCGTCAAACACAGGGCCCCTGGGTTCGGGTGGTAGATCTGGACCTGGGAAGGTAGGTCTGGGCGCTCTCGCAGTCGCCAGGGAACGTCAGCGAGTAGCTGCACCAGGTTTGCGTAGTACGCCCGCCGAGGTCAATCTGGGGCCAGTAGCACCACTGGAACCTCCTTCTGCCTTGATCCTCTTGATGCTCCTTGGGAGTAGCGGCAGCGGGGGAAATAGGTATAGGAGGCGAATACTGGTTCCATGGCAGAACCAACGCATTCCCGGCGATTGCCTGCGGGTCCCTGGACGGAGGCGACCAACGCGACCACCTTGGCGCCTACCCCGGAGGCCGTCAGGTCCACGTACGGCGGGCACCAACATCGGCATATTTGCCGGAAAATCTCGGGGTGTAGTGACCATTCCCTGGACACAAGACCCTGCTGGCTGAGGAAGTCTGCCGCCCGGCTCTCTACGACCGGAATGTGGACGGCCGAGATCACCGAGTGGTTCCTCTCGGCCCACTGAGGGATGTGCCTCACCTCGTGCATGGCTGCTCTGCTGCGGGTGCTTCCCTGGTGATTTATGTTTGAATCCGGACGGGGAGGCCTGCTAGAGGATAATGAAAACGTTGCGAAGCCAGCCGGATTGTTCGAATCTCTAACAAGTTGATTGGGATGCGTGCCCCCTGCGGCGACCACCGTCCCTGGGTCGCGTGATGGTGAAAAAAACTGCTCTGTAGCCGAGGAGACCGGCGTAGGTTGTGACCACCAACCCCTAGTCCGGGGGAAAGGGTTTCCCCTGAAGACGGGAGGAACTGACTGTCCTCCATCCAAGTGCCTGTCTGACCTCCCTCGACAACCGGCACTGGAGGTCGAGTGAGAACGGGTTCTTGTCCCATGATGCCAAGAGGGCGTGCTGAAGGGGAGAAGATGGAGTTTGGACAAAAGGAGTTGCTCCCATTGCTGCCACTCTCTTCCCTAAGACCCTCATGCAAAGATGAATGGTGTGAGGGACTGGCTGGCGAAGTATCTGGACTCCTTGCCGAAGAGCTAGGGCCTTGTCTCGAGGGAGGATTACCAACCCTCGGGAGGTGCCGAAGATCATCCTTAAAAGGGAACTCCTCTGAGCTGGGACCGGGGATGATTTCTTCAGGTTGACCAACCACCCCAAGCAGGCAAGAGTATCTAGCGTTGACGCTCTCCTCGCATGCACGATATGAAGGGCCCCTGATCAAGAGGTTGTCCAAATGAGGCAAGACGACTATGCCCCGGGAGTGCAGGATGGCTATGACGACTGCCCTGACCCCTGTGAACACTCCGGGGGTGGTAGGTAGCCCGAAGGGGAAAGCTGCGAAGCTGCAAGTGTAGGCCGTTGATAGCGAAGCGTAGAAATTTCTGATGTCGATAGAGGCCAAATATTCCCTGTTCTATGGCAGCTATGACCGAGCGGAGAGGCTCCATCCGGAAAGGTCTGACCCTGACAAAACTGTTCAGAAGCTTAAAGGTCCAGAATGGGCGTGACAGCCCCACTCCTTTCGGGGGCCGTGAACAGGTTGGAAGAGAAACCCTGACAACTTTCTCCTTCAGGTACGGGGATGACCACCGTTTTGCCGGAGCAATTCTATGGCCTTGAACAGGGCCTGTGCCCGGGATTCCATTTTGGAAGGCGAAAAAGCAAAAAAAAAAAAAAATCGTCTTGGGGGCTGTGTGACAAAGTCTCACTCGTCCCTCGAGGGTACCAGCCCTTTACCCATGTGTCACGCACGACGGATAGCCAGACATGGTGAAACCAGAGTAGGCGACCGCCAACTGTACTGGTGTCGCCCGGAACTTGCCATGAGTCATTTGGCTGAAGATCCTTGGGACCTAGGTCCCCTTGATCTGGGCTGTTGGGATCACATTCTCTCCAATGGGTTGGCTCTATATGAGACTTGATGATCCCTGTCCTGGTTGGGGCGACCTGCTCCTGCCCCCTATGGAGTCAGAGATAAGCTGGTCCAACCTTTCACCAAATAGGCGAATACAGCCACACTCAGCCTAGAATGGCCGGTGGCACCCAAATAGGCGGCCGCTCTGATAAGGTAAAGAAGTTTAAGGACTTCTTGGAGGTTGGATCTGCACACCAAGTCCTCAACCACAGAGCCCCTCTTAATAGAAATTGCATTTGCGGCAGCGAGCGCTGCGCAGCTAGCCGCATCCAAAGACGCATTTATCAAGTAGTCTGCGGCCAATGCAATCTGATTAGCAATATTTGCTACCTCCGAAGGCAGGTCCATACCCAGCAAGGCTCTGTTTAATGATTCAGACCAAGAGCCCATAGCCTTAGCTACCCAAGTTGCTGCGAACAAGGGAGAGACTGATCCCAACGCGTCAAACACTGAGCGAGCCAGGTTCTCTATGAGACGGTCGGTGGGATCCTTGATAGAGGAACCATTAGGTACGGGCAACAGGGCTTTTGAGGCCAAGTGCAACACGGATGGATCTACAGTCGGGAATTCCGCCCGCTTTTTACGGAGATCAAGGGCCAACGGGTATCTCCTCAAGCGTTCTCTGGCCTAAGAAACGCCTGTCCGGCCGTTTCCTGTGTCATTAAACCCAGGGTGGGCGACAAATACTCTATGAGGCCGCTTGACCAGCTTAAATGACCCCCTGACAGTTTCCTGGTGACCCGGAGTAACTAAGACAAGGGGCTCGTCCGAGTCGTAATCAGAGTTCTGCTCGTTATCGACTACTGGCGAGGGCAAACGAGAGGCAGAGCTCACGGATGCCGACAGCCCGGGAAACGCTGTGTGGATTCGTTTCCCCCGCGTCTGCCTAGAGAGAGAGCGGCCCCTGCAGGCCGGTGGCTCCTGTGAGGTGGAGGATCTCTCTAAGACAGGCGAGCCACTATCCCTGCCCCTATCTGTGGCTTAAAGGGACTCGATTGCTCTCGTAAGCGAGGCCATGGACTGCGAGAGACAGAGCCCATTCCGGGTGGTCGCAGGGGAGGGCTCGCAGACTTCACAGATTTTTGCATGTGGGAAGGCGGACCGATACGAGGTGCACGCAGCATAGAGAAACGTGTGCGACTTAGCTGTTCTGGACATGGTGGCCCTGCTAGGCGATATGCCTGCAGGGTCCTACTCCTTAGCCTCTGGCAAAAAAACAGAGGGTGGCCTTCCTCCATCGGGGGTAGCACTTACCCTAGTCCTGGATCCCCTTTAGGCGTCCAGCCTGCCGAACCGCTGCACCCTTTTCCAAAAAGTGCGCCTCGGCGTGTGGGCGGTCCTGCAGGGAGAGAAGGCGCCGCTGGTGACGTCCTATGGGCCGAGCTCCTGCTCCAGGCCTAGCGCTGGCTGAAGCCGGGGACTAAATTTTTCGGCACCCGCCCGAGGCTCCGGGGGCGGGCCTGCCGAAAGTACACGCGTCACGGGGGCGGGGCTTCCGCCCGCGGCCTAGTACCGGCAGAAGCCGGGAACTAAATTTACAGCGCCCGCTTGAACACGTGGCCAAAAAACAGAGGCCTGCCAGGACATGAACTTCCGAGCGCTACCGCCGTGGGGCCACATGCTGGCGCCCGACCGTGCTACAGCCCAGGGGAATGCCGACCCTAGGGGTTTCAGGAGGTCTCCCAGCCCACCTCCTTCCGCGTCTCACCCCTGGAGCTCCAGCTGATCCTCAGGTTAGGGGGGGAAGGGGGGCTACATCCATGTTAAGGACGGTGCAGGCACCCTAACTCCATCTTTCCCTCCAAGCGATGAGGAGAGGGACTGTCCACCGCCTTGCAGCACCGCAGTCTAGCATTGGTGGTGCAGTGGGGGCCGCACGTACTATACTTGTGTCTCTGTACAGCCTAGGGTTTCAATACCTTAGGGTGGTCAGGGCTAAGTCCGGCATCATGTCCCACGTTGCGGGAAAGGATACGTGGAGGAGACACTCGCACATGCTCGCCCATTGTTGGTTTGGGGAGATCGGACCCTTTCAAAAGGGTCCGTCGCCCCTGTCTCATCTTCATGGAAGGAAGAAGAAAGTCTGGGAAAAACCAGACATGCCATCATGTCCCACGTTACGGGAGAGGATACGTGGAGGTGACACTCGCACGTGCTCACCCGTTGTTGGTTTGGGGAGATCGGACCCTTTCAATAGGGTCCGTCGCCCCTGTCTCATCTTCATGGGAGAATTAAAAAAAAAAAAAAAAAAAGAGGGAGTCTGGAAAGAGACCAGACGTGTGTGCTTCCTAGGACACCAAGCAAGAACTGGTTCAGCCTGCAATTTTCATTCACTTAGTGTCAAGCCTCCTGGCGGCAGTAGCATACACCCACTGTCCTGTGTCCCTCAATGAGGCGAAGGAGAAATGTGGATTTCTCTGTAAGACATCAGATCGCAGTTATCAAGTCATCACGTTATTCATCTTTCTAAGATCTACATGCCCATATAGATGGCATAGGAGTGTTCAGCCTACTTCTAGATGGCCTTTAAACTGTAAAGATATCATTACCTGATCTGTAACAAAAAAATCAACTTGAATTCTAGAGGTGAAGGGTCTTGGGGCATATCTATTATACAGATCAATCAAAATTATAATTGTAAAAAACTTTCTGCTGTTCACAATAAACCTATCAATCAATCAAAAACAATTTTAAAAGCTCAACACAATTAATATTACAGGTGGTTTCTCAACATTCAAAACAAAATGCCACTTCAGACTACTCTGTATTTTTCAACCCCTTCAGGACAAGTGTCTTTGGTACTTAGTAGAGCACCTCCGGCTGATATAATCTGCTGCAAACGAAATGCATAGACAGGCACTAGCTTCTGGCAGAAACTAAGAATTCTTGGCCATTCCTCATCAGTAATTGCCTCCAGTTCATGCACCACATTCTTCCAGGACCTCCTCTGAAACTAACATTGGTGCACTTTGAAGTATGTTTGTGATCATTAACAAATACAAGTTTTTTTTGTGCATTTTGGTCCGTAAATTTGTACATCTAAGGCTAGTTTCACACTAGCGTTTTTGAGCGCAGCGACGGCCTGCGCACAGCCGCCGCTAAGCCCCGCCCCTGCCGTGCCTCCGCCGGTAGCTCCGCCTACCGGCGCATGACGCTGCATGCGCCCTGCGTCCCCTATCTTTATCACTGGGGGCACAGGCCGTGCGCAGTATGCGTTTGGCGGCACATGCGCCTTTTTGACGGTGCGCCGGCGCAACCAAACTGCAGCAGGTTGCGTTTGGCGCAGGTCGGCGCACCGTCAAAAGGACGCATGCGCCGCCAAACGCATACTGCGCACGGCCTGCGCCCCCAGTGATAAAGATAGGGGACGCAGGGCGCATGCAGCGTCATGCACCGGTAGGCGGAGCTACTGGCGGAGGTGCGGCAGGGGCGGGGCTTAGCGGCGGCCGTGCGCAGGCCGTCGCTGCGCTCAAAAGCGCTAGTGTAAAACTAGCCTTAGAGATCCATCTCAGAGACCATTAGTGTTTAGCATGCACCTAATTGTGTAAACTGAAACCTCAGTGCCTCCTGCCACCAAGTATTGCTGCAGGTGTTTTGCAATCACTCAAGTGTTGTTTGATCACCTACCTAGTCATTGTTCCTTTAACCCCTTAACAACCGCCGATATGCATTAAAACGGCGGTCGATAAGGGGCCTTATTCACTCACTGCACTTTTAAAACGGCGTACAGGAATAAGGGTATAGCGCCCCCCAGTGTCAAATTGTCTGGGGTTTCAGTTACTAGCGGTGGCCAAAACCCCGGAGAACATGATTGGGGATGGTTTTTCTTGTCCCTGATCAAGTACAAAAAAAAAAAAAAGTGTGCCCGCTATTAAAAACATTTCTCTCTTGTCTGGCATGATATACATGTCAGAGAGAGAAATTAGGTCTCCAAGCCCCCCTGGTACCTCCAGCTCCGTACCCGGCCCTTCGCCAACACTTCCTGGAAAAATAATGGCGGGGGCATGTGCAGTGTGCCCACCGAGTTCTGCTGGCTGGGATCTGCCCACCGGCAAAAGCGGGGATCTTTCTTATTGTTCATTTTGACCACTGTGATAGACCTTATCACAGTGATCAAAAGCCAATAATTAGTATGACATCCCCTTAGTCACATTACATTTTTTATTTTATCATTTTTATTTCCATCATTCTTTGCCTTTAGGATTGGTGTTAGGCTAGGGTTAGGGTTGCAGTTAGGCTAAGGTTACGGTTAGGCTAGGGTTGGGGGTTATAGATTTTTTCAAAAGTTAAAAAAAAATAATCATGACAATATGACAACTAGTGTTGAGTGCAAGTGTTACTCAACTCTGCATCAGGGTCACACAAGCACCTCAGATACTCGGTGCGTACCCAAGCACCCCGAAGCGAGCACTAGTGCTGAAAACTAATGACGACATTCAATATGAAGACCTAATGTTAACAAATTCTGTGTAGTACCTTTGGCTTAAAATTCCTCACTATAATCCTGGATAAAATCCTTGAGGGGTGTAATTTCCAAAAATGGGTCACTTGTGGAGGGTTTCCACTGTTTACGCACATCAGGGGCTCTCTAAAAGCGACATGGTGTCCGCTCCCAATTCCAGCCATTTTTGTATTCAAAAAGTCAAACGGTGCTGCTTCCTTTCGAGCCCTACCGTGTGCCCAAATAGTAGTTTTCCCCCACATGTGGTGTGTTGGCGTTCACAAGAGAAATTGCACAACAAATTTTGGGCTCAATTTTCTCCTGTTGCCCTCAATTTTTTTTCAAAACAGATGTTACATATATGAAAAACGGGTATCTGAATGAAGACTAAGATACAGCATAGCGGTCACATATGCACTATAGCCACGAGGCATAATGGAATCTATAGTGGTGCACCCAGTGACCAAGCCAGGGTCTTCGCAGCACATCAAGCACTTTTATCACTTACTATTGGAATGTCTTGATTTTCCTGCATTTCCATTGAACCCGTCATTTGGTTGTTCTGATTGGATGGAAACGATGGAATATTCGTCACATCTGGATAGGAATCAGGCCTTAGAGTCAATACAAGCTGCACCAGGTCTTCTTTCTCCCGGCACAAGTCTGTGGGTACATCTCTCATTGATAAATAATCACGAAGATCCTTTACTTTGAGTTTGAGTAACTCCTCTCGGGTGAAAGAAGTGGAGCGTATCCTTCGGCACAGCTGACAAAGGCCATCTTGTAACTGTGCTACACACATGGTGCAGAAGTTATTCCTACAATCCAAGCACGGAATCTAAAGAAAACAGAGGAAAATTAACCATATATTTAGAAGTTGGTGCAATATGGGGCAGACGTGAGAAGAGCAATACATTCGGGCAGTCTCACTGTATGGAGCGACTTTACTAGGATATTGCTTCCAACAAAGCATGTGAAACTCCTCACAATTACAAGCTACAGGTCAACGCTATGCACTGTTTAACAAGGCTGAGGACGCACAACAGTAATCCGATTGTCACAGTGACATCACTTTGTCTGTGACTGCTGAACAATGCATGGTCGGAGCGACTACTTGGGTCAGCAGACCACAAAACCAACAAAGACGTGTTTCTGTAGAGAACGACATAACAATGGTTTTCACACAGATTTTATTTTCAGGGGACAAAGGGTCTTTATTTAGCCAGGCCAAGATACAGTAAGTAAATGTATGGGGCACGGAGTCCTAGAACAAATAGAGAGTATAATGCCGTAACAATCATTATTATTAGAGCAATAAATACTAATTCCAGATTAACAATAGAAGGGGGGGGTGTCATGTATTCATTAATACAATAACTCGTTATTAAATTGCTCAAAGCAGCACAGTGGCTCAGTGGTTAGCACTGCAGCCTTGCAGTACTGGGGTCCTGGGTTCAAATCCCACCAAGGACAACATCTGCAAGGAGTTTGTATGTTCTCCCCGTGTTTGCTTGGGTTTCCTCTGGGTACTCCGGTTTCCTCCCACATTCCAAAGATGATATGATAGGGAATGTAGATTGTGAGCCCCATCAGGGACAGTGATGAAAATATGTGCAAACTGCTGTGGAATAAGATGGCGCTATATCAGCAAGCAAAATAATAAAATTAACTAGTCTATCAGTCAAGTTTATTAGCAATTTCTGTCCATGGAGAGAAGATTTCACAAAATAAAATATAGTGGCATAAGTGTGCACCTCTTAATGGCCCATAATCCATTTTTTTTTTTTTTAAAGGTTTCCTGGGAATATCAAAAATAATGTGTTTAAATACTTTCCAGTAGAATTCCTGAATATTTCCTCACTCTCGGTGTTCTGGTGTCCCACTACATCTCTATTTACTTGTCTCCATGATAATTAGTCATCTATTAAAGGGATTGTCCATTACAGGACAACCCCAGCTTCATCAATTCAGGATCACAATTAAAATAAAAACAATGAATACTCCCTCTCCCTCAGCGGTGCCGTTCACGTAATGTCTCCTCCTGCTGTTCCCGGAGGAGGATGCGACATTGTTGTGTCACATGCCCACCTCAGCCAAATCAGCAGTCGCTGTTTGGCTGCAGTTCATCACTGTTCCGTCAGGGCGGACCTCCGCTGACAGTATAGTAAAGGCTATTATACCTATAAAGAGAAAAAAAATCAGACAAACGGATCATTTGGAAGTGGTCTCTTAATTTTTGCCAGAGCTGTATATATGGGCATTCAGGTCAATGAAACTCCACCGAAAAATATTTTATTTGTTAGGTCATTCCCAAGAAATCAGTGGTTTTTACTTAATATGCAAATGATGCATTAAATGCTTTGAGTGTAACAGAGCAGTTCCAGAGCCTTTCCCTTCGGAGATTGTTTTCCTGCTCAGAACTAGCCACTTTGGCTTGATTGACGCCTCACCATCTGTGTGACATCAGGCAAGAAGGTCAGACACTGAACTATCAATCAAAATAAAGAGGTTAAACGGAGGCAGAGGCTAAGCAGGTTGGTGCCAAGGAGAACAGCTAGAGGCAGAGGCTCTGGAAGCACTTTGTCATGCCCAGAATATGTATAGCCTAAATTGCATATGCATTAAAGAAATGATTTTTCATGAATGCAGCAACAGATAGGAGATATAAAAAGGTGTCAATAGATTTAGATTTCAAAGACTTGTATGCCAATATATGCAATTTGGGGGTTTGATCTTACTGACAGATTCCATTTAAGGACAAGAAGGTTCTACTAGAGGGGTGAAAAGATAAGTAATCACTCCTTGCATCTAATTAGAACATTGGCTAGCTACAAGACTCGGATGTTTACTGACATCTGGATTGCAGAGAATTTTGACATTTTGTTGTTTCTACATTCTGATGTTCACGTATCTACATGTAGATATATAAGTGCCATGTATGACATAACAAATTTTTAAAAATTGGATGAAGGTGTCCATGAGTGAAATAATTTGATTGTAGAAGTTTGTCAATAGCGTGAGAATTGCCCGACAGTGAAAGGGTTACCTCTTGATCTTGAAATAATGATCTCTTGAGGGTTCACCAGTTGGACACCCTTTGATTAGCGTATATGCAGGGCTCCTCCAACAAACAGCCCTCTTGTCTAAGAGTCACCTGTTTCCATACACCCGAGTTCTACCCAGTCTAATGAATAAATGCTACCTAAACGCTTACTTTTCGGCTGGTGCTTTGCATCCTGGTACCACAAGCTGCACAGGTAGTTTCTGACACTGGAGGAGATGTTCTGATGTTTTCATGGGGGCGATCAGGTGTTCTTGCATTCTGGGAGGCCCCTTCAGCCTCAGCATCGATGCAGAACCAGTTACAGCAAGCGGCCCACATAATCACACCTGCTAGAAAGGAGAATGCAAGCTTGAGAACACGGCTTAGAAAATGAGCGCACACTAACAAGGAAAGAAGATAACCCACTAGATTACAAATACGAAAACAATTCCAATGCAAGACGGTCCCTACCAGAAATCCCCAAAGTTTCTCCTCCTTAAAAGTTGGAAAATATTTCTTGCGCACATACTATAAGTGACACAACAATTAAGTGTTTAAAGGTCATCATACAGGTGAATGCGTTACTGACAGTTTTTAGTATATGAGCATGTAAGATTCTGCTTAAACGAAAAAGATGGTAATCACATTGCAAAGAGGGGGCTTTCAATATTCTTTTACTTAACACAGAGGACCTCATCCGAATGGTGCGTCTCCATCGATTCTGGATCCGTTGTTCTTTTCCTTCTGTGCCCCTCCATTCCAAAGTTACCGTATGCCCTAGTTATAAAGGTGCCACTTTACCCTTTAACCAACTGGGCGTATACTACAGAACTTCTATGTGGGCGTTGGCTTTTTGTCAGACCAATCAAAACACGGCTGCGCCCGAGCGGTATACGCAGAGATGGTTGAATGGAAAATTTGCACCATTATTACCAAAGGGTATAACTTTGGAAAGCAAGGGGCTCAGAAGAAACAGAAAAAAAAAACTTTTCCAAAATCAGTGGAAAATCCTCATTTGGAGGAGGTCCTCATGTCCTATCTAGGTATCGCTCCTGAGTTAGGGTCCCATTACACTAAACAATGCACCAGCGATCCCGACGATACAACCTTGTCAGGATCGCTGGTGCCTCGCTACATGATCGCTGGTGAGCTGTCAAACAGGCAGACTCACCAGCGATCAGGACAAGCGAGGACACTGGTATCAAAGGTTAATATCGGGTAACTAAGCGAGCGCGTCGCTTAGTTACCCGCTGTGCACCTTGGATACCTGCGTGCTGGCGCCAGGAGCTGGTATCCAAGGTAAATATCGGGTAACTAAGCGCGCGTCACTTAGTTACCCGCTGTATACCTTGGATACCAGCTCCCAGCACGAGCACGCATGTATCCAAGGTACACAGCAGGCAACTAAGCAAGGTGCGCACTTAGTTAGCCGATATTTACCTTGGATACCAGCGTCTGCTTACAGCGCTGGGAGCTCGCTGATCATTGCTCTCCCGCTGCCACGCAGCGATGCGCACTGGCCAGCGGGAGACCAACGATCATAAAATGGCCCAGGACACTCCTGCACGATCAGTGATACCCGGGGGGGGGGGGGCGCGGTCGCTGATGCATGTCACACACAGCGAGATCGCTGTTGCATCACAAAATCAGCTATCTCGCTGTGTGTGACGGGGCCTTTACTGTCTCGGTTACAGTGTTTATAAGCCATCTTTACAAGCAAAGCTTTAGGGCAGAAATCTCCCATTGTTCCTCGCTTACTCAGTGTCAGCATAGAAGGCTAACAATTAACTGCCTAGTGTATTATTACATTTTAAAGATTACCCATATACCTTCTCTTCATTTAGATCCTCTCCCATCCCTTGGTAAACATTTCTCTTTACCTCTTTACCCCCAAGGGTGGTTTGCACGTTCATGACTGGGCCATTTTTTACAATTCTGACCACTGTCCCTTTATGAGGTCATAACTCTGAAACGCTTCCATGGATCCCAGTGATTCTTACATTGTTTTCTCGTGACATATTGTACTTCATGTTAGTGGTAAAATTTCATTCATATAACTTGGGTTTATTTGTGAAAAAACGGAAATTTGGCAAAAACTTTGAAAATTTCACAATTTTCCAACTTTGAATTTTTTATGCCCTTAAATCACAGAGATATGGCGCACAAAAAACTTATTTAACGTTTCCCCCATTATTCACAAAGAAGGGACGTCTGTTCTTAAACTGAAAACATGCAAATATCAGCATGAGCATAGTCCAATAATTTATGGTTCAAATCAAAGTACTCAAATCAACAAATGTGAACATGGGCTTATATAACTATTGTCCAGTGCACGTCATAAGAACCAAAACTGCAATTAAGTTCGTTTAAAAATCATATTTATTATTATATAATAAATGAACCAATTTAATACAAAATTATACACAAGATGCCTCACAAAATGAAAAGCCACCAAAGCACAACAACAAGCATTAAAGGATATACATCAAATTTAGACCACCAGTAAGATTACAAAGTACCTACTATAGCAATCGTTTTTACATTTAATGAAGAAAGAATTTTTATACTAGTACAGCATGTACAAAAGGAAAACAGGTACCAGTGCTTTAATGCTTACTTGTTTATGTGTTTTGGTGGCTTTTCTTCATTTTGTGAGGCACCTTGTGTATAATTTTGTATTAAATTGGTTCATTTATTTTAATATATAATAATAAATATGAGTTTTAAACTAACTTAATTGCGGTTTTGGTTCTTATGATGTGCATTGGACAATAGTTATATAAGCCCATGTTCACATTTGTTGATTTGAGTACTTTGATTTGAACCATCAATTATTGGACTTTGCTCATGTTGATATTAACATTTCCCACATTTACTTTACATCAGCACAATTTTGGAACCAAAATTTTTTTTTGTTAGGAAGTTATAAGGGTTAAAAGTTGACCAGCGATTTCTCATTTTTACACCACCATTTTTTTTAGGGACCACATCACATTTGAAGTCACTTTGAGGGGTCTATATGATAGAAAATACCCAAAAGTGACACCAAAAAGTGACACCATTCTAAAAACTGTATCCCTCAAGGTGCTCAAAACCACATTCAAGAAGTTTATTAACCCTTCACGTGCTTCACAGGAATTTTTTGAATGTTTAAAAAAAAAAAAAAAACATTTAACTTTTTTTTCCCCAAAAAATTACTTCAGGTCCAATTATTTTTTTATTTTACCAAGGGTAGCAGGAGAAATTGGACTTCAAAAGTTATTGGGCAATTTGTCCTGAGTACACCGATACCTGATATGTAAGGGGGGAACCACTGTTTCGGCGCATTGCAGAGCTCGGAATGGAACGAGCGCCGTTTGACTTTTTCAACGCAAAATTGGCTGGAATTGAGATCGGGCACCATATCACGTTTGGAGAGACCCTGATGTACCTAAACAGTGGAAACCCCACATAAATGAGCCCATTTTGGAAACTAGACCCCCCCCCCATGGAACGTGTCTAGATGTGTGGTGAGAACTTTGAACCCCCAAGGGCTTCACAGAAGTTTATAACGTACAGCCGTACAATTAAAAAAAATCATTTTTTCCAAAAAAGTGATCATGTCACCCGCAATTTTTATTTTCCCAAGGGAAACATGACCCCAAAAGATATTGTGCAATTTGTCCTGAGTAAGCTGATACCCCATATGTGGGGGTAAACCACTATTTGGGCGCATGGCAAAGCTCGGAAGGGAAGCAATGCCATTTGACTTTTTTGGCTGGAATTGAGATCGGACGCCATGTCGCGTTTTGAAAGTCCCTGATGTGCCTAAACAGTGGAAACCCCCCACAAATGACACCATTTTGGAAACTAGACCACCCAAGGAACTTATCTAGATGTGTGGTGAGAACTTTGAACCCCCCCCCCCCCCATGGGCTTCACATAAAGTTTATAACGAACAGCCGTAAAATTAAAAAATCATTTTTTCCACAAACATGATCTTTTAGTTGCCAATTTTTTTATTTTCCCAAGGGTAACAGGAGAAATTGGACTACAAAAGTTGTTGTGCAATTTGTCCAGAGTACGCGGATACCCCATAAGTGGGAGAAAACCACTGTTTGGGCCCATGGCCTCTGGATGATATCATAGAGAAAGCAACTAATAAAAAGAAGTCTCTTCAGGAACCTAGGAAACGATTTTTTCACCTCCCTCCCCGTGACCAGTCCTCCCAGAATTCACGGTTCTCCGGTCGGGGGCCGACCCTTGAATTTCATAGATTGTTGCAATCCATAACCTCAAACCAATGGGTTTTTTGCACCTTTCACGATGGACTGAGATTGAGGTTCGAGAGTCCTCCCCCTCAATGCCTAAGAGTGACGTCCTTGCAGGCGTACCTCCAAAAATCCTTGCTGTCAGACAAAGATACTTCTGCAAGGCAATCTCCCCAGTTCCACGCTGTGCGTGACTGCTCCCGTCGGGTGTCGATTGCTGGGCGGCTTGGAGAAGGTCCGGGACCAGAGTGGGAGACCAGCGGGCAAATCGACGGGAGATATGCAGAGGCCACTACTCTCGCCTCTTCATAATTGTAAAACCCTCAGGAAAGCAGGGTTATAATAAACTTAAAACCCTTGAACCAAGTGGTAAAGTACAGATGATTCAGGATGGAGTCGGTTAAGTCGTCAATCCCCCTCATAGGACAAATTGGGTGTTGGCCACAATAGACCTGAGGGACGCGTACTATCATGTCCCGATTCATCCAGACCACAGGGAATTCCTCAGGTTTGCGGTTTTCCAGGGTCCCCCGGGTCATCCACTACCAGCTCAATGTCTTGCCGTTTGGGTTGTAATCAGCGCCTCAAGTGTTTACCAAGATAATGGCAGAAGCAATGATCTTCATTTGCCAGCAGGGGATTTGCATTGTCCCATACCTAGACGACCTTCTAATAAGGGCTCCATCCATGTCTCGCCTGAACCAGGACGTAGGAAAGTCCTTGGAGATTTTACAGTCCTTGGGTTTGATCCCCAACCTGGAGAAATCAGGCCTTCTTCCTTCGTCAGGGAAGAAGTTCTTAGGGATACTCCTGGACTCAGGAAGGCGAACATCTTTCTTACCCAGGGAACGACAACTCGACCTTGTTCAGAGGTCCTCCAGGTTCGGAGACCAGAGAGCACCAACCCAGAGACTCAATGTCCATCCTAGGTTCGCTTACAGCGTGCGTCCAAACTGTTTCCTGGGCTCAAGCCCATACTAGGCTCCTTCGGTCCTATGTACTCCGGTGTTCGAAGTAGTATCGGAATACTCTGACCAAGAGAACCCCTCTTCCTGGTCATGTGAAGGCGTCTCTCCTATGGTGGCTGGACTACCAGAACCTCCAGTGGGGCGTCAGCTGGGATCAGCTCTCCCTGGATATTGTGACCACAGACACCAGTCTCTTTGCCTCTGGTGTCAAGGTGTGGAAATCCCGAAATGGACACTTTTTGCCAGCCGTCAAAACACGAAGGTGGAAACTTTTTTCCCTCAGTCCCACCGACGGAGCGTGGGGAGTAGATGCCTTCTCCCATCCGTGGCAGTTCAATCTGGCTTACACCTTCCCTCCAATTCCCACGGTAGCGAGTACACTGCAGAAGATACGGGCAGAACAAGTCACTACAATCCTAGTGGCTCCCTTGTGGCCAGGGAAAAGCTGGTACGGAGCCCTACGGAACATGGCTCAGGAAGGCCCAGTCTCCTTTACTAAGACCCTCTACTGCACTCACACCCGCACAGAATGAACCTTGCTGCTTGGCTACTGAAGCCGGAATTCTAATGGCTTAAGGGCCACCGGCCATTCTAGGCTGAGCATGACTAACGCCATTTACGGGAAGATTTGGAAAATGTTCTTATCTTGGTGTTTCCTAAGTGCCCTGGACCCCCCTTCCATCCTAATATCACACAGATCTTAAAATTTCTTCAAGACAGCTTAGTTCTAGGGCTCACTCCTAGTACACTAAAGGTACAGGTATCAGCTCTTAGTTCATTTTACAATCAAGATCTGGTAAGCCATCGCTGGATCAAGCGATTCATAACCTCAGCAACTAGAATCCGTCCCAGACTCCGTGGTCAGTTTCTCCGTGGGACTTGAACCTAGTTCTCAAAAGCTTGACAAGGGAACCGTTGAGCCACTGTCTTCCACGGCTCTGGAAAACTTAACACTAAAAACTGTGTTTTGGTAGCAATTACTACCGCAAGGCGCATAGGAGAATTACAGGCCCTTTCAATACAGGAGCCATACTTGACCATCACGGAAGATAGCATCTTCCTAAAGTTAAATCCCTCCTTTATGCCTAAGGTAGTCTCAAACTTTCATAGGTTGCAGGACATTGTATTACCTTCCTTCTGTACAAACCCCTTCCAACACGAAAGAAGCCTTTCACACCCTCAATGTCTGTAGAGTAGTTCTCTTCTACCTCCAGCAGATGGAGAGTTGGAGGATTGACCAGATTTTATTTATTCAAATTTCCGGTCGGAATAAAGGCAAAAAGGCGGCAAAAATTACAGTCACGTACTGGATCAGGCAAGCTATCAGCCTCACCTACTCGTCACAGAATGTTCCTCCTCCTAGATCTCTGAAAGCCCACTCTACTCGTTCAGTATCAACATCATGGACAGGAAGAGGGAACGCATCTTCTGAGCAGATATTCACAGCCGCCACCTGGTCGTCTGTACATACATTCAATAGACACTATACACTAAATTTCAACAGGGATTTAACGTTTGGCAGATATGTTCTGCAGGCTGTAGTCTGTAGAAGGCGATAAGACAGCAAAGCGTTTCAAGTTGCCCTTTCCTAAGTTCAAAATGTACGGTAATTAAGAAATGGCAGTTAACAGGAACAGTGGAGGTCAGGATAAGGTCTGGAAGACCAAGCAAAATTTCAGTGTGAGCTGCTTGTACGATTGCTAGAGAGGCAAATCAGAACTCTCGCTTGATTGCAAAAGACCTACAGAAAGAATTAGCAGACTCTAGAGTTGTAGTTCATTGTTCTACTGTTCAGAGACACCTGCATTAATATGGGCTTCATGGAAGAGTCAACAGAAGAAAACATCTTCAGCATCCTCTCCATAAAACCCAGCATCAGAAGTATGCAAAAGAACATTAAATTCGCCTGATACACTTTGGAAACAAGTCCTGTGGACCAAAGAGGTTAAAATAGAACTCTTTGAACACAAGATAATTTCAGGAAAAGAACATCTCATCAACCATTAGGCAGATCACTCATTCTTTGGGGTTGTGTTGCAGCCAATGGCATGGGGAACATTTTCATGGGTAGAGAGAAGAATGGATTAAATGAAATTTCAACAAATTCTTGATGCAAACATAACACCATCTGGATAATGGTCCTAAATACAAGGCAAATCCACAATAGACCACCTCATAAGGCGCAAGCTGAAGTTTTTCAACGGCCCTCACAGTCCCCTGATCTGAACATAATTGAAAATCTGTAGCTAGACCTAAAAATAACTGTGCATGCAAGACGACCCAGGAATCACACAAAACTGGAAGAATTTTCCAAGGAAGACAGGATGAAAATCCCTAACAAGAATTGAAAGACTCTTGGCTGGCTTCAAAAAGTGTTTACAAAATCAAAAAGTTGTCTTAATTTGAGAAACAAAAGGCACTTCCAAATAATGCATACAACCCAAGAGAGCATTAATTAAACAGCTAACTTAAATGAAGCGAACCATAAATAGATTAAAATTTAACATTTATTAGAAAAAGTAAAAAAACACATTTCATAGTGCACTAAACATACCCCGAAACAAGGGAGAACCAATATATCCAGACCAAAATTAAGAGACCTGATATCACACAGCTTCAAGGAGAAGATGAAAAATATATAGACAAACCTATTGCAATAAGCATTAATTAGGGCATGATATAAAAAGGTCCATAAGAAAGGGTAGATACCAAAGGAATTAAATAAGTGCTTGAAGCATCAGTACTGATGGTCTCCCTATCCAAGAATGTACCGTATATAGACATGCCTAAATATAGTCTGTGGTTATATTGCACATAGAGTAAGGAATTAATATTACCTTGTACCAGATAGCATAGAAAAGAGTGAGGGTGGTCTGGAGGTATCCCCCCTGCACCCCAAAAAGGGGTGCAACTAGGTACTAACCATTAGTTAATATGGCCACAATATGTGAGCTCGCAGCCCACTTCACGGGTCCTTACACTTGCGAGTCTTACCACTAAACATAAAAAAAAAAAATCACTGACACAAAGGATTTTTTAACAAAAATCCTCCAAAAATATTAAGAAATAACTGACAGGCAGCAGATTTTTTTGATGTTTTAGTTGGTACTAACCATGCAGGGTGCCCAAACTTTTGTATATGCCCATTTTCCTTTTTCTAATTATTTAAAATTTAAAAGATGAAAATATTTTTTAGCCTAAAATACACAGAAAATGTGTCATCTTTAGCGTTAGGCCTTTTAGAGATCATTTGATCTTCATCTTGCTTAACTGTTCACAATAACAGTAATTTTGACCAGGAGTTCCTAAACACTTACATGTCACTGTACATTTAAAAGGGGCTGTGTTATCAGTGGCGAAAGGGAAATTAAATATATATTTACCTCCGGAACAAGCACTGTGTCTCTGCTCTCAGTTCTGTGTCTCCTCACTAGTCTTCTGACATAACAAAAATGTCATATTACCTCTACAGCCTTCACGATTTTGTCCAAGAAGATGAACAATGGGGAGGGGATATAGGGCTGAGAATTGTAAAGATTTTTCTCATTAATAAGGTGTTGCTAAGTAGCGGACAACGCCTTGAACGAGTTATGGTTTGGAAAGTCCACAAAAATCACTGGAGGTACAAAAATATCAGCAGCATCATTAAAGGGGTTTTCAGGCATTGAAAAAGTTCGTCTCCAAGCACACATTGCTTTAAACAAAAAAAACAAAAACAAACAGTGCTTTATTCAACCTCCCTGGGTGCAGTGCAGCACTGTCTGTAGCAGTCATGTCACATCGACAGCGCTGCAGCCAATCAGTGAGCGCTGTGGCTCTGGGCTGAGCTAATTGACTCAGTCTTGCCATGTTAAAATTATTGTAATCAACTCTCCAAATGATTCAGAAACTACTGAACTTGCATGGTCACCAACACCAGGGTGCCAATCTCACAGGCGCATAAGTGTAACTAAACTAATATATATGATCCAAGGTAGAGTACAATAAGGCCTCTTTCACACATCAGGTTTTCGGCTTCAGGCGCGATCCGGCGCTTTTGACTAAAACCGGATCCGTCGAAATGCAATGCCGGATCCGGTTTCCCCCCCATTGACTTGCATTAGAGCCGGATCGAGCCGGATGGCCTTGCGTTTCATCCGATTTTCGCCGGATCCGGCAATGTGACGCGATCCGGCGTCTGGAAAAAACGGAGACTGTAACGTTTTTTGTATCCGTCGAAAAAGCCGGACACGCCGGATCCGGCGTGTCCGGCTTTTTCATACAATGAAAGCCTATGAGCGCCGCAATGCGCCAGATCCGGTTTCTTTGGTCTGAGCATGCTCAGTAGCTCTGCCCACAGGACATATATAAAAGCAAGACAATGGGACCCTCAGCCACACCCAACATGCCACCCAAGCCAAGAACCAGGAGCAGGAGAAGGCAGCAGACATCTGCAGCAGCACCATCAGCACCACCCCAAATGGAGCAGCATGCTGAACAACGGGAGGGGAGTCCAGCAGCAGATGAGAGACGGTAATTATCAAATCCCCCATTCCTCCAAACTAGGGCTATGGAATATCAAGATATTCATTGGCCCTTTGTTTCTCTTTATTCAACAGCCGCCCAATAGATGCAGCAGCAGCAATGGCAGCAGCCGAAACACCACCCACAGCCATGGAGTCTGGCCATGAGGAAGACAGCACATCTTCTGGGAGCCCTCCCTCGCATCGTCAGCGTTTGACGGTAAGTTTTTATTTCCAAAATCCATCATCTCTGTAATATATGTGTATTCATTGCCTTTTATTTCAAAACAGGAATCACAAGATGAAGAGGAGCTCCCAGAAGAAGAAGGAAGGGGTGGACAGACACTTGGAGTGGGCTCACAATTGGTAAGTTTTTTGCATCAAACGCAGAAACACAACATCACACTACACACAACACATAGAAAACAATGTTCTGCAGACCACACACAGCAAACAAATGCCTACATCCAAAGACATAACATTTTTTGTTTTCTTCTCTAGTCTTCCCAATCTGGTGCTCGGCCAAGAGGTCCTCGCAGTGCCTCCCAGGGTCGTCGGCGACAGCAACGCGGCGGTCACCAGCGTGTAAGTATAAATATTTTTGCTTTGTTTTTTTTTGCACTTTTTATTTCATTTCTTTTGTGGAGGCTAATTATGTTATTTTTGTCTTTTTCTTTAACAGCCTTCACAGCGTGCTCCCGACTCTGACGGTGAGGATGGAGGGATTGATGTGGACCGCCTCATCGATCTCGTCAGAGAAAGGGAGCCGCTCTGGAATATGGCTGACCGCCGCCACGCTGACCTGATCGTTACCCGACGACTCTGGGAGGAAATCTGTTCGCTCCTTGTGGACCGCTGGGAGGACCTCGAAGCTCGGGCCCAGATTAAAGAGCGTAAGTATATACAGTACCGGTTGCTTGATTTAAACCAGTGTTTCCCGAACTCCAGTCCTCGTGGTCCCCACGGATCATGTGTTCAGGATTTCTATTTACTTTGGAAATCCTGAAAACATGACCCCTGGGGACCATGAGGACTGGAGTTTGGGAAACACTGATGTTGTATACTAACCACTTTGTCCTTTCTCGTTTCAGGGGAGAGAATTGTGAAGCGGTGGCGGTCTGTGAGGGATCGTTTCAAGAAGGAGTTCAATAAAGAGATGCGGGCCCCGAGTGGATCTGGAGGACGCAGGAGCAAGTACAAGTACGCACGAGCCCTGTCGTTCCTCCGGGAGACAATGCTCACCAGAAGGTAAATATTACACACCACATGTGACAAAAAAATGTTTAGATGTAAATTTTTTTTTTCAGCCAGGGCCATACCATGTCACTATTTTAATAGTTTTTTTTTTTTCTCTTAATTCCACAGCACGGTGAGCAGCACTCGGGAGCCTGCACGATTGGACCCTTCTGAGGCGATCCCTGAGGAGACCGGCACCGAGGGACACTTCGACCGCCCCGGTACATCTGCACCTTCCCAGCCTTCCCACACATTCGACCCATCTGTCCCATCCACCAGCACAGGAGCATCGTGGCAGCCTACATTACATGAAGCTGCTGGTGAGGAGATCGCTTTCCCTTTACCCCACCCTTCTGCCCCTGCCACCTCTAGTACACCTGCGGGTACTGGGCGGCAGAGGGGTCAGGAAAAGACTTATGCGCCAGAGTTCTTGCATCTGAATGCATCTTTCCAGAACTGTCTAAAAGTCTTGTCAGAGCAAATCTCCGCAGGCTATCAGCAGATCAACTCCAGCATTCTGGAGGTGAAGACACTTCTGCAAACCATGCATTCAGAAGCAAGATCTTCGCCAAACCACACCTTTTTCAGGTCTGTTGTGGAGCGCATGGAAACGCTCTCCTGCCCAGCAGATGCATGTAATGCATTCATGCCACGCTGCTCTCCAGCAAGTTACCTCCCAACCTCCTCCTCCCACCACAGTAGTTCCTCCGCCTGCACCCCCTCCAGCCACTTTCCATCCTCCCCCTCCTATTACATCTACACCCCCTCCAGCCACTTTCCATCCTCCCCCTCCTATTACATCTACACCCCCTCCAGCCACTTTCCATCCTCCCCCTCCTATTACATCTACACCCCCTCCAGCCACTTTCCATCCTCCCCCTCCTATTACATACCAGCCACCTCCCCAGCACCAGCAACCTCCCCAGCACCAGCAACCTCCCCAGCACCAGCAACCTCCTCAGCACCAGCAACCTCCTCAGCACCAGCAACCTCCCCAGCACCAGCAACCTCCCCAGTACCTGCAAACTCCCCAGTACCTGCAAACTCCCCAGTACCTGCAAACTCCCCAGTACCTGCAACCTCCCCAGTACCAGCAACCTCCCCAGTACCAGCAACCTCCCCAGTACCAGCAACCTCCCCAGTACCAGCAAACTCCCCAGTACCTGCAAACTCCCCAGTACCAGCAACCTCCCCAGTACCAGCAACCTCCCCAGTACCAGACATCTCCCCACTTCCAGCAACCTGCCCCGTACCAGACATCTCCCCACTTCCAGCAACCTGCCCCGTACCAGACATCTCCCCACTTCCAGCAACCTGCCCCGTACCAGACATCTCCCCACTTCCAGCAACCTGCCCCGTACCAGACATCTCCCCACTTCCAGCAACCTGCCCCGTACCAGACATCTCCCCACTTCCAGCAACCTGCCCCGTACCAAACTCCTTTCCCATACAACTTGCCATCAACATCATCTGCTCCTACAGTCCCTGCCCAACCCTCCACTCCACCACCCACCACCTCTTCTGCTTCCCACATGTCCACCCATTCTGTAGTTTTTTCCACACCTTCACCTCTAACTATTCCTTCCCCACCACAATCCCAGTCCTCTCTCCACACTCCCAGTGTCGAAGTGTCCCGCAGCCCCTCCAGCAGTATTTCCACCACACACTACACAGATTTATAATGTGTGTATTTAAATAAAAATGACCAGTTTTATGGTAACAAAGCTTTATTAAAAAAAGTTTATTAAAATTTTAAAAAAGTTTACTAAAAAAAACATTTTTCAATAAAAGTTAAATTATTTTACACTGGTTGTCTGTCATTTCTTTCTGCGGCGAAAAAGGTTAAATACAGGGTATTTTAAAGGTGAAATGGTATTCAAAACTAGGTATATAACTGTGGGTAAATTTTAGCTTTTTGCCACAGTTGTGTTCCTGGTTGTGTTTGAAGCAAAGTATTTCACCTAAAAAGTTGTGTTTATTGTTGGTGATTTCATAACAATGTACACAACTTTTGTTAAAAGGTGAAATACTTTGCATAAAACACAACCAGGTACACACCTGTGGCCTAAAGCTAAAAATAGAGACCATGACAAGATAGCCAACTTTGGTTGGCAAAGGTATATACTGTTGGTACAGAAGGTACACAAGTTTGGTTGGGCACAAATCTTTCACACTCTGTCATCCTGCCAGTGTACTCTGCCTTGAGGTGACAAAGTATAGTGCAAAATTGTCCCTCATTACTGAAACCGTCACAGAACTTCTAGTGGTAATGTCATGGTAATCTTGCAAGGTGGTTTCTTCAGAGGTGTCCTCAATGGAAATGGGTTCCTTGCAGATAACAAAATTGTGGAGTACCACGCACGCTTTGATCACCTCGTCCACAGTTTGTCTTGAGGTTGATCGCAGTCAATAGGACCCGCCATTTGGCTGTCAGAATACCAAAGGTACATTCAACCATTCTTCTTGCTCTTGTGAGGCGGTAATTAAAAATGCGTTTTGGTCTTGTCAATCCTCTGCTAGAGTACGGTTTCAAAAGGTGTTCTGACAGCTGGAAGGCTTCATCCCCTACACAGACAAATGGCATAGGTGGACCAGATGTTTGCGGCAGCGGTCTAGGTGGTGGGAACTGGAAGGTGTTTCCATACAGTTTACGCCCCATGGCAGACAGTTTGAAAACTTGAGAGTCATTGGAGCGGCCATAGGCCCCAATATCAACCGCAATAAATTTGTATTCCGCGTCAGCGATGGCCATGAGGACAATTGAAAAATATTTCTTGTAATTGAAATATTCCGATCCCGATCCAGCTGGCTTTACAATGCGGATATGTTTCCCGTCCACAGCGCCCAAGCAGTTGGGAAACTGACATATCTGTTGAAACTTGTCAGCAATTTCAATCCACCTCTCTGTTGTGGGCTCTGGTAAAAACTCTTCAGCTAAGGAGTCCCACAGTGCACGGCATGTGTACTTCACTATTCCAGATATGGTGGAAATCCCGAGTCTGTACTGGAAATGCAGTGACGAAAGGGATTCTCCAGTTGCAAGAAATCTGTGGGGAATTAAAAAACAATAAATTAGTTTTAAATCACAGCATTACATACCAAAACTCAGCTATAACACTTGGAGATACAAACTACCACCAACAAGATTGCAGTGAAAGTGTGCTCTGATGCGATCACATCCAATAAATGTGGCTTACCTTAAAGTCACCATCAGACGCTCTGCGGGTGAAACAGAGAAGCGGCAATAGGTGTCCGCTTTTCTTATGAGGTGTGCAATGCGCTCCACCAAGTAATCAAAATTCTCCATTTTCATCCGAACATATCCAAAAAATTTATCCGGGTTTCGTCGAAAGTCCATGCAGAGTGTAGAATAGACCCCACGCGTCATTCTCTGGGCTGTGATGGGGTGGATCCACAAACGTCGTCTACGATGCCTGATGCGCTGCTGTCTCGCTCTCTCCTTCTCCAGAACAATCACCCTCAAACGATTCGCCTCCGCTATAAAATCCGCCAAATTCTTCAAAATATTTCCAATGACAACATCCATCTTCGCCAGTAACTTGCTCTTCTCTCCAACCTGCACTTTCTCCTCTACAACCTGTCAAAGAAGGGCTGTAGGAACATGCTATATATAGTTTTCCAGTAGCCAATCCCATTCGGAAGGCCACAAGGGTCAATTTTAAAAACCGGATCCGGCGTAATCCGTCGAAAAACGGATAGAAAAACGGATGAACCGGATGAGACGGATCCGGTTTTGTCTGTCAAGAAAAAGACGGATCCGGCATAAAACCGGATCCGTCACATCCGGTTTTACTAAACATTTGCCGGATCCGGCGTTCCGGCACGATGCCGGATCGCGCCTGACGCCGAAAACCTGAAGTGTGAAAGTAGCCTAAAAGACAATAAAGCCATGTGACACACAGTCAAGTGACGAGGCACGGGTTGCCAAGTTACAAAACAGCCTAATCACGGTCATCAGTCTTAGAAACAGGAAGAGGCCTTCAGCTGATAGCAGAAGTGACGTACTGGAAATTCAAAGCTACATACACGGAATATGAAGCACAAAGGTTGGTTAATGTCCACCTCACTGAAAAGGAAATTGCAAGATCATGGTGAAGAGCTTCTAGAAGCGCTAGCTTCATGGCAATTCTGCAGGCTGACGAGCAAATGAGCAAAGCGCTTGTTCGTTTGGTGAAATTCTCTTTTGAGCAACACAGAAGAATCATTCTTCTCAGCAGCACATTGTCCAGTGTAAATAAAACAGTAAGGCTGAGTTCACACGTGGCGTTTTTTTCGCATTTCCGCGGCGTTTTTAACCGCGCGATTTTGCCGCGAAAACGCGAAAAATAAGCATCCCATGCATTCCTATGGGATTCCGCAATGCTGTGCTAATGCTGCGGTTTTTACCGCGGCGGAATCACTTCGAGGTAAAAAACGCAGCGTGCTCATTAATTTGCGGAATCGCGGCGATCCCGCACCCATAGGAATGCATTGTTCCGCTTACTTCCCGCATGTGGCTGTGCACACCATGCGGAAAGTAAGCAGAACATTTGCGGATGGTACCCACGGTCCGGAGGAGAGGAGACTGTCCTCCGGGCTTTGGGTACCATATCCCTGTAAAAAATAGAATTTAAAATAAAAAATATTGTTATTCTTACCTTCCGGCGTCCCGCGCAGCCTTCCCGCCTCTCTCCACGCTCTCGTTCCCAGTAATCCTTTGCGAAAATGCCCGCGATGACGTCCGTTCTCGCGGGATCGCGAAGTCTCACGGTCATCGCGAATTACCGCGAGACATCGCGATCCCGCGAGAACGGACGTCATCGCAGGCATTTTCGCAAAGGATTACTGGGAACGGCTGCGCGGGACGTCGGAGGGTGAGAATAACAATATTTTTTATTTTTTTTTTTTTACATTCTATCTTTTACTACTGATGCTGCATAGGCGGCCTCAGTAGTAAAAAGTTGGTCACACTCGTCAAACACTGTGTTTGACGAGTGTGACCAACCTGTCAATCAGTTCTCCAAGCGATGCTACAGATCGCTTGGAAAACGCGAGCATTTTGCAAGCCAAATACGCTTGCAAAATGCGGGAATTTAAAATGCGATTTTCCCGCGGACTGGAATTCCGGAATTCTCGCAGTAATTTCCGCGAGACCGGTACGTGTGCACTTAGCCTTACAGTTTACATCTGAACCCGAACCAGCTTGTTAAAAAAAAAAAAAAATATGTATAAACTACCGTATTTTTCAGACTATAAGACACACTTTTTTCATCCAAAAAAGGGGAGGAAAATGGGGGATGCATCTTAGGCTATGTGCACACGTTGCGGATTCCGCTGCGGATTTTCCTGCGGTTTGGCCTGTGGTTTTGCCCTGCGGTTTCACACCTCTACTATGGTAAAGGTATGAAACCGCTGCGGAATCCGCACAAACAATTGACATGCTGCGGTTTGTAAACCGCAGCAAAACAGCGCGGAAAAATCCGCACCGTCAGCACAGCGTTTTTGAAACCCCATAGGGTTTCATTGTACTGTACATGGTCAGCGGAACTGCTGCGTTTCCGCAGGGCCAAAACCGCTGCGGAAACGCAGCAGAATCCGCAACGTGTGCACACAGCCTTATAATCCCTGATGTACCGGCTCTGGCTGTGGTGGGGAGGTTGGGGAGCGGCATCGGCGGAGCAGAGGGTCAGAGGCAGGAGCCAGCTGCTGCTGCTAAATCCTGTGCCGTTGCTAAAGATAAATGAATATTCACTGCATTCCAAGCCCATGGGCGTGGAGGGCAATAAATATTAATTTCTTTAGCATCCTGGTATGACTAGTCCCCACCCCCATCCTGGTATGCATGGCCCCATCAGAAAACATAAAAATAACACAAACCATTACACTTACCTTCCCAGTGCTCCCTCGCAGCATCTTGTTCTGATGCCAGCAGCTGCTTTATGCTTGCTAGCAGCGCATGGCAGGGACGTCATGCGCTGCTTGCAAGTCGAAGGGCAAACGCCAGAATACTCACTGCTCTGCCCGCCGGGACTGTGTGCGCAGAGAGCAGCGAGTATTCGTTGCTCTTCAGTCGCGTGCACAATGTCATACGCCGGCTTCCTGCAGCTGCCGGACTTTCACGTGTGCGCTACTAAAGGGAATATTCACCGCATTCCACGCCCATGGAATTGGAATGCGGTGAATATTCATCTCTCTTAAATAGCGGCACACGTGATCGCCTGCAGATGCAGGAAGCTGACACGGTGCGCACTACTGAAGAGCAATGAAAACTCACTGCTTTCCATGCACACAGTCCCGCCATACACAGCCGTGAGCATTCCGGCAGCTGCCCTTCGGCTTGCAAGCCGCGCATGACGTCCCTGCCAGGCACAACTTACAAAAGCACAAAGCAGCTGCTGGCATCAGAACAAGATGCTGCGACACAGCACTGGGAAGGTAAGTGTAATGGATTGTTTTTTTCTTTTATATGTTTTCTGATGGGGCCTTGCATACCAGAATGGGGGGTGGGGGCAAATCATACAGGATAAAGGATGGGGACATGCATACCAGGTTAAAGATGGAGCCCTGCATACCATTGATAGGGATGGGGCCATACCTACTAAGACGAGATGGGGAAAAAAAAAAAAAAATTTGAGCTTGATTTGAGTTGATACACATGCACCTCATAAATGCATGTTTACATTGGCCATAAAACTCAAAACCTACAAAAGACAAAATAAGCAAAAACCCTGCTGTAACTAAATGAGTAAAAGCAAAAGTGCATCTAAATAATACAGAGCTTTTAGTAATACTGTTTTTTATCAAAAGTAGAATGAAAGCTATCCCATCACAACAAGGTAACTCTGTTCGGGATAGTCCTACACTGTCTAATATTAAAAACCTTGTCATGTGTCAAAGTTGACCTCAATCCCGAACAGAGTTACCTTGTGGTGGGATAACTTTCATTCTATTTTTTAATCAAAAACAGTATTACTAAAAACTCTGTATTATTTAGATTTTTTGCTCATTTTGTCGGTTTTAGGACGAGATGGGGACCCTGCATACCAGAATAGGGATGATGGGGACCATGCCTACCAAGATAGTGATGAGGGGACCATGCCTACCAGGCTAGAGAACAGGGGGACTTGCATACCAGGATAGGGGATAATAAGTACAGAATTGACATATTTTTCTTCAAATTTTTTTCCCTAATTTCCTCCTCTAATACCTAGGTGTGTCTCATAGTCCGATGCGTTTTATAGTCCAAAAAATACAGCATCTGGAAACCAGCAAGAGCGCTGGCAGCTGTTTAACGCTACGCATCGTGCATTGCTCCAAATCTATTTATCTTTTCCTATGTGCATTTTCAATATGCAAACCAGTAACCGTATCATCACTTATATCTGATCCTATGACTTCTGCATCCTTGTAGAGTAAAGCTGTAAGGCGGAAATCAAATAGAGACTTCATTCCCTACTTTCACTTTTCCATTTGCCTCTCATGATCTTTTATTACAGTGTATTTTAAGGGCGATGACCAATTAACAAAAGCCGTGAATTTAGGCAGTGCCAAGCACAGGAATTTCCCTGCGGTGTTTGTAGAATGACTGGTCATGACGACACAACCTAAAGAGGTGTAAACCTACATTGTCAAGTGACTCAGCAAATACATCTACAGCTTATAGGTCAGGCATGTTGCTGTAGACTCTAGCAACCACCCAGTCGAAAATCACTTAACATTTGTGCCAGAGGGAGAACCAGGGCCAGACTGGCCATCTGGCAGTTCTGTCAAATGCTAGATGGGCTGGTCCAGCCGTGGTTCGTATTTCCTGCTATTAATTGTGACTGAGCACAGACCTGCAGGCTCCGTCGCTTACACAAGATGTCAACGGGCATCTCTTCTGCTGGGGACCAAAGAACTCAGCTCAACTCTCGATGTCAGCGCGAGCGCAGTGGGAAAGCGTCTAACGGCCCTCGCACTGATGTCAGTTAGGTGCAGTGACTTCATTGGCTGTGAACTCAAGACCTTTGTGACAGTTCACACGCTCGTGGTGATGTCAGTCAGGTCATGCGAGTTCACCGTGAGACACTGAGCAGTAGTAGCACACGCTGCTCAGTGTCACTGCAGGATGACAGACTGTTTGATCGCATCTTGCAACAATGCAGCCTTCCATCTAGGTGTAGCAGGGGGACATATAGATTATCATCTTCTCAGCAGACAGGTTAGTAATATGGTTGTTAATTATTTTACCTCTGTGACAGGGGACAATGGCTTCACTGGAATAGGTGATGCAGTAAGTATGATTTAATTAAGGTTGATTAAAAGAGTCTTTGTCCTTCTTTGAATTAAAGGACTTTATTCTAAGTGTGTGCTTTTATACAATACGACTATGGGGTTAGTAATGAGGGCATCTTACAGATGCCTCTCCATTACTAACATCAGAGTTTGAGATCACCTTACAATACAAAGGTGACATCAACCGCCACATCTATTACCCCACTTGCCAATGCACCAGGGCAAGTAGGAAGAATGAGGCTAAGTGCCAGAGTTTTCTGGGGCGTCTAAGACCAGAAAAGGCTTTTCCCTCCGCTGGTTTGGAAAATTACACTGGAGCCCAAGCCATTTTTTCTGGAAAAAAAATTATGTACAGTAAGCTTCACATTATATCAAATAATTATATACAGTGAAGCAAATAATTATTTCATCCCTTGCTGATTTTGTAAGTTTGCCCACTGACAAAGACATGAACACTAATTTTAAGGGTTAATTTTAACATTGTGAGATAGAATATCTCTATATATAAAAATGAATGTGTGTGTGTGTGTGTGTGTGTGTGTGTGTGTGTGTGTGTGTGTGTGTGTGTGTGTGTGTGTGTATCACCAACCAATCACAAAGCATCTTTCATTTCACCAGAGCTGTTCAAAAGAAGCGGAGCTGTGATTGGTTGCTATGAGCAACAGTTTTCCTTGCAAACAATCACTAAGCATCTCATTTCACCAGAGCTGGTTAAAAGAAGCTGAGCTGTGATTGGTTGCTATGACCAACAGTTTTCCCACTTGACAACACCTCAGCAGACACTGCCATGGTGGGAGAAAATCTAGCATCCCTGGGAACATAACCTCCCAGCCATTGTCTGCCCCCCTGAAAGGAGCAGAGAGCACATGACAGAAATGAAACCCCCCCTCCCGTGCCCATATACCCAGCACACATCCTTCATCCCGTAGGCACATCTTCACTCTCAAATGGATCATTGGTATGGAAGTCGGAGCAAATCCTTCCAGCGCTCTTGGTTTTGACCCCAGGCCTCTCTTAAACGGATCCCCGGTATGGAAGTTAGGACAGTTCCACTCAGCTCTGTGGTTCTAACCCCAGGATCTCTTAAAGGGGTCATTGGAATGGAATTTAGGGTAAATCCACTCTGTGCTATAATTCTGACCCCAGGCCTCTCTTAAAGGGATCCCGGGTATGGAAGTCAGGGCAATTGCCTTCAAATGCTCTGGTACTGACCCCTGGCTCTCTTAAAGGGATCTCCTGTATGGAAGTTAGGGCAAATCCCTCGGCGCTCTGATTCTGACCCCAGGGTTCTATTAAAGGGATCATTGGTATGGAAGTCAGGGCAAATCCACTCAGCACTCTGGTTCTGATCCCAGGCTCTCTTAAAGGGATCCCCGGTATGGAAGTTAGGGTAAATCCACTCAGCGCTCTGGTTCTGACTCAAGTCCCCTCTTAAAGGGATCCTCGATACGGAAGTGAGGGAAAATCCACTCTGTGCTTTGGTACTGACCCCAGGTCTCTCTTTAAGGGTTCTCTGGTATGGAAGGGGAAATCCCTCAGCGCTCTGGTTCGCACCCCAGGCTTCTATTAAAGGGATCATTGGTATGGAAGTCAGGGCAAATCCACTCAGCGCTCTGGTTCTGACGCCAGGCCTCTCTTAAAGGGATCCCCAGTATGGAAGTTAGGACCGTTCCACTCAGCGCTCTGGTTCTGACTCCATGCTGACGGGATGATGTGGGATATTAGTTGTAGTTGTCTGGTGGATCTGGCTGATGGGATGATGTGGGATATTAGGGGTAGTAGTCCAGTGGCTCTGGCTGACGGGATGATGTGGGATATTATAGTGAATGTGGCTATGCGGAATGGGCGGGGCTCTACACTCAGATATAGATATATAATATAGTTATATTTTGTTATAACTAACCGTAGTTAGTTAGTCTTCAGCTAGTCAAAAATAAAATCCAGAGAATTACATTGTATAAATTCTATAAATTTATTTGCATTTTGTAGTGAGAAATAAGTATTTGATCAATGGTTTTCTTGGTGGATGTGATCCCAGCTGCCTTGACATCATTAACAAGTCTCCCCCCCCCACCGTGTAGCTTTAGGCTGATCTCTCGCTTTCCTCATGATAAAGGATAGCCAACGAGGTGAGATTTTGTATCGTGTCCCAGATCGATGTCGTTTGACAGCCATTTTATATTTCTTCCATTTTCTTACTATTGCACTAATAGTTGTCTCCTTCTCAACCAGAACCTTACGTATGGTTCTGCAGCCCAATCCAGCTTTGTGCTGGTCTATGATCTTGTCCCTGACAGTGTGCAGGCGCTGGGTCTCTCTGACCTTTCTCGGCGCCTGCGCACTGCAATAATTTTCTCGAGGGCAGAGAAGTACGCCTGCGCAGGAGCGCAATGCCAGGGAGGCATGAAGCAAGCAGGAGGGCAGCATCGCAAGAAGATGGGAGACGCCAGATCTGGACCTGCAACACTCATCGGACCAGACCGCACTGGACCGCTCCCCCGGGTGAGTATAATAAAAGTTATTTTTCTTATCTTGGAGGTCAGATCGGGGGCTTATCTACAGCATTATAGAATGCTGTGTATAAGCCCTGAAAGGCGGTGGCTGCATCTTATAGCGGCCAAAACAGGTGACAGGTTCCCTTTAATGATTGGTAGAGGATCAAATACTTATTTCTCACTGCAAAATGCAAATACATTTATACAGTGGGTACAGGAAATTATCATTAGGAAAATTCAGAAAAGTTCATTCCTAGTGCAGTGTGATTTTTTTTATCACACCCATTGACTTGTATTGGCGAGTCTCGGCCAATATTCGTGCCAAATCACATCATGCTGCGATTTTTTTCTCAGTCCGATTTCAGCGAAGAAAAAAAAAATGTAGATGTGCTGTAACTCCGTCCATTTTTTTCGCAGACATGAATGATGTCTAAAAGGTGCTACTGACATGAAATTCTCACCAGATGTAACTGCTCATCCAATCCACAGGCAAAGAAATCAAACCATAGTTATCCATAAATTATGTGTAATAATAAGAAATGACGCAGGGAAAATGTATTAAATACATGGAAAAAAATGGTGCAAAATAAACATGAAAAGTCATGACACCAGCTGAAATCTATCAGAACTTCTAAGCGGCATTTAAAACCCGATGTTTACCTTGGTTACCAGCTCCTGCTCGCTGGTCTCCCGCCTGCCACTCGCAGCGATGCATGCTGGCCAGCGGGAGACCAACGATCAAAAAAATGTCCAGGGCTTTCGAGCACGATCAGTGATACCGGCAGGGGGGCCGGTCGCTGATAGGTGTCTCACACAGCGATCTCGCTGGTGAGATCGCTGTTGTGTCACAAAACTATTGACCCAGCAGCGATCTCGCTAGCGAGATCGCTGTGTGTGACGGGGGCTTAAGATACACAGCAACGCTGCGCGCTCGTCGTCGCTGGTCCTGATCGCTGGTGAGATCGCTGTTGTGTCACAAAACTTGCTTAAGATACACAGCAACGCTGCGTGCTCGGCGTCGCTGGTGCTGATCGCTGGTGAAGCTGCCTGTTTGGCAGCTCACCTGCGATCATGTAGCGACACACCAGCGATCCTGACCAGGTCATATCGTTGTCGGGATCGCTTGTGAGTCGCTATGTGTGACAGTGCCCTTACACTAGCAATAAACATTAGATAGCAGACAGTTTCCTCACATCTACCGGTTGGGGGACAGTTGAGCGGCCAAGTGCACAAGACCAGCTTTACATATACAGTATATGCTTATCTTTTGGAAACTAATTAACCATCTGTTTGTAGAAAGGAGCTTATAATCAGAGCTGGCTGTGTCATCTCCACCTCCCCAGTCAATACATGCCTCTAAATCCATTACGGTTTTGCTAAAATGATTAGCTATTAAAATGTGATTTTGGCAATAGACAGTCAAGCTAAGTCCAAAGTGAGGAAACATTACAGTGTCTCTATAATTTGCATATGCCTAGTCAGGCTGTTAAAGCCAGTAGACTTAAAAATGGTTCTCCAAGAATGTTGTAAAATAGCCTCAGTCACATAAATCAATTGTCAGCTCATCCTAGTCACACGAGGACGGGCGGCAGACTGAAAGAACACAGCTCCCTGCGTCTCAATGACAGAGGAGCTTTATCATGAGCACACATACATCTTTAAACCAAGGAAAAGGGCCGTGACAGCAGAATCAATAAATCTTCTCTATTTGCCTCTCTCTGCTCTTGTCCACTGTAGGTGAAGTCACATAGATACATGGGAGCTCATTCAAGAAAATCAGCTGAAAGCACAGATACACTTTATCTCATGTTTGATATTTATCTATCTGATCTTTGTCTAATCCTGAAATCGCAAAAAAAAATCTTATTCCTGAAGCAGTAAATGGCATGGTGACAAGCACACTGTTACCTCTTTCTCACAGCTTCCTTTCCCCACCTCAGACTCTCCAAGTAGGCTGAGGCAGAGAGACCATAAACAAGACCCCCTTCTTCCCCTCTCATGGCAGCAGTCTTAAACAGTGAAGAAGTGATCCTGAAACAGTGTTGTGCATCCTCATCTCATTAATTGTTAATGGAGCTGCTGGAGAAAATCGAGTGCAGCACTCGGCTTTGTCAAACAGTCCCATAGACAATGAATGGAGCAGAGCAAAGGCATGAGCAGATCCACTACATTCAAGAGGTGCTGCACTGATCGAGATTCCAAGAGTTCTCAGCAGTCTGAACTCCAGCAATCAGCGGGTTCTCACATATACAATAGGGGATAAAGGTTTATTTCTTAAAAAAAAAAAAAATATTATAATGGTCAGCAATAGTCTTCTTTTTGGTTTTGTTTTTTATTTTACTACTGAAGTGGTATCACTAATGTAAGTTCATTGCCCCTAATAATTTAGCTTGCCAATCGCAGTCTTCTGTTATCAGCGCTGCTCTGATCATGATCTGTAGATTGTGACCTGCTGGATCGCTCCAGAGGTCACTTCTCACTGTAATTCTATAACAGCCAGAACGTGGATCTCAGACTTACATTGAGAGCTTGTGAGTAAAGATGGGTGGACACCTGGATGTTCGGGTCCAGCCAGTTACAAAATGTTCAGGTACCAAAACGACACCCAGACCAGAACCCGGATCCAGTTCACTTGAATGGGGGGCCCGAACACCCAGTGGTTGCCAAGCTGTAATGTGCATGACAGTGCGGCAAACACTGCTTCTGATCAGTGGTAAAATCATTACCGCCGGTCAGACAGCCGCAGTTCCCATGCTGTCAAAAGACAGAGGTGTGATCGGAAGTATAAAGTTCACAGGGATAATTTCACTGCGGTGAACTCGCCTCTGCACCGTGCGACGACTTCTCACTTTAAGTATAACCATTTTTAAATAAAAAAGTAAAAGTGCTTTGTTTTATTTCAAATCAATGACTTTATTCTTGGTTTGTCTTTATTTACAATATAACTCTAGGATTAGTAATGGTTAGCCATCTTATAGTGGCCTCTCCATTACTAATCCGTGGGCTTGATGTCACCTGACAATACAAAGGGTGACATCAACCCCACAAATATGAACCCTACTTGAAACCGCTACATGGCAAGTGGGAAGAGTCAGGCAAAAGCACCAGAATTGGTGCATCTAACAAATGCGCCTTTTATAAGTGATTGTGGGCTCCCATGCGTTTTTTTAAATTATTTAACTTATTAAAAAATTGGTGGGGACCCCTCTATTTTTGATAACCATTCTTGCTGAAGCTGACAGACTAGGGTTGCAGCCCCCAGCTGTGAAGAGTTTTGCCTGGCTGGATATCAAAAATACAGGGGAACTCAAAAACTTTTTTTTTTAAATTATTTACAGCGTGGGCGCCGGCTGATGAATACTCCCATCAGACGCTCCTGCTCTCGCTGTTATTAGCGGCAGCAGGTGTCGGATGATGGGAGCAGTAGTCCCATCAGCCGACACCAATGACTGGAGGCTGCCTGACTGGCGATCATGATTTTAACGCCGATCAGAAGCGGTGTTTGCAGCGCTATCATGCACATGACAGCATGATAAACACCATGTGTCCAGGAGGCAGAACCTGGACAGTAACACGGACTTCCTAGTGAAGTCCTTGTTTGGTGTCCGTGCCCGAATAATAGTTGTTCGGTACAGACACCGAACGTTACTGTTCAGGTGCCCATCTCTAAGGGTATGTGCACACGCTCCGGATTCTGCTGCGGATCCGCAGCAGTTTTTGCTGTGGTGTACAGTAGCATTCTAACCTATGGGGAAAAAAAAAACGCTGTGCAGACGCTGCAGAATTTTCCGCGCGGATTTGCTGCGGTTTCAAAACCGCAGAAAGAATTGACATGTCAATTCTTTCTGCGGATTCCACTGCAGTTTGCCATCTCCTCCATTGTGGAGATGAAAAACCGCAGGGCAAAACCGCAGGATAATCCGCAGGTAAAACCACAGGTCTTTTGATCTGCAGATTTACCTGCGGATTTTACAAAATCCGCGCTGCCAAATCCGCAGAGTATTCCGCAGCGTGTGCACGTACCCTAAATGTGAGCGTTACTGCTGACTTCCAGTACGTCACAAGCTGCGGTCACAAGATAGCGGAGTGGAACCAGAGCGGCACCAGCAAGAGCAGAAGGCGGCAGCACGTAAGTATAACACTAGGGGGAGGGGGCATAGATTTGTGATGCCACACCTGGGTTGAAATTTTAAAAAAATTATGCCGGAAGTGGTACTTTAAGAAGAATTTAACAACTGAAATTTTAATAATATATGAGTATGTGCCCAGAGGTAATCAGGACGGAGACTAAAATTGTAAAACTGTCTCCATATAAACTAAACACAGATCTGCAAGCCCCAAATCAAATATGACAACTACAAGCCATCAATATTAATCAGACACCAAGTAGTGAGCATACCCTGCGGCTACCGACACTCGATTGGATGTATTTAATGCAGTTAGACTATTAACTAGCAATCAATGTACGGTAATTACTTTATCATATAACCAAACTGGGAGGGAAAAAGCAAGGAACAGTGGCCACCTGTAGCAATAATTAACAATTGTATTGCTCAGTCCAGGGAAGTAATTATTACTACGTGCAGTGTCATACATCACATTCATTTTCTTCTCTGATGTGGAATCCAATCAAAAATATACCTGTCTATTCTTCATGTAACCAGGACCCATATAAGCATAGACCTAAATGACACCTATACTACAGTGCTGTGCTAATTGGGACAAAGCATTTTTTACGTAAAATCGTAAGTTGGTTACCAGTCAGTGATTCAAACCAGTTTTAACTGCTATGAAGAGGTGTGAGTGCCTGTTCAGAGCAGTTAAGACTGGTTTGAATCACTGACTGGTAACAAACTTATGATTTTACGTAAAAATTGCTTAGTCCCAATTAATTTGCACAGCACTGTATGTGGGCAAATGTATTGCGACACCTACACATCACAACCACAGCTTTTATAACCTCCCATTCTAAATCCATAGGTATTAATATGAAATATAGAGTGGAGCCACAGCTTTTACACTTCTTAAAAGGCTTTCTGTAAGATTTTGAAATGTGACTGGCAATTTTTACCCATTGATCCATAGGGGGCGAGTCCTCCCCGGACCACATAACAGGGGGAAGGGAAGGCAGAGACTCCCCGATTCCCCAGAGTCTGTACTCTGATACAGAGACTGATGGCTGAGGGACTAATACTCCGAGAGATGAGAGCCACAGACTACTGGCAGGGAAGGGAAGGCCAGGACCCCCAAAATGCCCAGGAGTCTGTACAATGAAGCTCCACAGGACAAGCTATCTTCACTCCAGAAGCACCTCTCATGTGACCATCCAGTCAGGACACACAATACACTGGAGGGTGGAGGAGCCTGTTAACCTCTCTGTGATCCTGTCCCGTCATAGGTCAAGGAAGGACTACCACCTGGTGTGTTGTTCAGAGGAACGTACTGGAAAAAGGCCTTTCATAAGTGGTTCCAACAAATTTAAAAGCCTACAACTGTCCAAAATGTGTTGGTATACTGAAGCCAGTAGTGTAGCAGAGGGGGGCAGAGTTCGCCCCACGTCCCACACTCTGAGGGACCCACCCAGAGAAACGGTACTGCTAACTGTATAGGTGTGCAGCGTGATTGCAAGTTCAACTGTATCAGCATCCAGTTGAAAGCAATGATGAGAGTGTAAGAGGCACACCTCCCTTAAAGATCATTCCCTTGTGCGTTTGACGCCACTGACACAGACACTGACAGCGGGCCTCGCTGTCCTGAGATGTGAGGATACTCGGAGCAGCAGGAGAACAAGACTGAGAGGTGAGTATTGTATTTATTTTTTATTTCATAGGGAGTGCATTATACTGTATGGAGGACTATAGGGAGTGAATTATACCATATAATGTCTGCTTATGGGGAGTGCATTATACTATACAAAGTTTGCATGTGGTGAGTGCATTTTACTATACAGGCCTCCGGGGGAGCATTATACTATACCAGCCTATGGGGGGTGTATTACACTAAAGTCTGCCTATGGGGATGACATTATACTATAGTAAGTCTGCCTATGAGGGTGCATTATAATATACAAGTCTATGGGGGTGCATTATACTATCTAGAGTCTACCTATGGGGAGTGCATTATACTATATGGAAGCCTATGAGGAGTGCCTTATACTGTATGAAGGCCTATGGCGAGTGCATGTTATTATATATAATCTACCTATGGGGAGTGCATTATACTAAATTGAGGACCATATCATGCATTATACTATATGGAGGCTATTTAGGGGGGGCATCATACAGTGTGGGAGATAATGTGGGGTCTTTGCACAGTGTGGGGGCCATAATACAATGTTGGAGTCGTCAAACAGTTTGGGGGCTCCTAAGGGGTCATTATACTGTGGGGGTACTATACAGTGAGAGTAGGTTATTGTGACTGTCAAAGGGGCACACAGAGGGCATTATAACTTTCTAGGGGACAAAATGTGGCCACTTTTCTAGAGCACTTGCACACAGCATTAATATATTCTAGAGGGTCGTTTTACCATTTAGAGGGCACACAGTATCACAAAGTAGGTGCAGTAATAGGGAAACACACGGCAGCAGCGGCTCAGCAGGATATCAGCAGGATGAGGAGTTTGTGTAGATTGGGAATAGATGGGAATGATACATTTGACTTCTCACATATCATGCGTCTTTGTTGCAATCTCTGCAGCCGAGTCCTGGCTGGAGAAGTTGTTGTGTCGGTCTGGGCCAGATGGAAAAGACGAGAAAAGTAAATGATTCCATCAGAAAGAACATCAGCGGTAAGTCATTATCTGTAACTGTGCTGTAATCTCTTACATGTTCTGCAGGACTGGGATCTACCCCTATATAGTTTCAATACGGCGGTAAGATCAGTGTTGGTCTTCGTATTGAGATTATTTTCAGTAACACTGCAGTCATCTGCTGAGGTTCTCCTACATCCACTATTGGGATGCGCCAATATAGTTATAATCAGAGTTACCCGTTAGGGGCCCAATCACAAGTTTCACCCCCTGAACCAAAACCCTAGCTACTAGTGATGGGCGAGTATCATTGTTGCTCGGATCTCCCCGAGCATGCCCTGGTGATCTCCGAGTATTTTGGCGTGCTCGGAGATTTATTTTTCGTCATATTTGCGACTTGTAGACAGGCTGAATACACGTGGGAATTCCCTAACAAACAGGAACTCCACACAAGTATTCAAGCTGCCTAGCAGTCACAAATCATGCAGCTGAGGCGATGAAAACTAAATCTCCGAGCACGCCAAAATACTCGTAAACCACCCGAGCAACGAGTATACTCGCTCATCACTACTAGCTATGCCTCTGACGGAAGCATTAACAAGCCTCTTGACTGGAACTAAGGGGCTTAGCCCAGGGTTCCCCCAACTCCAGTCCTCAAGGCCCACCAACAGGTCATGTTTTCAGGATTTCCCTTGTATTGTACAGGTGATGCAATTATCACTTGGGCAATACTAAGGAAATCCTGAAAACATGACCTGTTGGTGAGCCTTGAGGACTGGAGTTTGGGAACCCTGCCTTATCCCTGGAAGACAACTCCATGGCAGTATCCCTGTTCCACCAAACGCTACAGATGGCACAGTACAGTCAGGCATGTAAACGTTCTCCTGGAATTCACCACACCAAGACTGGTCCATCAAAATGTCAGATACAGAAGTGGGATTTGTCACTCCACAGAACACATTTCCTTTGATCCAGAGTCCAGTGGCGGCAAGCTTTATATCACTACAAGCTGAAGAGCCCGGCACTGCCCGGGCATACTAACTAACTGTGGTTAGTTATAACAAATTATAATTATCCTCCATCCCATAGTCCCGTGCCCATATACCCATCATACATATCAATGATCCCATAGGCCCGTGCCCATATACCCATCACACATATTCTCCATCCCATAGTCGAGTGCCCATATATCCATCACACATCCTCCATCCCATAGTCCCATGCCCATATACCCATCATACATATTCTCCATCCCATAGTCCCATGCCCATATACCCATCATGCATATTCGCCATCCCATAGTCGAGTGCCCATATACCCACACATCCTTCATCTCATAGTACCGTGCCCATATACCCATCATACATATCGTCCATCCCATAGTCCCGTGCCCATATACCCATCATACATATCGTCCATCCCATAGTCCCGTGCCCATATACCAATCATATATATCCGCCATCCCATAGTCCCGTGCCCATATACCCGTCATACATATCCTCCATCCCATAGTCCAGTGTCCATATACCCATCATACATATCCTCCATCCCATAGTCCCGTGCCCATATACCCATCATACATATCCTCCATCCCATAGTCCCGTGCCCATATACCCGTCACACATCCTCCATCCCATAGTCCAGTGTCCATATACCCATCATACATATCCTCCATCCCATAGTCCCGTGCCCATATACCCATCATACATATTCTCCATCCCATAGTCCCGTGCCCATATACCCATCACACATCCTCCATCCCATAGTCCCGTGCCCATATACCCATCATACATATCCTCCATCCCATAGTCCCGTGCCCATATACCCATCACACATCCTCCATCCCATAGTCAACCATTATGACATCATAATGAGCGGCGGGGCTTGCAACCTGTGATGACATCAGCGTCGCCACGGCAACCATTATGACATCATAATGAGGGGCAGGGCTTGATATGCACACACTGTTTCCCCATTATGTAGATAGGGGCAAAATTGTTTGGTGAATTGGAATGCGCGGGGTTAAAATTTCAACATAGCTTCAACATAGCTTTCAACATAGCTTAGGACGCTCTCGGGGTCCAGACGTGTGACTGTGCCAAATTTTGTGGCTGTAGCTGCGACGGTGCGGATGCCAATCCCGGACATACACTCATACACACACATGCACACTTTGAGCTTTATATATTAGATATCCGATGCCTGGTATTGTGCTTGATGATGTAAGTTATGTAGCTGCTAAGCCATGGAAACCCATGAGATTCATGAAAATATCCAACAAGGTTTAATTATCTGCACTTCCTACCAGGATAGCAAAATTGTTACGGTAAATTTTTTATTTTTTGCTATAACAAACATTGGACTTGTGGAAATTTTTACACACTGGTGTGCAGAAGCTGCCATTCAGTAATCACTCTCTACTTCTCAAAAGGGGCAGATGGTAATACAAATGTAAAGGAACTGTGCCCAAAGTTCAAAGGGCAGTAAATAATGCTTTTTCCTCTTAAATGGATAATCAGCTGCCGTGTTGTAAATGACCCTACACAAATCAATTTGATCTTCTATTTCATAGTATGAAAAGTCATAAAGACAATCATAATCGTGCTAAACGCTACAGAAAAAGAACGATTTCAAGCAAAACCAAGATCTTTACATAAAACAAAGTGTCCACAATTCATGCATTCCTTTAGCAACCAGATAAATCTGCAACAAACCATACATTTCTCATGACAGAAAGCGCCTTGTCTCAATATCGCACTGCCAAAAGCTTCGCCTTTCATTTACTGTATGGCGCTATAACTGTACGGCGAGATCCGGTTACACGCAACGCCTGTGCCACTGTCAGATGATAGCAGCTAATGTCCCACAAATGCTCAGCTGGGAGTGGAATTCAGGTTAAACCAGTTGAGCAGAGAAGAAAATAAACCCTCAAGTAACAACGTACAGTACCTTACATGATCACAGATCTCAAGGGGGCTGAAAAGTCTGGAGGAAGAAATTGTAGCTCACCTGCGCAGCGGGAGACGTCTGAAAGTCATCACAGCCAAGGTGACTTAACGACAAGACAACCGTAATCTTGTGAGATTCTTACAAGCAGGTTCTCAAAATAGCATGCCTAATGCCGAGCACTAGAAACATTTAGTAGTTTCAACAACAGCCACGAGGGATAATGTGAACAAGTGGCTGCACAGCTCTGTCCTAAGGTCCATGCGGTGATGATTTATGGATTTCTTTTAATCACTTTTGTATAATCGTAGATGACTCTACACTTACATGTTGTCTACCTCATGTCTACAAGTGTATGGAGAACAAGGTTGCGCCCACTGGCCGAAAGTATGTATAACACATACATACCATCCGATCCTGGCCCAGAATCTGGCGTGCAATGGGGGATTCGTATGTCTGCACTTATCGATTTGGACAGAACGACCCCTTTAAGTAACCGCCAATCGGATTCTATGATTATGTATAGTCTACAGCCGCGGGCCGGCCAGTGTAAATGTTTACACGAGCAGATAATCATATAAACGATGCGATTGTAACTCCCAGTTCGCAAATGACGACAATCAAGTGCTTATATAGGATGAAAATCATGAATGAAATGGTTAAATAGCAATTGTAGCATGGAACATATAGTGTACTGTGATCACAGATAATCTTAAGAGTAGAATCGGATCCCTGGCGCACGTGCTGCGCCCTTGGACCTGGTGAGGCCAGTGTGTTGGGAGTCCCTGGGAGTAGGGACAGATCGCTGAATAGCACCCGGTGAGGCGTGAATGTTGTACCCGCTGAGGCCCTGGACCTGGGGGCCGGTGTGTTAGGAAACCCTGGGAGGAGGGTTGGATCCCTGAATAGCACCCAGTGAGGCCTGTGTGTTAGGCGGTTCCAAAGTGGGGACGGACGTCCTGAATAGCACACAGTCAGGTGTTATGAATGGGTCACCGAGGAGGAAAACTAAACAAGTTAAGTCACAGAAAACCAAAGAGGTTGGTAACTATGCAGATTGCAGACCCCTGAACCTAACCACACAACTAGCAGCAGCCGTGGAGCATTCCTACCATGAATCTAGACGCCTCTTCACAGCCGGAGGACTAAATAAGCCTAAAGCAAGAAAAGGGGAAAACTAACTGCCCCAGAGCAGACCCCCAAGGAATAGACAGCCCCCACACATGTATTGACGGTGAAACAAAATGAAACACAAACACAGGCAGGAAAATAGGCTGAGCAAACGATGGGGCCCAAACTAAATAGAAAGGATAGGAAAGGAAAGACATTGTCTGAAATCTGCCCAAAAAACCCTACAAAAATAATGTCCAACACTTCTGATAATAAAATTAACCCTGAAGTCACTAGACTTCTCCCACTATATCAGTACTCTGAAATATTCAGAGACAGAGCAAAAAAGAGGCCAATCTAATAAGGGACAAAAAGCAAATTGGTAAATACAGATAAATAAGAGTGGAAATTCAGCACAGCCCCAGCCGGGGCTGGCTGACCACACAAAAAAACTGAATAGACCAACAAAATCAAGTGTGAACATTAGCAGAAACACTTAGCTTGAGATGACTGGAACAGGGCCGAAAACCAAGACCTGAAAAACCAGAAGGAATCACCAGCATCAGAATAGGGCGTCGGCTGTCTTAAATCCAGTCTGAGATTCCAGAGATCCAATTGTTATCCTCATCATCAGGTGGCAGATCTCTACTAATTAAATCAACCTCAGTACCTCCTGTTACCACCAGAGGGAGCCCGGAAGAACTCACAACTGGTAGACCAGAAAATGAGTTCACAACAGTCAGGCCTGTGTGTTTGCAGTCAGTGACGGCACTGCATTGGGGGAGCTACTGTACGTCTGTGGATCTGGACTGTCAGGTGGCCTGGTGAGCAAGACATTATCTGGGACGGTGATCCCAGTTCGGCCGACAGAGTCGGCATCTGGAGCCGGAGCTCCTGCGAGGTAACCCCGGACATGGGGATATAACTGTTGGTGCCCATAATGTTCTATGGACACTAATGAACTGTTCGGCATGCGGTCATCCACAGTAACTGGACAAAGAGGTCCAGCGTGTTTAGTGACAGCATATTAAAGCCGTGTATTATGTAATGTTATGGACTATGTGTAAGCCTGTGAAGTATAACATGGCTTACGGTGCGGTTTATGATGGCACAATAAACTGCATTGGACTGTTTTAAGTACACTTAATAATACACTTGGTGAGCGCTGCCTTACACTTACCTAAAGGATTTCACGCACGATGTACAAGCTTTTTATGGACACATCATTCAGTCGCTCAATCAAATCACATGACAAGATTATTGTAAATAATGGGTCATTAACGTTAGAACCTTATAGAGTATCACCCAAAAAACGCTAAACTGCAGTTACACAGCAGGGAAATCTGGAATGAACATTCTTAGTCTTCAGATATCGCAATAAGGGAGCACAAAGCTCATTCGTCGGGTGAAATGAAATTTGGCTTAGACAAGAGATCAAAGTTCTCAGTAGCACATCATACTGTATAAAAAGGACATGAGCTGCCAAGAACAATGGCAGCCTACGTGCACTGAACAATGTAATGCTGAACATTCTATGCACATCTGAAGTGCAATCTTCTGTTTAAACAGAGGAAGAGGAAGAAGCAGAAGAGGACAAGAAAGAGGAAGAAGAAGCAAAAGAGGACGAGGAACAGGAAGAAGAGACAGAGGAATACGAAGAAGAAAAAAAGAAGAGGCCAAGGAATAGGAAGAAAAAGAAGAAGAGGAAGCCAAGGAATAGGAAGAAAAAGAAGAAGAAGAGGAAGCCGAGGAATAGGAAGAAAAAGAAGAAGAAGAGGAAGTCGAGGAATAGGAAGAAAAAGAAGAGGAGGACGAGGAATAGGAAGAAAAAGAAGAGAAGGACGAGGAATAGGAAGAAGACGAGGACTAGGAAGAAGAGAACGAGGAATAGAAAGAAGAGGAAGAGGACGAGGAATAGAAAGAAGAGGAAGAGGACGAGGAATAGGAAGAAGAGGACGAGGAATAGGAAGAAGAGGACGAGGAATAGGAAGAAGAGGACGAGGAATAGGAAGAAGAGGACGAGGAATAGGAAGAAGAGGACGAGGAATAGGAAGAAGAGGACGAGGAATAGGAAGAAGAGGACGAGGAATAGGAAGAAGAAAGAAGAGGAACCTCTAGCTGTGTAACTTCAGGAAAAGGAATTGTCAGTCAAGCAAGAAGTGGCGGCACTGAGCAGGGAATAGAGCTGGCAGAGGCTTTAGATCTACAGCATCATTTGCATATCAATTCAAACACTGACAGAGGAATGGACTGGCCATGTAAAGGTATTGCTGGACTTGTCTTATACAAATAGGAAGAAGAAATTCTGATGACAGATTCCCTTTGTAAACAATTTAGTATGAGAAGAAATGGAATAAAGTCTCTTGAGGCCACCATCAGATCGCCACATTTCTAAATTACACAATCCATTCTAATCCTTTCATCCCTAAAGGATCCAGATTATTACAGGTCTATCTGTTCCCAACAGACAATTAGCCTATTTGCTATGTTTGTGCCAACAAAACCACATTAGATACACATTCAGAATCTCTGGGTATCAGTTTGCAATCCTTCATAATCAGGTAATGCTTAAAAACATACAATTCCTCAGTAATCATTTGAAAGCTGTACAGGTTACAAAAATCTTGTAAAGTGCTAGATCTTTTCTTGTCAACATTTGCTAAGGAAAGTCTGAAGTTGGCTCAGAAGCTGAGCCAGGCAAATGCCAGCTGTGTTACATAGTGATCGGAGATGGCTCTGATTGCGATATATTAACCACTTAAACGCCACTGTCAGTCTCTGATGACAGGCGCACCCACTCACATCGCCCCGTCCACTCATGACACAAGTGTGTGGAACCGAAAGAGCCTGCCATGTCAAGGATGAACTTGACAGAACCCCAGTTTCACTGTATACTACAGTAGTAATGCGGTGTAGCATACAAGTGATCAAAATCCCCTAAGACTAGAAAAAAAAAAGTTATTTAAATCTTCTTCCTGTTCCCCCTCCCTACAAAAATTAAGAAAATAATTAAACATAATTGTTGTCAGTGTCCAGAAAGTCTAACGAAACTATAAAATTACTTACATTGAACATTAAAAGACAAAAAAGTGTGTGTGTGTGTGGGGGGGGGGTGAAATCCAGAATTGACATTCTTTTTATTCCCTGCACTTATCCCCCTAAAAAAAAAATTAAAAAAAACCTGTAACAACCAATCAAAATTTAATAAAATAAAAACGTACTCAAGGTGTTTAGAAAATAATAACGTTATAGGTCTTTACAATTTCAGATTTATTTTTTTTTACTTCCAGATGACTATTGTTATTATTAATTAATAACTGGCTAAGCCTGGAATTGCTTTAATCATACTGACCTGAATGCAGTAAAAACAAAACCCAAAAAACAATGGAGCAACTGAATGGTTTTTTTTTCCCCTGAAATGTAACTGTATTTGGAAATTTTGAGTTCAGTAACCTTTCATTTATCGTGTATGAGATCTGTGGTCTGATCCTCTAGACATAGCCTTGTGCAGTGCTTACCAGCGGGAGCAATGGATAAACAGTGCTGAATCCAACATGCCTGATCACTCACCATACTTCTCCCTATAGTCCATTTGCGCCCATACACTACAGATCACTAACATCTACCTAATGTGTATGGCCTCTAAGGCTGTGTTCACACACAGCGTTTTTTTAGCGGTTTTTACAGCGGTTTTCACTATAAAACCGCTAAAAATAAGGTGCACAGTCATTTCTATGCATTTTGCACTTTTTGTGCACATTGATGCGTTTTTTACCGCGAAAAAACCGCATTGCGGTAAAAAATGCAGCATGCACATTAATTTTGCGGATTTTTCCGCGGTTTAGGCTTCTCCCATGCTTTTAGAAACCGCTGCAGAAAAAAACGCATCAAAAACGCATCAAAACCGCGCAAAAAACGCCACGGAAAAATAGGTGCGGTTTCTGGGAAGGGATTCAAGTTTTTGAGCAGAAATATTCTGCAACGTGTGCACTTAGCCTAATTGTTCTACATCACAGATACAACCACATAACCCACTACATACAAATGGACCCATTAATTAACCCCTGTTAATTCACAATTGCATCACATTTTGTATTGGCAGAGATCCTATATCACAGGTTCCCTTTGTATATTATATCCTTATAATAAAACGCTAGTTGGAAGACACGTACAGTTTACTAAAATTACTAAATTACTATGGCTAAATTACACAAGAGGCCCGGTTTGCAGAAAAGACAAGCTGACCGTGAAAGGTCTAAGCTTCACTGTAGATCCGGGTTAAGAAGAGACAGAAAGAAAAATGATAACCCATGCCGCCCACTAATCCTGGTAACTGACACCTTTCATATAATGCCCCCTTCATCCTCTAAGCACAGGATGCTTCCATGTTAATGAAACTTGGCCAGTGTTCATGACCTGCAATCAACCCTCAAAGCAAATTCCATTGTCTCACTGCTGTGCAGTACAACCCAAAAGTCATCAAGAAGTTCAAGAATTTATCTAGGAGTTCAAAAAAATTAGCCCACCAAGAAATATGGAGGAAGGAGAAGAATACCTGTACTCACCTGTAAAGGGGTTTTTTTCAGGATCACAATATCGATGGCTTATACTAGCAAGACTACGAAAACCTGATAAACACCTCCTAACGTAATAAAATAAACATACAAGTGCTGGTTGCTGTGACTGCATTGCCATACAAAACAAATGCAACCACACTATCATCGCGCTAAGGTGTATGTATCACTGAGTATGTGAATTTAGAACTACATCAGAGCTATATAGAATATACTTATAAAATGTACGAGCATAATGCACAATTCGATCAAATTGTGAAAGTCTGTCTGCCAATGATAAAGTGATCTCCTTGTACAGTGCCTTGTATTCAATGTATTCAAACCACGTAAAGTTTTACATAAAATCCTGAGTGACCAATTGCCCACAGAAGTCACAATTAATAAATTGAGTCCACTGTGTATAATTTATTCTCAGTATGACTACAGCTGTTCTGTGAAGGCCTCAGAGGTTTGTTTGAGAACATTAAGGATCAAACAGCATCATGAAAACCAAGGCACACACCAAACAGGTCAGGGATAAAGTTTTTGAAAAGAGAAAAGAAGGGTTAGGCTATCAAATAAAGTAGCCCAAGCTCTTAACATCTCACAGAGAACTTTTCAATCCAGAATTCAAAAATAGAAGGAGTATGGTACAACTGCAAACCTACCAAGACATGGCCGTCCACATAAACTGACATTCCAAGCAAAGAAAGCACAAATTAGAGGAGCCAAGAGGCACATGGTCAATCTGGAGAAGCTGGAGAGATCCACAGCTCAGGTGGGAAAATATGTCCACAGGACAACTCTTAGGCCATATTCAGTATTTTACCTCAGTGTTTGTAAGCCAAAACCAGGAGTGAAAGAAAAATGCAGCCGTGGCGACGTGTTTCTATTACACTTTACCTCTGACTGTTAGGGTATGTGCACACGTATGCAGAAAATTCCTGACTGAAAACCGGACTTCCTCCCAGAAAACGCGCTTTTTTTCCAGAGCATCCCCAGTCTCAGAAAATAGTGAGAAATGCAGATTTTTCTGCGAAATTAATGAGCATGCTGTGGTCTTTACTGCAATGCATTTTTTTCGCGAAAAAAAACGCATCAATATGCATAAAGTGCTGAATTCATTAAAATGAATGGGATGCTTCTTTGTAAGTGTTTAAGCATTTTTGCCAGTAAAAACGCTTAAAAAACATGAAAAAAAGCTTACGTGTGCACACACACCTTTACACTCGTTTTTTAGTTTACTAATACTGATGTAAAATACTGACCAAATACTGAACAAGTGAACGTGGCCTTAGTTGTACACTCCACAAATTTGGCCTTTATGGGAGAGTGGCAAGAGAAAAGCTATTTCTGTAAGCAAGCCATAAAAAGTGCCTTTTGCAGTTTGCAAAAAGCTATATAGGGGACACAGCTACTATGTGGAAGAAGGTGCTCTAGTCAGATGAGACCAATGTAGAACTTTTTGGAGAAAATTAAAACGCTGTGTGGCAGAAAACCAACAAATATACATCACCCTAAAACACCATCCCCACTGTCAAACATAGTGGTGGCAGAATCATGCTGCGAGGATGGTTTTCTTCAGCAGGGAGAGGGAAGCTGGACAAAATTGATGGGATGGATGGAAATCCTGATGGAATATCTTTTAAAGGGTGCAAAAGACTTTAGACTGGGGCATAGGTTCATACTTGCATCTAACGGTGACCCTGCAAAGTATTGACTCAGGAGGGCTGTATATAAATGCATGTCACAATTTTCAGATTTTAATTTGTCATTTCCTTAACACTTCACAAATTCTTTCTAATTTGTCTTGGTGTATCACATAAAATTCAAATAAATCACATTTAAGTTTATGGGTGTAACGTGCAAAAATGTGGAAAAGTTCGTAAGTTATGAATACTTTTTCAAGGCATTGTAGATGGGAACCTACAGTACCAAAACTTGCATCTCATGGGCCAAAACCTACAACTTTAGAGGGCAAGATCCAGCTCTAATTAAAACAGTACCCAAATAAGGAGGCAGTCGCTTACCCCAACAAGTACACTAAGGCCATGTGCACACGATGCATTTTTCCTGCGGATCCACGGCAGATTTTACCACGCAGAAACGCTGTGGATCCGCAAAGTGATTTACAGTACAATATAAATCAATTAAAAAATAAGCCGCTGTGCAGACGCTGTGTTTTTTTCCGCGCGGTTTTTGTGCGGTACAAAAAATGCAGCATGTCACTTCTTTTGTGCGGTTTTCCACCTGCTCCATTCTCCAAATCCGCAGGGGGAAAACCCGCAGTGGAAAACCGCACAAAAACAGGAAGAAATCCGCAGGAAAAATGCAGGTCATTTGACCTGCGGATTTCTTCAAATCTGCGCGGAAAAATCCGCAGGAGGAAAATCCACGTGTGCACTTAGCCTAAAGGAAACTAACTAGTACAGCCTAACAAAATGCAAAAAAATACAGGTTCAGGTTGCTGTAACTGCTTAGCTATAGCATACACAAAAACCACACTTTGAGGTTGTATGTACCGGTATTACTTGTACACTATCGTAAGAATAGGACATAGTCATCCATATAGGATCAGACAAGGCCTGACTCTTGGCACACCCACTGATCAGTTTTTGAAAAAAAACTATGGCGCTGGTGCAAGGGCTGCAGCTTCTTTAGTGTTTACATTCCCTGTATAGAGTTTATCTAGTCGAGGCTGTGCTGTTTATTGTAGCTTTGTCTTGTACACCTCCAGAGGACAGTACTGCAATAACCAGCATATCTGCTACCCAATATACAGCATGCAAGAGGTAGACTGAGCAACGAAAACGCAGCCGCTAAAAGACCCTAAAAATCCCCTACTGTCTATTGACGGAGAGCGTCGCTGGTCCCGAAACTGGGGCAACGTATTTTACTAGAGATGAGCGAGCACTAAAATGCTCTACTGCTCAAACCGAGCAATTCCTAAAACACGGATGCCCATTTTGAGTAACAAATATAATGGGAGTCAATGGCAAAGGCGAGCATTTTTCCAGCAAACTCTGCACAGAGGTCAGGGGGCAGTGAAATGTTGAAACAGATGGAAAAAGTACTTATTGTAAGGAGAACAACATGGGGAAGACCTCTGGAAGCATCTCTGATTAACAGATCGCTGCTGAGAACAATGGTGTCACACTTACTCCACTTTAAGTACTTACAAAATATTCAAAAATCTGAAATTGACGTTTATAGGAAGAAAAGTTAAACATTTTTTCCATGTATAATGACTTGTATATAAGGAAAAAAAAATGTAAAAAAAATAATAATGTATACCAAAACTGCATTTAAAAAAAAATAAATTGAATATTTCAGTGTATTTTATAAAGGAAGCAAGACATGCCAAAAATTGAGATTTAGAGGGACTGTATTAGACATAGAGGACCTCGTACAAATTCTGTTCAAATTGTAATGCAGTGGTACTCCTAGACTCAAAGGCTAAGCATTATATGCACATCCTGTTCAAAAATTACATCAGGGTCATCCGTACAACCCTTGAAGGCACCAACTGGAGTGCCTCATAAAAAATTAAAAAGGTGTAGTTATGGTATTTCTACACTCTAAAAGCTTTGCATAAAGTGCAAAGCCAGGAAAAAATTATAAGTAGGCCATAAAGTCATTCATAGACCCTAGAAGGCAACAACAGGTGGGCCTCATTAAAATATGAACATTAAAAAAAACTGTACTGTTGTCATCAGGTGGTGTGGAAGTATCAGATCTAATGCAGGCTTTGTTCATTGTTATTTATACTGATAAGTTCAAACAGGTGCCATTACTACAGGTAATGAGTGGAGGATAGAGGAGCCTCTTAAAGAAGAAGTTACAGGTCTGTGAGAGCCAGAAATCTTGCATGTTTTTAGGTGACCAAATACTTATTTTCACAATAAATTTGAAAAATAAATCTTGCCAAATCAGTCAAGGTGATTTTCTGGATTTGTTTTCTCATTTTGACTCTCATAGTTGTGGTCTGCCTATGATGTCAATTACTGACCTCTCTCATCTTTTTAAGTGGGAGAACTTGCACAATTGGTGGCTGACTAAATTATTTTTATACAGTGGGAGAAAGAGTGTCATTTTTTGGAACAAAAATATTTTTTGAACTGTACCAGGCCAAGCGGTAGGTTTAACTCACCCTAAATTTACACAAAGTACGTTAAACTGTATGGATGACTAATTGAATTCAGAAAAAAAATTTGGAAATTAATATTTTGAAAGTGCAGTTGATGTATGCTTACACTCAAATGCTTTGCACAAGGCGCAAAGCCAGGTAAAATTAAACGGTGAGGGTAAATACAGTAATCCTCTTCAGGTTTTGCTTCTTCAAATTCCTCGGGAGGATCGGGGGACTGGTGATTGGGCTGTAAGTGAACTTGCCTCGGGTAGTACTGGAGCCCCCCGACCTGTAAAAATTGGCGACAGCCCCGTGTCACTTGCACCATCGCCTGGTCCCATATAGGAGATGGGGAACTCCAAAGAGGTGACAGCCCTGTCTCAAGCCGCATCGAGGAGCCTCTCGCAGGTCCACTCATTTCTCAATAAGGGTTCATCCTGCTCCCTTCCTTTTCAAAATCACATCCACTGCATGTTGACCCTCCATTTTGAGGAATGTGACCTTGGTTCCCACAGTCATCTCTTGCAGCCTTTAGACATGTGTTTTGCCTCTACTGCTCTGGTTGAACAAGATATTATGGGTCCCAAACTCTCGTATGGATCCCCATCTCTGCTGCCGGTCGTACTAAACGATCACCCCACGGGATGCCAACTGTCGATACCTTGTGGCTAGCGGACCCGCTAGCATTTCTCCAGCCTTGGTCCTGACTCGCCTCTTTGTCTCTTCTGAGCAGCCTAGGCCCCGCAGTCTGCTCAGCTTTTCCTGGATCCTGGCTCGCTTATTTACAGTCCACAAGAACCCCACCAGCAGTGAAGGCTGCAGCCTGGGTTTGGGCCTTGGTGGGTCCAGGAAAGCGGCAGTTCCGGACCACAGGCTCCTGTCACTTCCACTGTTGCGCCAACTTATTTTGGCTCCGAAATTTCACCGGTTCTGCCGCATTTGTCGCCCACAGAGCACATAGTACTCTGGATGAGTAGCTGAATACAGAAAACATTTTCAATGCTTTTTGGAAGTGTGATATAACGCAGAAATGTATCACAAAGCAGCTAATACTCTATGGATAACGATAGTCAATTTTTCATCCAAAAAAAATAAAAATGTGGTCAACTGCTGCAACTATAGATCTAGCAACAGACTGCAAAGCCCTAATCTCTGCCTAGAGACTGCATTTCGGCGCTCTCCCTGTTCCTATGACTCTGTCCTTCCCTAGACTAAATGAAGATTGTATTTGATACAAACAGAAAAGCACAAAATTTGTCCTTAGAAGGGTTGTTAGTATGATGGATGATGGTTTAGCTTCAGCACCAGTATCAACACTGCAGGACACTGATTCGTTATACTGTGTACACAAGCTTGGACAAGAACTCTATCACTCCAATAAGAAGTGTCGCAGAGCTGTGCAATGGCGTCAGTGTGCAGAGCCACGAGGCGACTGTCCTTTTATAACACCTGATGATGTCATAATGTTAGGCGTCGGGTTCCTGTTGCAGGAATCCTGAGCTTTGCCTTCGGCGGTCTCCATTCCTCTCCGGCCGCAGTGGAACCTGCTCAGCAGACTTGTCGATCCCAGCGCTCTGCTCACACCAGCATTGTGGATTTGGTTGCTGCTGCCACCTCTGGTCCAGCTACAGCAACGCATGCTGGTCAGCAGCGAATGACTCCAGGGACTAAGTCCTCCTTTAGGTCCACCGAGCATGCCCGTGGGACGATCTCCCATTGGAGATCGGAGGTCACATGTTCAGGTCCTTCTCCAGCTCGGATTGAACCATCAGGAAGGTCCCAGAAAGACGCTGCTATAAAAGGTTCGCATGGCCGCTCCGCTATGTGCTATGATAGACATTAGTTCTTATGTTTATAAGTGGTGTGTGTGATGATGGCTGTATGATACAGGTGAATGACTCATTATGAAACCCCTTAACTTTGATACACGTGTTAGTAGGGTTTAGAGGGTAGAGTCAGCTCTCAGTGCTGGAACTGCCTAGCGCCGCAGTGCATCCAGCTCATTCATACGTTAGCACCAGTGGGCGCCACTCAGCACAGACATCACAGTGCCGCATATGTTGGAGCGTCCATCTGTATGGCGCCGTGCACAGATAGTGGGCTTTCCAGCTCTAAGCTCAGGCTGGTTAGTGGCGACCGCAAGTGCAGAGGCGGTACATGCTCAGAGTGGTAGGCTAATGCAGTGGTTTTCAACCAGTGTTCCGCGGCACACTAGTGTGCCGCGACACATGGTCGGGTGTGCCGCGTGTCCGCATGGCTAATTTACATGCGATGCAAATTAGCCATGTGGAGGCAAGCAGGGCGGCGGGTCGGAGAGGCAGCAGTCCCGTGTTCCTGTGTCGCTTCCTCCCTGACACAGCAGTCAGCGGCGCGGCTGGATGACATCATCATTCAGCCCCGCGGCTGCTGTGCCAGTGAGAGGAAGCTGCCGGTGAGGAGAGGTGAGGGGGGGGTGTGTGTGTGTGTGTGTGTCTAGGTGAGAGGTGTGTGTTTGTGTGCGTGTGTAGGTGAGTTGATGGATGTGATGAGAAGCAATGATGGGAGTCATGGAGAAGGCGGTGATGGGGAGAGGGCAATGGAGAAGGCGGTGATGGGGGTGATAAGAAGGCGGTGGTGGGGAGAGGGCAATGATGGGGTTGTCGAAAGGGCAATAATGGGGTGGTGGGGAGAAGGAAATGATGGAGGTAGTGGAATGGGCAATTTCTACATGAAGGGGATTATGATGGAGCATATTACTACAAGAAGGTGATAATGATGGGGCATATTACTAAAAGAAGGGGATAATGATGGGGCATATTACTAAAAGAAAGGGATAATTATGTGGCTCATATACTGCAATATAAAGGGGTACAATGAGAAATACTATGGCCATGAGTCTGGAGTACAAGCGCCAGCTCATATACTATATATATTATATATATATATATATATATATATATATATATATATATATATATATATGGTATATGCTGATAATTATGTGGCTCATATACGTGGGACTGTATGTATGACTTTACATGGGACTGTATATATATATATGGGAATACATGGGACTGTATGTATGAGGTTACATGGGATTGTATATATGAGGGGGTTATCCTTTTTTATTTAACTTTTTTAAAATAAATAATTTATTGAAAGGACCTCTGTCAGGCATATTTCACTCTTGAGGGCTTAAAAAGCAGCTCTTGTGGTGATAAGAAGCTGATTTAAAACCCCCAAGAGTGAACTCCGTGAGAGCTGTATGTGTGGAATAATAAATGATATTTTGCCGGTCTTCAGCAGTCATGTCCTGCTTGAATTGACTCTAGTGGCGTAGCTCGTAGCACTTTGCAGCCGGCTCTATTCTACTTATAGAGAAAGCTGAGTGCTACGTCACTAGTGTCAATTCAAGCAGGAAATGCAGATCGTAGTAATCGACCACATATCTATGTGAGCTGGGCTTCTCAAGCTTGACTGCGATAAAAACTAAAAACAGGGAGAGACTGAAAACTGTTGAGGAAGAGCTTCGTGTGTGTCTTTCCACCATTCCTGCCAGGATATCCCTTTTGTGTTTATCGAAACAGGCCCAGGTTTCACACTGAGTGAGTAAAAATACATTTAGAATCTATATTATTAACTATATGTATAATATGTACTGTTTTAGTGTCATTTTGTGCCATTTTGGTTGGTGGTGTGCCCCGGGATTTTTTACGTATAAAAAGTGTGCCGCGGCTCAAAAAAGGTTGAAAATCGCTGGGCTAATGCTTGCCACACCCTGTGACATTTAACAGGGCATAGTGTTCCAGGGGAAACTTTCCTTGGCTCCGCAGTAGCAGTTCCAGGCACTAGTGGGTCTAGAGGGCACGCTTCTCGTGTCTCAGAAGCAGTGTCCTGTGACCTCACGCTAGCGCTCCTTTAGCCGTAGCCTGTGAGGCTTAACAGGTTTCGGCATTGGTTTCTGCGGTCTCTGTGCCGTAACAAAGTCCGTTTCCTATCACACTGGGTCAGTGGTCACCCGCCGGTGTCAAGCGAGCAGTTTACTTCTCACCGTTAGTTGTTGTATAGCAGCAGTATACCATCTCTGCACGGTGGACCCCGGGTTGTGATCGCACCTTTTCAAAATTTATATTTGGTGTGATCCACAAGCCCTAACACATATGGCCAGCCAATCACAGTAGTTACACTACCAAGATGGCTACGGCATTACAGTGATGCACAGGCAATCCCAGCATGCTTATTGGCTGTGTAACAGGAGCCAGACATGAGGGGCGGGGCTTCGAGTTTGAAATCCGAGCATCGGCTAATGCTCGCCAAATAATGAGTACATCCGAGCACCCGGATACTCAAGTAACATCCCTATCTTTTACATTAATGCTCCTACAATCTAGAAGGAGCAGATTAGCTAGGGAGGAGGAGAACACAGAAGTAGTTTTTCTATATTTGAGTTACAAAAAAAAAAAGAAGTTCACATCAATTTATTCAAGATCCTAAAAAGTATTGAAATAAATTCTCCCACGTAAAACAAAGCCTCATACAGCAGGTCAGTGAAAAAATAAAATTCAGGCTGCTAAAATGCAGAGCTGCAGTCTCAGATTACTGTTCTGCAGCAATGCAGTGCCGTACATCCACGTGATTCCTGCAGCCAGTCACTGACCTCAGTGGTATGCAAGCACCTACAGAACAACGAGGACATTGATTGTGCGCCTGTCTAACAGTGTTGACGTCACTTACAGTGGGGGAAATAAGTATTTGATCCCTTGCTGATTTTGTAAGTTTGCCCACTGACAAAGACATGAACAGTCAATAATTTTAAGGGTAGGTTAATTTTAACATTGAGAGATAGAATATCAAAAATAAAATCCAGAAAATCACATTCTACAAATTATATAAATTTGCATTTTGCAGTGAGAAATAAGTATTTGATCCCCTACCAACCATTAAGAGTTCTGGCTCCTACATACCAGTTAGATGCTCCAAATCAACTTATTACCTGCATTAAAAACAGATGTCTTAGGCTATGTGCCCACGTTGCGTGTTAAAACGCACACTGAAAACCGGACTCCTTCCCAGAAATGGCGTGTTTTTTTCTGCGCGATTTCACCGCGATTTTATCGTAATTTAGCAGCAATTTTCTCAAGCACTTTCCAAGCGATTTGAAGCATCGCTTGGAAAGTGATTGACAGGTTGGTCACACTCGTCAAACATAGTGTTTGACAAGTGTGAGCAGCTTTTTACTATTGAGGCCGCCTATGCTAGGGTTAGGGCTAGGGTTAGGGCTAGGGCTAGGGTTAGGGCTAGGGTTAGGGGTGTGTTGGGGTTCGGGTTGGAGTTAGAATTGGGGGTTTCCACTGTTTGGGCACATCAGGGGCTCTCCAAATGCAACATTGCGTCTGATCTCAATTCCAGCCAATTCTGAGTTGAAAAAGTCATATGGTGCTCCTTCCCTTCCAAGCTCTGCCATGCGCCCAAACAGTGTTTTACCCCCACATGTAGGGTATCAGCCTACTCAGGACAAATTGCAAAACAATTTTTGGGGTCCAATTTCTCCTGTTACCCTTAGGAAAATAAAAAATTGGGGGCAAAAATAACATTTTTGTGGAAAAAAATGGGGTCATTTGTGGGGGGTTTCCACTGTTTAGGTACATTAGGGGCTCTCCAAAGGCAACATGTCACCCGCAGACCATTCCATCAATGTCTGCATTCCAAAACGTCACTACTTCCCTTCCGAGCCCCGACGTGTGCCCATACAGTAGTTTTCTCCCACATATGGGGTATCAGCATACTCAGGACAAATTGGACAACAACTTTTGGGGTCCAATTTCTCCTGTTACCCTTGGGAAAATAAAAAAAATGGTGACTAAAAGATCATGTTTGTGGGAAAAATACGAATTTTTTATTTTCACGCCCGGGCATTATAAACTTCTGTGAAGCACTGGGGGGTTCAAAGTGCTCACCACACATCTAGATAAGTTTCTTGGGGGGTCTAGTTTACAAAATGGTGTCATTTGTGGGGGGTTTCCACTGTTTAGGTACATCAGAGGTTTTCCAATCGCGACATGATGTCCGATCAAAATTCCAGCCAAAAACGTCAAATAGCGCTGCTTCCCTTCCGAGCTCTGCCATGCGCCCAAATAGTGGTTTACCCCCACATGTGGGGTATCAGCATACTCAGGACAAATTGCACAATAACTTTTAGGGTCCTGTTACCCTTGGGAAAATAAAAATTGGGGTGAAAAGATCATTTTTGTGGAAAAAATATGATTTTTTAATTGTACCGCTGTACGTTATAAACTTCTGTAAAGCCCTTGTGGGTTCAAAGTTCTCACCACATATCTAGATAAGTTCCTTGGGGGGTCTAGTTTCCAAAATGGGGTCACTTGTAGGGGGTTTCCACTGTTTAGGTACATCAGGGACTCTCCAAACGTGACATGGCGTACGATCTGAATTCCAGCCAATTTTGCATTGAAAAAGTCAAACGGCGCTCCTTCTATTCTGAGCTCTGCCATGCGCAGAAACAGTCGTTCCCCCCCACAAATCAGGTATCAGCGTACTCAGGACAAATTGCACAATAACTTTTGCAGTCCAATTTCTCCTGTTACCCTTGGTAAAATAAAAAAAATGAACCTGAAGTATTTTTTTTGTGAAAAAGTTAGATGTTCATTTTTTTTTAAATATTCAAAAAAATTCCTGTGACGCACCTAATGGGTTAATAAACTTCTTGAATGTGGTTTTGAGCACCTTAAGGAGTGCAGTTTTTAGAATGGTGTCACTTTTGGGTACTTTCTATCATATAGACCCCTCAAAGTGGCTTCAAATGTGATGTGGTCCTAAAAATAAAATGGTGTTGTAAAAATGAGAAATCGCTGGTCAACTTTTAACCCTTATAACTTCCTAACAAAAAAAATTTTGGTTCAAAAATTGTGCTGATGTAAAGTAAACATATGGGAAATGTTAGTTATCAAGTTTTTTGTGTGCCGTATCTCTGTGATTTAAGGGCATAAAAAGTCAAAGTTGGAAAATTGCGAAATTTTCAAAATTTTTGCCAAATTTCCGTTTTTTTCACAAATAAACGCAAGTTATTTGAAAGAAATTTTACCACTAACATGAAGTACAATATGTCACGAGAAAACAATGTCAGAATCACCGGGATCCATGGAAGCGTTCCAGAGTTATGACCTCATAAAGGTACCGTGGTCAGAATTGTAAAAATTGGCCTGGTCATGAACGTGCAAACCACCCTTGGGGGTGAAGGGGTTAAAATTAACCTACCCTTAACATTATAGACTGTTCATGTCTTTGTCGTGGGCACACTTAAAAAATCAGCAAGGAATCAAATAATTATTTCCCCCACTATAGATATATATATTTACTGCCGCTAAACATCAGCATGGATCACAGGAATATCAGCTCTGAAGCAGTAGAGGAGTAAACAGGTAGGTGTGGGTCATCTTATTTTTCTGCATTTCCTGCTCTAATTTTTTTTTTACTCACTGAAAACTGTTTTAATGCAAATAGGTCATCACATCTCACAATACAAACAACATACGGTACATTTTTAAATAAATGTTTCAGGCCTATTGAGGCTGGTGTACTTTGTCATTATGTCTGTGTAATACTGATAATAAGATTCCAATCATATGAGACCTCATGAGTCCACGTGTATTCACTCTCCTCCCACCCGGCCTGACTGACAACAGCTACTTGTACTGAGGAGTGTGAGATCTTAGCAGGGTGGAGACACTGAGCTACTTAGCAATCTGGCTGGATCAGAGAGGATTCAGCAGCATGGAGGAGGAGTGACATTGAGGAGCTTGTTAGTCAGTCTAGGTGAGACCACCTTGCCTACATGTAGACAAGATTTCTTGATGGCTTTTCATCTCAGGCACCAAACTTTTATGAACAGGTCGAAATGAATCTGTCAGCCATCTCTTATGTAAAAGTGCATATACTAAGGTTGACATTTCTTCTGCAAGGGGAGAACATGCATTGAGACATTTTTCTCGGTGCATATGCAAAACTTATACAGCAAAGTGTTAAAATAATCCTAAGCCGCATATACGCTGCAAGATGATTGTGGACAAGCTGCTAAAAACTGCCAATCACCTGATGAGTGAGCAAAATGTTTGTTCTTCGGGTGAAATTATATTTTGAGCAGCGCAAAAAAAAAATTAGAGTTTTTGGCAGTGTATTTATTGTCCGTCCTGTGTAAACAGGTTTCGTACTGCAGCCTATGCGCACTAAGCAATCTAGTATAGATCACTCAATTAGTCATTTAAATGCCTCTTTACACAGGTACAGCAAAGTAAATGATGCGCACTCTTTAAAAGTTTACCGATCGGCAGCTGTATCGTAAACGGACCCTTAAATCACAATAAATTATATTAAAAAAGATTTGTTAACTTTTACGTAGAGCAAAAAAAGAGTAAGAGCACATATTGGTATAAGTGCAATGCATAGGTGTGCATTCACACCGCGGTCGTTTAAGACAGAACCAAAGAAAAATAAAATGAGCACATACCCAGTAAGTAAATAGTAATAGTACATGGAAATAAAATAGGGCAATTAGTTAACACTATTTTGATTTAAAAAAAAAAAATCAAAACAGTTAGCTTTTCTTTAAGCTCTCCTACTCTATACTCATTACCTATATTAATTGCACCTGTTTGAACTCGTTACCTGTATTAAAAAAAAAAAAGACACCTGTCCACACACAATCAATCACACTCCAACCTCTCCACCATGGTCAAGACCAAAGAGCCATCTAAGGACACCAGGGACAAAATTGTGGACCTGCACTAGACTGGATTGGGCTACAGGACATTAGGCAAGCAACTTGGTGAGAAAGCAACAATTGTTGGCTCCATGCAAAATCTCACCTCGAGGGGTAAGGATGATTCTGAGAATGGTCAGGAATTAGCCAAGAATTACACTGAAGGACCTGGTCAATGACGTGAAGAGAGCTGGGACCACACTCTCAAACATTACCGTTCATAATGGATTTAAATCCTGCAGGGCACACAAGGTTCCCCTGCTTATGGCAGCACATATCCAGGCCCGTTTAAAGTTTGCCAATGACCATGTGGACGATCGAGAGGAGGCATGGGAGAAGGTCAAGTGGTCAGATAAGACCAAAATAGAACTTTTTGGTATCAACTTCATTCACCGTGTTTGGCGGAAGAAGAATGATAAGTACAAAGTCTCAACTGTGAAGCATGGTGTGGAAGCCTTGCAATTTGTGGGTGCTTTTCTGCAAAGGGGACAGGACGACTGTACCATATTGAAGAGAGGATGGATGAAGTCAAGTATTGTGAGATTTTGGCCAACACCCTCCTTCCCTCAGTAGAATGAAGATGGTTCGTGGCTGGGTCTTCCAGCATGACAATGACCAAAAACACAGAGCCAGGGCAACTAAGGAGTGGCTCTATAAGAAGCATTTCAAGGTCCTGGAGTGGTCTAGCCAGTCTCCAGACCTTTACACAATAGAAAATCTTTGTAGGGAGCTGAAACTCAATGATTCCCAACGACAGTCCCGAAACCTGAAAGATCAGGAGAAGATCTGTATGGAGGAATGGGCCAAAATCCCTGCTGCAGTGTGTGCAACCTCGGTCAAGAACTACAGTAAATGTCTGACCTCTGTAATTGCAAACAGAGATTTCTATACCAAATACTAAGTTGTTTTTCTATTGTATCAAATACATATTTCATGCAATAAAAAACACATTATGTAAAAATCATACCATGTGATTTTCTGGATTTGTTTTTAGATTGTCTCTCACAGGTGAAGTGTACCTACAATACAAATTACAGACGGCTCCATTCTTTGAAGGTGGGAAAACTTGCAAAAAATCGGCAGTGTATCACATACTTATTTTCCCAACAGTATGTGTCAGAGCAGAACCAGGTCCAGAACTGTACTATTAGTATTGGCTTTTACAGGGTATTTGCTCATTTTGTTTTTACATGGCGCAGCTGGGCAGAACGCAGCAGGAACTGTATGAATGGGACAAGGGGATTCTACAGTAATGGCTGCAGGAGGTTTCCATTGTTTCTAGTTCTCAGTATATTACAGACAAGGTTGTGCTGAATATTTCATCAGGGCACAGGTGAAGTGCTCACCATTCCTATTTCTTTACTTCTGTTCTGCCTTTCTTATCATTCTTATGACAATTAGGAATTAGGTTTGGTCTTAAATATACATTCCAGGGTCTATAGTAAAGGTACTGTCACGCTTAGATATGACGCGGTCAGGATCACTGGTACATCGCTAAGTGGTCGCTAGTGAGCTGCCACACAGGCAGATATCACCAGCGACATAGCAGCGGTCGGGGGCCGTTACTTACCTGTCAGATGAGGCGATCCTGACGTCCTCCCGCCCGCGTCCACGCGTCGCTCGTCGGCACCGCAGGAAGCTGCCGACGAGAAACGGTCCAGGGCGTTCTCGCGCAATCAGCGATAACCAGCGGGGGAGCGGGTCGGTGCTAAGCATCAGACATAGCGATATCGCTGCTACGTCACAAAAACCAGTGACGTTATAGTGATATTGCTAGTGATATCGCTTAGTGTGACAGGCCCTTAAGATACTTCTTGTGCGCTCGTGCCTCGTTATGAGTGTCACATGAAGGCACGTATAAGGTTCTCTAAGGCAAGCGAATTACATATCTTGACTAGTTACAGTATGGTTTCCAGACCGGTCAGACTTGTTTGATAAGATTTTTCTGCCATCAGAACAGGTGGGCGAACAAGGGATAGAATTAACTTTCTCATCTGTGTATTTTTACCTTAATGGGTGTCGGTCACCTCAAAAACACTATTTAAACTAAAGACATAGCCAGATAGAGGAATTAACTTCTATAAAAATCCTGCCTCTGGTGTAATGAACATCAGCACTAAAAAGCAGATTGTCTGATATGCAAAAGAGCGTGCTCGGTGCACCCTTAGTGTGGCCACAAACGCTCAGTGCACCGCTGCGCCCCTTAGTTACCATGCCTGGCTGCCTCTCCTTATGTAGACTGACAGCGCTCACTTAGGCCTATCTACATGGGGGAATAGGCTAGGCATGGTAACAGATGGTTTCGGAGTGAGTGCCGAAACACACGTTGGAAACCATAAAGGGGAAAACCAAAAAACTGAGCTGAACTTTAAGCTGGTATACATGCAATCTGTAAGAGGCACGTTCACACTGCAGCCATGTTATAGAGAAAACTCAAGAGAAAAAAAAAAAAACTTAAGGGGTTGTCTATGACCGTGATATTGATAACTTATTTGATGATACCTTGTGTCACACCGGAAGTATTGAAGAGAATGTGAAAGCGGTCACTGCATTGCTGTTCATAGCGACATGCAATGTGTACTTCTGGTGGCCATGGCACTAGGCATCAGCTGAGGCCAACAAGTGGTTAAGAACTAGTCATCGAGATCACAGTCCCCGACAATCCCTTTAAAGGAAGACGCAACAATAAAGGCATGTATTAACCCAACAGGATAAATCTGCATCTGTCATACAAAAACAGAGGCTACATAGGTGCTTCACTTCAGTGACCGTCCATTACATTGCTAGGCAGCAATCAACACTGTCACTACACCGCACAGAACAGGGAGCGTACGGATGAGAGCGTCACAGTCAGAAACCAGACCATCTGTGCCAGCTACTGCCGAATCAAGACCGTGAGTGACTGCACACTCATGATTTCCCTGCAATTCCCATGTGGGTGGGAAGTCACGTGACATACATCTCCCAATATGAGAGAAGGATGAGACCACTGGGCACATGATGGCAAATATGCAAACACATACATGTGGCCACATAACCGCCCACCGGCACGGGGCATACGGGGGAATGATGAATGTAGTCACGGAGCGTAATTGTAGACTGGACAACCCCTTTAAAGGAAATGTGATATCAGAAAATTACCTACGATTTAATTCACATTTTTATAGTTAACTTATTTAATTTTAATGGATTTTCTTTTCAATTACCCTTAGGACTAGCCATACACATAAGATGGCTGCTGGCCGAACGACGCTTTGGCTAATAATTCAGCAGACTGCCAAGCACCATACACTATAATGTGTCTACATGATAAAAATGTAATGTGAATGAAGCTTTAATAAGGGTGTTCTCAAGTTTAAACGTTATCGCCTATCCAAAAGATAGGGGATAACTTTCTGATAGCTCAGAGTGCGACTGCCATGGCCCTCATCTATCTTGTGAACCGGGGCCCTGAAGAGCCAAATTAATGGAGAAGAAGTCGATCAAGCACAGTGCCACACCATTCATCCTAGTAGGAGCCATGAAGATCAGCTGAGGCACTCTCAGGCGCTCCCATTAAGAATGAATGGAACGGTAGTGTGCATGATTGACCTCTGCTCCATTCATCCAGGGCTCTTCAGGGACACCTTTTCTTAATTAGGTGGGGGCGACAGAGGTCATACCCCCAACCATCGGAAAATTTAAATGTTAGCACCCCTCTAAACTGCAGTTTTCTGCCTGGTAACTGGGTCTGTAAACCCCTTAGTGACCATGTCAATTTTGAACTCAATGATGAAGCCACATTTTTCAAATCTGACCACTGTCACTTTATGAGGTTATAGCTCTTCAACGCTTCAACATATCCCGCAGATAAGATTTTTTTTCACGACATTGTACTTCATGATAGTGGTAAAAAATTTTCGATATAACTTGCGTTTATTTATGAAAAAAAATGAAAATTTAGCAAAAATTTAGCAAATTTCAAGCTTTTAATTTTTGTCCCCTTAACTCAGAGTCATATCACAAAAAAATAGTTAATAAATAACATTTATCACATATCAACGTTACATCAGCACAATTTTGAAAACATCATTTTTTTTGTTAGGACGTTAGAAGGGTTAAAAGTTGATCAGCGATTTCTCATTTTTTTAACAAAATTTACAAAACCATTTTTTTAGGGACCACCTCACATTTGAAGTGAGCTTGGGGGGTTAATATGACAGAAAATACCCAAAAGTGACAAATCTAAAAACTGTACCCCTCAAGGTTCTCAAAACCACATTCAAGAAGTTTATTAACCCTTCAGGTGCTTCACGAGAACTAAAGCAGTGTGGAAGGGAAAAAATGAACATTTTACTTTTTTCACAAAAAATGTACTTTAGACCCACTTTTTTATTTTCACAAGGGTAACAGGAGAAAATGCACCACAAAATTTGTTGCAATTTCTCCAGAGTACGCTGACAACCCATTGTGGGGGAACGCCACTGTTTAGGCACATGGCAGGGCTTAGAAGGGAGGCAGCACGGTTTGACTTTTTGAAAGAAAAATTGGCTGGAATCAATGGCAAATGCTATGTAGCGATTGGAGACCCCCTGATGTACCTGAACAGTGCAAACCCCCAAATTCTAACTCCAACCCTAACAGAGTCCTACCCCTAAGATCTCAGCAGGCGCACCCGCTATTTTCTTCCAGGTTAGAAGAAGCCAAGGGACAGAGCCAGAGGGTCCAGGGATGGCAGGGGTCCCAGAGGGGCTCGGGGGACCATCCCAACCCTAACCCATTTCCCTCTCCTCTGCTATGCTAGGTCATATTAGAGGAGAGAGAATGAATGGGAAATCTGACACTTTTTCCTGCGATCGCCATTATTTGGCGAATAACAGCGATCACAAGACTGGGGAGGGTAAAAACCGACCCGAATAGTGTTCTCCGGGGTCTCGGCTATCCCTGGCAGCTGAGACCCCAGAGATTTTCCGACGCTGAGGGGGGGCGCTATACCTTTATTTCTCAGCGCTGTTAAAAGCGTCGCTGAGGAATAAGTACCCTTAACTTGCCGTCGTTAAAAGGCATACCGGCGGTCGTTAAGTGGTTAATGATAACGCAATCGGTGCACATTCACAGGCAAAAGCAAACAATAGAGGGACAAACAATAGTGTTATTTGGTCCCTATACAGTTTGAACAGTGGTGGCCTTAAGTAATGGCACCCTTGACGTCGTTCCAGAATATGAAGTATTTCTCCGAGAAAGTTATTACAATTACACATTTTGTTCTACACATTTACTTCCTTTGTGTGCATTGAAAAGGCAAACTGGACATACAGTAATTTCATACAAAACCCCCAAAATAGGACTGCCAAAATTGTTGGCAGCTTCAATCTAATAATTGGTTGCACACCCTTTGAAATAAATAACGGCAATTAATGGCTTCCTATAACCATCAACAAGCTTCTTACACCTCACAACTGGAATTCTGGACCACTCTTCTTTTGCAAAATGCTTCAGTTCTCATATTTGAAGGGTGCCTTCTCCCAACAAAAATTTTAAGATCTCTCCACAGGTGTTGTGAAGAATATGGGAGCTATAATTTCTTGCCAATCAACTATCATATCCAGTCCAAGATTGTAGTCCTCTTACAAAGTGTGAAACTGAGACAGGAAACCATTCTCAATACGTGACAGAGCTAAAGTCACACATCCAGCAGATAGCTGGGACCAAGCTATGCCTGGTAGGATGAATTTCTATTGAGGAGTGTAACTAATTACCGGAGCAAAGAATTCCCCCAGATGGGGGGGATGGGTGCCATAATTTCATAAGGCGTTATAAACTTATAGTACATGCTAGCTGTATACCGGTTACATTTTTGAGATCTGGGGAACAGGCCGAATGCGCACCATGGTCTCGACCTATTCTAGCTCCCAGGAGTAGGGAGATACAAAGAACAGCTAGTAGAAGCCAGGTAGCGAAGCAGTGTTTGGTGTTGTAAATTCTCTCTCTGGCTTCCCTCTGGTGATTACTAAAGGTAGTGGAGCTGGTAAGATTGACAGAGGGGTTGCGAGTTCTCTTTCTGGACTCCCTCTGGTGGTTACTGGAAGTAGTGTTGCTGATCTGATTGACAGAGGCTTGCCACTTGATAATGAGGAAGACGATTGGAGATCTGGGATTTCTGATTGGGATTTAAGACAGCTGACTCCCTCTATCCCTGCTGGTGATTTTCTTCCGGTTCCTGCTGAGGTTTGATGTCTCCTGCTCTTTCCCTGCATGTTCAGCTAAGTGATTCATTTGTTATTCTGTTTGCATTTGATCTGGTTTCGGTTATTTCTGCTTTGTGCGAGTCAGACAGCTCCGGCTGGGGCTGTGCTGAATCGCCGCCCATATGTTACTGCATGTGCCAGTTTGTTTTCTCCCCTTTTATATTGGTATATTTTTGCTTTGCTTTCAGAGTATACCAGAGTGCTGATATAGTGGGGGCTCAGACTATTTTTTTGCCTGCGTTTGTGTTTTCATCTTGTCTCACCGACAATATATGTTTGGGGGCTATCTATTCCTTTGGGGTCTGCTCCGGGGCAGTTTAGATTTCCCCTTTCTTGCTTTAGTTAGCTCTCCGGCTGTGCCGAGGCATCCAGGATCATCGTAGGTACGCTCCACGGCTACTGCTAGTTGTGTGGACAGGATCAGGGGTCTGCATCCGCTTAGTTACCAACCTCTCTGGTTTTCTGTGGCTTAGCTTGGGCCTGCTATCCTCCTCGGTGCCCAATCATAAGTGTTTGGTATCCAAGTATAACAAAGACCCAGCTGAATCCAATGGTGCCAAAACCACTTATGATCTTCCATAGAGAAGTTATGATCCATCATAGGTTTTGGCGTTTCGGCCGCCACAGCAAGTAGGAGACTTGGACCATCCCAGGGGGTGGGGAAGTGACTAACCAAGGGGTTAAGTGCAGGTGCGACGATGTGTGACATCGTTCTCTATCAAGGGAGGTCACATCTCCCATGTAGTTGACAACATCCAATAACCAAACATCGGTAACCGACTTTTTGTCACGATCCATTTTTGGATCTGTGTCAATTTGGGGCTGCTCGGATATAAACTTTTTTCCTTTCAGGCCATGGGGGGGTTAATATCAGTTTTTTCCCCCGGTGGTCGCTGGTGTTACTACATGTTTAGTTAGTCTGCTGGTGGAGACCACTCCCACCTTCCTATATAAGGTCACCTGGTACACCAGCTGACTGTTGGTAATAAGCAGGTCCTTTGCAAACCAACCTTTGAGAAGAGAGGAGCTATCTGGAGCAGTGGTGTTTCTGCTGATGTTTCTGCTGATAGCTGAGTTCGGGTGCCTTACTCTGCTGCGTCGGAACATTGGCAGCAGAGAAAGCCAAGTTGTTTGTTTTTCCCTGTCCGTTATTTTCCCTTGTGTTGTATTAGTGCAGCAGTGGGACCAGTGTCCGCATTTACCAATTTACTACTGAGGGATAGGTACAGGGTGAGGGCTGAGGTATCCTGGTCGGTGACGGTTTGAAAGAAGCCGTATAGGGACGTCAGGCTAGTTCAGGGACACAGCCTCAGGAGAGTGCAGGAGGTGTCCCTTTCTCCGATCCCTATTGCAGGGCCCACCGTTGTAATTGTGTCCCCAGTGTCCCCTTGTTTGGTCTTGTTTGGTGACCGACCGATCGTCGGGTCGCATCACGCAGGGCCAAGTCACATCGTGACATTTTTTGTATCATCCATTTATACTTTTGTTCTACCGCCTATACTTGCATATCTGACCATTGTATATGTATAACCATTGTGTATCTAGTGTGCTCTTAAAGGCGATTAATTATATAATTTAACCTTGGGCTGCTATTTTATCTCAATCCACATGTAAATGGTCTCAGTTTTAACTTCCCATGCTATTGGGTCTGGTTTTTGGCCTGATATCCAGTTAATGGACCAGGCTTATAGCCAACAAGGAACTCATGGCACTCCTACCAGGCGTGGGACACCTTCTCTCACTCCCAATGTGGACATGAGGTGTCTGTTTAAAACTGTACCAAGCTGTTATTACATGTCCCTAGGGGGTGTGGGACATCACGTTGGTTCAAGTGCGGAGACCGTATCGAGTGATCCCTCCAACGTAATAGTGACATCAGGCAGGGTGGCAAGGTGCGGGTTCGTCACATGTGGTTGGGCCGGTAGGATTCTGCGTGATCTCTCTGAACATCTGTGAAGGATGACATCGATGGGATTCAGATCAGGACTAATTGTGGGCCACTTCAAAACTCTCCAGCCTTTTATTTCCATCAATTTATTGGTGCTTCTTTAAGTATGTTTGGGGTCGTTTTCCTGCCGGAAGACCCATGACCTAGGATGCAAACATAGCTTTCTTATACTGGGCACTACATGGTGACCCAAAATCCATTGGTAATCGTCAGATTTCATGATGCCTTTCAAACAGTCAAGGCACCCAGTGCCAGAGGCAGCAAAACAGCCCCAAAATACCTTTGAACCTCCACCATATTTGACTAGGTACTGTATTTTTTTTCTCCTTGTAGGCTTCATTCCTTTTTCCGTACACAGCAGAATCATGTGTTTTACCAAAAGCTCTATCTTGGTCTCATCTGTCCACAAGACGCTTTCCCAGAAGGATTTTAGCTTACTCACATACATTTTGGCAAACTGCAGTGTAGCTTCTTTATGTCTCTGTGCCAGGAGTGGGGTCCTCCAGGGTCTCCTGCCATAGAATTTCACTTCATTCAAAGGTGGACGAATAGTTTGCACTGACATTGATGCATCATGAGCTTGAATTTCTTTGGAGCTTGATTAGGGCTGGCTTATCCACCATTTGGACTATCCTGTGTTGCCTCCCTTCATCAAGTTTTCTCTGCTGTCCACATCCAGGGAGATTAGCTACAGTGCGACAAGACAAAAAATTCTTGATTACATTGGCCACCATGGACAAAGGAACATCAAGATCTCTGGAGATGGACTTGTAACCTTGAGATTGTTCACATTGTTCAACAATTTTGGTTCTCAAGTCCTAAAGGCCCTTTTACATTTAGCGATGCACCAGCGATCCGACCAGCGATACGACCCGGTCAGGATCGCTGGTGCATCGCTAAATGATCGCTAGTGAGCTTCCACACAGGAAGATCTCACAGCGATGCAGCAGCGATACAGCGGACGATACTCACCTTTCACACACAGCGATCCAGACGTCCTCCCGCCCGCGTCCAGCATCGCTCGTCTCACACAGCAGGAAGCCCAGCAGGAAGCTGACGACGAGAAATGGAGCCGCGCGATGAGCGACAGACAGCGGGGGAGCCGGTCGGAGGCAAGTATCACACATAGCGATATCGCTAGCAATATCGCTATAACGTCACAAAATCAGTGACGTTTTAGCGATATTGCTAGCGATATCGCTATGTGTAAAACCCCCTTAAGACAGTCCTCATGTTTTGTATGTTTTCATGGGACAACACTGAAGATATGACAGCTTGATACAAAGTACAGTAGTCAGTGTACAGCATGGATAACAGCGTCAATTTGGTGTGTTCTCTAAATAACTCAACAGCCATTAATATCTAAACTGCTGGCAACAGAAGTGAGTACACCCTTAAGTAAAAATGTCAGAATTGTGCCCAATAAGAAATTTTCCCTTCCAGGTGTCATGTCACACATTAGTGTTACAAGGTGTCAGGTGTGAATGGGGAGCAGGTGTGGTAAGTTTGGTGTTGTCGCTCTCACACTGATCACTGGAAGTTCAGCCTGGCCCCTCATGGCAAAGAACTGTCTGAGGATCTGAAAAAAAGAATTGTTGTTCTACATAAAGATGGCCGTGGCTGTAAGAAGATTGCAGACACCCTGGCACTGAGCTGCAGCACGATGGCCAAGACCAAATGGCAATTTAACCCCTTAATGACCGCCAATACTTCTTTTAACTGACCTGAGATATAAAAGAATAGCATCCCCATACAGGTGACAATCAAGCAGCTGTTGACTGTACACTATAGCTGACAACTTGCTGCTGTAACTGTAACAACTGTCTATAGCTGACAACTTGCAACAAGCCACGGTCATTGTTGGCATCGTCCATATCTGTTTAACCCCTTAGATGCTGCTGTCAATGACTATATCATATAAATGTTTGAGAGTGTGAGGGCTCCCTCTTTAGCCCCATCGGCACCCTGAGATCATGATCGTGTATTCCTGATGTTTGCCCTGGCAGTTCATGGCCAAATAGAGGCCTTAGAGTCTCACGGGCTATAGTGGCCTGTTCAGAAGTTATTGACATTTGGTGGTAGAAATACACTTTTTCATTTCTATCATGCCACTTTGTATTAATTCCTGAAAAGCACCTGAAGGGTTAATAAACTACCTGACAGCAGTTTTCAATATGTCAGGGGGTGTTGTTTTTAAAATGATATCACTTTTGGGGGTTTTCCAATATGTAGGACCCTCAAAGTCACTTCAAACCTGGATAGGTCACTAAAAAAAAAAAATAATTTTGTAAATTTCCATGCAAAAATGAAAAAGTACTGCTACATTTTAAAACCTCCTAAAATGCTAACAAAATAAAACATTTTAAAAATGGTGCTGATGTAAAGCAGACATGTGGGAAATGTTATTTATGAATGTTTTGCTGTGGTATGACCATCTGAATTAAAGGGATAATCATTCAAAGTTTGAAAATTGCTAATTTTTTTACATTTTTGTCAAATTTCTGATATTTTTTATAAACAAACAAAACATATCAATCTAAATTTACTATTATCAAAGTATAATGTGTCACAAAAAAACAATCTCAAAATCACTGGAATTTATTGAAGCGTTCCAGAGTTATTACCACAAAGTGACACTGGTCAGATTTTTAAAATTTGGCTCTGTCACTAAGGGGTTAACAAGACAAGATACTGCTAAATATAAAAAAAAAAAAAAAAAATGTTTCTCCACCTCCATTTTGTATCAGCTAAAAACAGATGAAACTAGGAAGGAACTCAGAAGGTCAAAGTATGTCCTCACAGTTTCACGATTCTCCATAGACTTTAAAGGCCTAGTCTGATCTGCACAACGGATGAGAATAGGACATGCTGGGAGTCTCCGGGATTGGAGACACAGATCCGCCTTTCGGCTGTGTGCCCACGTTGCGGTTTTTTAAGCGTTTGTGCTGGATCAGACGCTTCAGAAACGCTTTAAAGAAGCTTCCCATTCAATTTAATCCATTTCGGCCTTTTTGTGCCAATGCACATGTTTTTTCCGCTCAGAAAACGCGTTGCAGCCAAAAACGCTGCATGCTCATTATTTTCCGTGTTTTTAGCCATTTCCAATGTTCCCAGAAACAGCGCAGAAAAAACGCACGGAAATAAAACACGCGGTTTCTAGGAAGAAGTCCGGTTTTCTGAGCGTTTAAAAACGCTAACGTGGGCACATAGCCTTAAAGCTGATGTGTGTATAGCTCAATGAAGCTCTATGGGTTTGTGTGCTGTCCAGGAACCTAGGACGTGTCACCAGTGGCGTAACTACAAAGTTATGGGCCCCAGTACAAACTTTCAAATGGGGCCCCGCATGCCAAAATACACGCTCGGCTCCATTACATCCACACTGTAAACCCCTCCTGACCCCACACAAACTTACCCCATTCAGCACCATGACAACCAGCACAGCAGAGTCCTGCATACACTGAGGCCCCTGATCATATGACCCCTGACTCCTCCCCTCCTGTGACCTCATCACAGGTCCTGTGCACACAGAACAGCCATCGTGCGCTCCTGAATGCACGCCTTCCCCCTGCACTCTGTAGTCACAGAGCTCCATAACTGGTCACTAAGAGGTGACGGCAGCAGGTCTCATCCTCCATCACGTCAGACACTGGGGGGGTGAAGTGCAGAGTTCAGGGGGAGGAATAATCGAGTCAATGCTGGAGGAGGGGGCGCAGGATGTGATGGAAGCCCAGGTCCCACATGAAGCCAGCTGCTTCTTTGCTGGACTGGGCGGGCCCCTAATCACTTCGGAGCCCCGTCGCAGCTGCGACCTCAGTAGTTCCGCCCCTGCATGTCACGGCTGTGTCAGTGCAACATAAAAGACAGCTCTGGAGAGGTCAACAAGCAGATTCTCAGTCAGTGGCCAATCACCGACAGGATAAACAGATCTTAAAATAGTGTACTCCTTATATAAATTATCATCCGAGTGCGGCTCCATTTTTTTCCAAGGACCCATACACTTGAATGGGTGAGTGCCATCAGAATCTCGGACCACTCGATCCCAGCAAAAAAAAAAAAAAAAAAAAAAGAGAAATCGCAAGTGGGCACAGAATGGCAGGGGTACTAGTGCTATCCATGAAAACCATGCATAGCACTCGTCCGATCTGATCAGTGGTGGGCACGAGTCCTTATTGTCAGCTTCCATTCACTGACAGAGACATCTTTAATATAATGAGTACACCAATTTCAAGATCTCTGTATCCTGTCAGTGAATGGACACTGAAAATCTATTTGATGACTGTACCTGTGCCAGAGCAGCACACGAACACAAAGTTTCATTGATCCGTACACACATCAGTGTAATGGATTCGTGTGCCCAATCCGTAGACTCACAGCATGTCCTATTCTCATCTGTTTTACGGGCCAAACTAGGGGGACTCGTGAAACTTTGAGGACATACTTTGTACTTCATCCATTTTTCCCCGATACATCAGCGAGGATGGAGTCTCACACCGTGTGAGTGTTGCTCGATGCTTTACCAGAGAGCACATGCACCACTAATAATGTCCTATCCTCACTATCGGATCAGAACATGGCACGAGTTTCACCGAGCTCATCTTCGGACCCGTCATTTTCTTGGTTGTGATTGGATGTAACACTATGGGTTCTGTCCAATAATGGATGAGTGAACGCACCCTAGAGTCACTGGATAAAAGTGAAGGATCTGACAATCTACTGAAAAACTGAAGCAACTAGGATGGCCCCTGAGAAAAGAAATCCTCCTGATTCTCTCGGACGGTGCCCTGCTAATGATCAGGTCTGACTTTCTGGGTAGAAACAAGAATTGCACCATTTACTGAGAATAAAAAGATCTCGAAATCGGAGAGGAATTGAAAGAGTATCTGAACTGGTTGCACAACACGGCTTCTAGAAATCCGTCCCTAGTGCCTGGTATAAGCATATGACCGGCAGCAGAAACATCACTTGTCGGGGAGGTCTGCTGCAATGAATAGAAAGGGCGCTGTCACTATACTGCATGACACAGCAGCCGTACAGTGAACTATGTACTATGACGACAATGACGGCCGGCGTCCTCCCAGCGTTACAAGCCCAACCTGTAAGGCCTCACTCAGACGGCAGCTAAAATGACTCCTTGTCTTTTATCCAATGTGATGGTAAAGAGGATATTGGGGACTTTGTAAAAAAAAAAAAAAAAAGCAGGCAGGTACGTAGGTAAGTAGCAACTACCTGTAATGCTTAGGCTTTTTTTTCCCCCCCCGATATCCCCTCTAATCAAAGACAACACACTGATGTCATCTGAGCGCTGTCCAGGACTCCCACAGACCCATAGACTGGTGATCAGGATCTGTGACGCAGAATAAGAAAACCGAAGCCTCAGATGGGAATCCTGCACATCTGAATGAGGCCTTCGCTCTTCCGACAGGTCAATGATAGGAAACATTTGTGTCTTAAAATAATTATTCTGGAGCATTAGATCATAGAGATCCGCATAGTGACGGTCCTCCTCCAGGAAATGGATCAGGCCGTGTGTGTTTGGTGGGGGTGTCACAGGGCGCGCACGTGTGTGGTGGGGGTGTCACAGGGCGCGCGCGCCCTGTGACACCCCCACCGCGCGCGCGCCCCCTGTGACACCCCCACCGCGCGCGCGCCCCCTGTGACACCCCCACCGCGCGCGCGCGCGCCCTGTGACACCCCCACCGCGCGCGCGCGCGCCCTGTGACACCCCCACCGCGCGCGCCCTGTGACACCCCCACCGCGCGCGCGCCCTGTGACACCCCCACCGCGCGCGCGCGCCCTGTGACACCCCCACCGCGCGCGCGCGCCCTGTGACACCCCCACCGCGCGCGCGCCCTGTGACACCCCCACCGCGCGCGCGCCCTGTGACACCCCCACCGCGCGCGCGCGCGCGCGCCCTGTGACACCCCCACCGCGCGCGCGCGCGCGCCCTGTGACACCCCCACCGCGCGCGCGCGCGCGCGCCCTGTGACACCCCCACCGCGCGCGCGCCCTGTGACACCCCCACCACACACGCGCGCCCTGTGACACCCCCACCACACACGCGCGCCCTGTGACACCCCCACCACACACGCGCGCCCTGTGACACCCCCACCACACACGCGCGCCCTGTGACACCCCCACCACACACGCGCGCCCTGTGACACCCCCACCACACACGCGCGCCCTGTGACACCCCCACCACACACGCGCGCCCTGTGACACCCCCACCACACACGCGCGCCCTGTGACACCCCCACCACACACGCGCGCCCTGTGACACCCCCACCACACACACTGGCACCACCATGGCGCCCCTTCCCATAACATTGGAAGTTTGCAAGAAAAAGTACAATTGGCAGAAGTTCCAAGTAGAAAACCAGGATATAAAAGCTGGAGAGTCCATGGGAGTGAGGAGCCGGCTCATGGCCCCGCTGGCCACTAGTCAGCCACTAACAAGCCATCTGTCCTGTGCAAGAGGAGAGTGAAGTCCGCACTGTGCTTCCTGCTCTCACTTCTCCCAGGCGCCCGCAGCAGTGGGGGCAGAGCGCACAGGTGGCTGTCCGGGCACGTACCTGAGGAGGTGCCAGGGGCACAGCAGCCCGTCACTGCCGCTGCCCGGAGGGCTACCACTCACACATCCGTACGGGTCCTAGCAGCGGCATGTTCCGACCACAAGCCAGCAGGAAGAGCCGAGCAGTGGGCGGATCCAAGCGACAGCCCTCACTGTGAGCTAGACCACTAGCAAAAGAGCTCTACCTTGTAGCCCCGCCCTTCGTAGGAAGGGCTACGCTGTGCGACCACGCCTCTTCTCATCTAGCTGAAATCACGTGACTTGTGGCAGTCAGGTCTCCCTCGCTCTAAGACGTAACAGGCAGGTTTGTCTATGGGCGGCCGTGAGTGCGCAGTGAGGCTCCCATGTGGTAGCGCTGCACATACCTCAGGAGGCGCCATGTGGTAGCGCTGCACATACCTCAGGAGGCGCCATGTGGTAGCGCTGCACATACCTCAGGAGGCGCCATGTGGTAGCGCTGCACATACCTCAGGAGGCGCCATGTGGTAGCGCTGCACATACCTCAGGAGGCGCCATGTGGTAGCGCTGCACATACCTCAGGAGGCGCCATGTGGTAGCGCTGCACGTTCCTCAGGAGGCGCCATGTGGTAGCCCTGCACATACCTCAGGAGGCGCCATGTGGTAGCGCTGCACATACCTCAGGAGGCGCCATGTGGTAGCGCTGCACATACCTCAGGAGGCGCCATGTGGTAGCCCTGCACATACCTCAGGAGGCGCCATGTGGTAGCCCTGCACATACCTCAGGAGGCGCCATGTGGTAGCGCTGCACATACCTCAGAAGGCGCCATGTGGTAGCCCTGCACATACCTCAGGAGGCGCCATGTGGTAGCGCTGCACATACCTCAGGAGGCGCCATGTGGTAGCGCTGCACATACCTCAGGAGGCGCCATGTGGTAGCGCTGCACATACCTCAGGAGGCGCCATGTGGTAGCGCTGCACATACCTCAGGAGGCGCCATGTGGTAGCGCTGCACATACCTCAGGAGGCGCCATGTGGTAGCGCTGCACATACCTCAGGAGGCGCCATGTGGTAGCGCTGCACATACCTCAGGAGGCGCCATGTGGTAGCCCTGCACATACCTCAGGAGGCGCCATGTGGTAGCGCTGCACATACCTCAGGAGGCGCAATGTGGTAGCGCTGCACATACCTCAGGAGGTGCCATGTGGTAGCCCTGCACATACCTCAGGAGGCGCCATGTGGTAGCCCTGCACATACCTCAGGAGGCGCCATGTGGTAGCGCTGCACATACCTCAGGAGGCGACATGTGGTAGCGCTGCACATACCTCAGGAGGCGCCATGTGGTAGCCCTGCACATACCTCAGGAGGCGCCATGTGGTAGCGCTGCACATACCTCAGGAGGCGCCATGTGGTAGCGCTGCACATACCTCAGGAGGCGCCATGTGGTAGCGCTGCACATACCTCAGGAGGCGCCATGTGGTAGCCCTGCACATACCTCAGGAGGCGCCATGTGGTAGCGCTGCACATTCCTCAGGAGGCGCCATGTGGTAGCCCTGCACATACCTCAGGAGGCGCCATGTGGTAGCCCTGCACATACCTCAGGAGGCGCCATGTGGTAGCGCTGCACATACCTCAGGAGGCGCCATGTGGTAGCGCTGCACATACCTCAGGAGGCGCCATGTGGTAGCGCTGCACATACCTCAGGAGGCGCCATGTGGTAGCGCTGCACTTACCTCAGGAGGCGCCATGTGGTAGCCCTGCACATACCTCAGGAGGCGCCATGTGGTAGCGCTGCACATACCTCAGGAGGCGCCATGTGGTAGCGCTGCACATTCCTCAGGAGGCGCCATGTGGTAGCGCTGCACATACCTCAGGAGGCGCCATGTGGTAGCGCTGCACATTCCTCAGGAGGCGCCATGTGGTAGCGCTGCACATTCCTCAGGAGGCGCCATGTGGTAGCGCTGCACATTCCTCAGGAGGCGCCATGTGGTAGCGCTGCACATTCCTCAGGGGGCGCCATGTGGTAGCGCTGCACATTCCTCTGGAGGCGCCATGTGGTAGCGCTGCACATTCCTCAGGAGGCGCCATGTGGTAGCGCTGCACATTCCTCAGGAGGCGCCATGTGGTAGCACTGCACATTCCTCAGGAGGCGCCATGTGGTAGCGCTGCACATACCTCAGAAGGCTTCTGTGTGAAGTTGTGAACCATATGTCCTGTTATGAACATGCTGCCTTGTTAGTGTGGGGTAATTATGGTATGTTGTCATATGGTATACTTTATACCATGCCAGGATCGTGTCTGAGGGAGCATCCCGGGCATTTTCCCAGGTCACAGCAGACATGGGGGTGCCTACAGGCGGCACCTGATTAGACGGTTCGAGGTGCCTCCTAGACATCTGCATTCTGCTGCACTCCGGAGTAGGATCCATCCGTTCGCAAGAGAAAGTCTAACATGCTGGCTGCCATCATTCAGTCGCACTTGCATCTTTCAGGCATGAGTACAATTGAAGCCCTTCCCGCTGGCACCCCTGGGTCAGGGAGATATCAGCAGCATGATCAGGGCGTCTGATTACACTACTAACATCAGTCAACGGAGTGGCATAGGCGGCAAGAACCAACGTCAGTAGAGAAAGCGCTGCAAACCAGCTGAAGAAACAAATAATTTATTGTAATGTAATGGGCATATTTGGAGGGGGACAATGTTTGAAGTATGGGTAGGGGGAAATATGTGAAGAAACAGTATCGTGAGTGGGAGGAAAGGGTAATGTATTATGAGACTGTGTGGAGAGCAGAGGGGATGTGAGTAGACAGTATGGGGTAAGGGTTATGTGAGGAGACATGGGGGAAAGGGGAGTATGGGGGAAGGAGGATGTGTGAGGAAACAGTATGGGAGACAGTGGGGGGATGTGTGAGTATATGAGCCTGTGAAGGGGAAGTGTGAGGAGACAGTATAGGAACAGAAAGGATGTGTGAGGAGACAGTATGGGGGCAGGGGGGAAGTGTGAGGACATAGTATGGGGGACAGGATGGATGTGTGAGAAGACAGTATGTGGAGCAGGGGGATGTGTGAGTAGACAGTATAAGGAGTGTGGATGTTAGTCGAGACAGCAAGGAGTGGGGAAAGTGTGAGGAGGAAGTATAGAGGGGAGAAAAGCGTGAGCGGGCACAGTATAGAGACTGGGTAATGTGGAGGGGGTAGTATAGAGAGGGAGCAGCTTAGCACAGCATCAAGGGAACAGTATGCAGAGGAATGGCATTCTCTCTCGCTCTCTCGCTCTCATCTTTCCAGAGTTCTGTTCCTTTAAATTTCATACACTGGCTACTGCAACGGATCTGTCAAAAAAACAGATCCAGTGCATCAGTTTTTTCCAATCTGCACAGGATCCGTTTTTTTTCACGCTTTGACGGATTGTGACTGATGCAGAAAGACTGAAGTGTGAAAGATGTAAATCAACAGCCGCGGAGACACCATCACATGTTTCTCAACGCAAGCAATGACTAGCCAGGTCTTTCACCGGGAAGGAACAACCACGGGAAGGGCAGTCTCCAATGAAGGAAACCACCTATGCCAAAACATGGTATCCATCCACAGACAGCTGTTTCGGGGTATTGCCCCTCATCAATGTGGAGTAGGAAACTGGCTAGTAGGAGCAATGCCTAGTAAAAAGACTACGAAAAGGAGGATGAGTGACCTCAAGGAGATCAACATCCAACACTGCGGAGACACCATCACATGTTTCTCAACGCAGTGATTCTAGAGCAATGCCCCCATCCCTTATGGGAAATATGCAAAAACATGTAAATCAACAGCCACGGAGACACCATCACATGTTTCTCAACGCAAGCAATGACTAGCCAGGTCTTTCACCGGGAAGGAACAACCACGGGAAGGGCAGTCTCCAATGAAGGAAACCACCTATGCCAAAACATGGTATCCATCCAAACTGGCGTTTCCTACTCCACACTGATGAGGGGCAATACCCCGAAACAGCTGTCTGTGGATGGATACCATGTTTTGGCATAGGTGGTTTCCTTCATTGGAGACTGCCCTTCCCGTGGTTGTTCCTTCCCGGTGAAAGACCTGGCTAGCCATTGCTTGCGTTGAGAAACATGTGATGGTGTCTCCGCGGCTGTTGATTTACATGTTTTTGCATATTTCCCATAAGGGATGGGGGCATTGCTCTAGAATCACTGCGTTGAGAAACATGTGATGGTGTCTCCGCAGTGTTGGATGTTGATCTCCATGAGGTCACTCATCCTCCTTTTTGAAGTGTGAAAGAGGCCTAGTTCATATGTTCAGCCCTTATGCTATCACAGTCTCTAATGTGGCCTCAACATTATCCTAGAATGTAGAGTCCTGGATGTTTGGGTCAGATAAGAAAAATACAGTGTTCTCCATCTGCTCACATCCACTGCTTCGTGTTCTTCCTGGGTAGGTCTGTCTCATTCGGGCCCTAAAGTATGTGTTTAAGATGTTAACTGTTGTTTTTAGCAGATCTTCCATGGTGTTTGAGTTAATTTCCGCAACAGACACATACCGATGAATGTGTTCATGGCTGCGGTCATGGTCCTTCTACCTTCCAGGGAAATCTTTATTTTTAATAGTTCCAGTGTTCCTTGGCTGTCTCGCCTTTGGTGGATCCTTTGTACCCTAGTCCATACAGGTCACTCCTTTCTTCTGGATCTGTTCCTTTTACTGTCTTATTATTTTTGGAGGAGTCTCCCCTCGGCACACAGTCTCCGGCTGTTGGGGTCAACAGAAGCTTTCCTTCTAAGCAAACACTGAATTTTTCCATTCTACATGACGGCACCACGAGAGGGGAACCGCCCAATGAGGACAGGAAACCTTCAAGATACAAGGGGCGGCTCCTCTCTCCGCATCAGTTGGTTTCCTGTCTTCGATGGGGAACCCTCAAGATGAAGACCTCTTGAAGAAAGAAGAGGAGGCCTGGGTCGGGTGATTACTAGCAGGCACTGGTCTGCTACACCCGTCGCCAGGTACCGGTAGTCGCCTCGGGGGCCATATATTCCTATGCCCCACCTGAGCGAGTGCATGGCCACAGCCCGTGAGGCAGATGCCCAGGTGAAGTCTGGACCTCGGAGACCACGATACGTGTACCTTCCCTGTTGACCGACATGCCCCATAGATGTCCACGGAGGCCACTTTGTGCTCCCTCCCAGTTGAAAACCAGTGGCCATGCAACCTGTGAGGCACATCGGTGCCCGGGCAGATGAAAGTCTCCTCGGAGGACCCTTTGGGGATCCCTCCCTGTCGAGCGCAGGTCTGACACCGGGGCTGCCCAGAAGAAGAGTACCTACACAGTGTGGAGGCTTCCGCAGACGACCAGGTCCATGGGGGCCGCAGGTATGAGGGCAGCAGCAGGTGTAATGGCGATAGCAGCATGGGAACGCTGCGGTGACCTGGGCGCGTACAGGAAGGGGAAAGGCCGGGCACGCGCAGCTAATGGGGACACCTGAATGCGGGCAGCGGTTTGGAGCTGTGAGTGCGCACCGGAGGCAGCAGCAGGCGGCGCGCGATCCAGCAGTAAAATCCGGATGCACGCAGCGGCGTGTTCTCCCGGGGAACCTACGGAGAGGCCGGGCGTGCGCACCGGAAGTAGATGAGGTGCGACCCGGAAGTAGAGTCTGCGACACCCGGGAGGCAGAGCAGAGAGCGCACACAGGAACAAGCGCGGTACGGCCACAGGACAGTGAGCACGCACCGGATACAGTCCGGGTGCGCGCAGACACAATTTAAGCTGGCATAAGGAGCGCGCACTGAAGGTGCTCCAGAAGCAGAAGTGCAGCAGCCTCAGGACAGTATGTCGTCAGTGCTGGGAGCGCGCGCAAATATCCCCAGGCCGGGTAATATTCTGGGATGTCTACTGTGGCTTAGCGGAATGAGAGGCTAATCTTAAAGCACATGCTCAAGTGTTCGACCACAGACACATGGCACTACTAGCACTAGATAATACAGCACGCACTGGACGTGGTTGCCGGGTGCACGCATAGACCAGCGGCAGTGCGCATGCATGGGGGCAGAAGTGCTGGCAGGGGTCACCAGCCATTCTAGGTTGAATGTGACTGTTCTCATCTAAAAGCGGCAGCAGCTAACTTAAGATTGAGAGCTTTTTTCGCCAGAGCACTTACAGCCGCACCAGGAGGTGCAGGACTGGCGGTCTTGCTCTGATGAGAGGAGCCAGACGTGCCATAACTACAGTGGAAGTCGCGGATAGCGTACGGGAGGATCGTCATTGTGTTTAAAAGGAGGGGTCCACAGTCCCGATGGGAGACGTGTACAGACCAGTCAGCCTCGAGATCCGGTACCCGTCCTGTGGTGAGTGAGCTTCAAGAAAGTCCTGTACAATAATGTCTGTTCTCTTTCTCTCTCTTGTCTCCTCTCTCCCCTCTTTTTACATACACTGGTGGAGTAGAGCATTGGAGATCCCTAAAGGGTAGATCTAAAGCTAGGAATATTCCTTATACAAAAAAGTCCCTTAGGAATAAGAGGTGGTGTCAGGCCTGTATTGATAATACAGTAGCGGAGGAGACACCCTCTTTGCTGAGAGCCGGAGATCCCTGTTCCAGTCAAAGGGCTTTTGCAGTCTAACGGATAGCAAAATAAAGGCCAGCCCTCATTTGGTCTCACGGGAGGACTCCATAGGGATCAGAGGAGGACTCAGCTAAATCTCGTTACTGAGAAAGTAGCGTTCCTAGTAGAGGATAAAGTACGGACAAGCTTATTAAAGCAGTCCGGCTGACCATGGGGCTGGTAGATAGGAAAGCCATAGAACTCATGTTCGACAGCTTGTTATAAGGAAAACGTAGAACCTTCCCTATTTAATAACAGTGGCAAGGACTCATTAAAAGAGAATGGGGAAAACCAGAGAGGTAGTCCCAGATAATCAATTCCCTGAAAAAGAAATATCCGCTTGAGGAAGAGACATCCTCATCCTAGGATGAGGCTTCAAAAATTGACGTAGTGATCTCAAAGGTCGCCAGAAAGTCCTCTCTGCTCCTTAAATGATGTAGGTTCCCTGAAAGAACCTCTGACAGACAGATAATTGTCTTAAAACAACCTGGGAGACCTCAGCTGAAACACTTAGACCGGCCATCGCGGCCACTGGTGTGGTTAGATCCCTTAAGATATGGATCAATAACCTAGAGGATCAGCTAGAGAAAAGAGTCCCCAGGGAGACTATCCTGGAGGCAATACCAGCCATAAGAGCAGTGGCAGTATTCAGAGCTGAGACTTCAGCAGGATTCAGCAAGGCTATACAGCAAAATTAGCAACTTTGGCTAATATAGGATGCAGTGCAGGATGGCTTAAATGCTGGCCGGGGGACACACAGGCAAAGATGTAACTCTGCTCTTTACCGTGTGAGAAATATTTCCTATTTTGGTCAGACATTGGATGACGTATGAGGAAAAACCGACAACAAAAAAGAAAATTTTCCCAGAAAACAGCCATGTCAGGCCTTTTTCGGCGCTCCTTTTGGAAGGGCCGGAAGTCCAGGAGATGGCAATATAAGGTTCGAGACAGAAACAACTCTGACTAGCGATCCAAAGGTGGGAGAGGCTTCTACTTTAGCAAGCCCTCCAGGACACCAAAAAACCCTTCCAGTGACAAGCCTCCTCACTTGCACTTCCTCCCAGCTTGGGAGCGGATCTCATCCAGCATGATCTGGCAAATTGTGGGTCAGGTCTGGAGTTAAGGTTCCACTACTGGCTTCCACGAGGACATATGCAGTCTTCTCGAGAAAGACAGGCTGGAAAGAAAAGCAATCTCACGCCTAGACAAACATGTCCTGGAAGAGTTTCCGATAGGGGGAGTAAAACTCCTATTTAAAAAAAAAAAAAAAACAGAATTCTTGGAGGACAATCATAAATCAGAAAAAACCTCAACAGGTATCTGTTAATCCCGTCTTCCAAGGTGGAGACGATAAGGTCAGCAGTGGAACTCCTCCTTCTTCAGGGTTATATAGCAGTCCTGGGCCTCAAGAACGCTTATCACCACATTCTGACCGGCAATAAGGCCGCAAATGTAACAGACTGGCAGTCAAGATGAGGTCTCAGTGGCCTCACTTTCAATTCGGGAATCTTCCCTTTGGAGTAGCAATACCCACGAGTTTTCACAAAGATTAATTGCAGAAGTCACAGCGCACCTCAGAGAAAAGATACTCGGGTGATACCATATCTGGACAACTTCTTGATAGTGGGATGAAGTCTCCCTTACTACCAAGAACAAGTCAGGATAGTGATGGAAACACTACAGACTCTGGGGTGGCAGTTGAACCTCAAAAAAAGAAAAAAAATCCAAACTGGAACCGGAAAAAAGAGCCAGAAATGGCTCTGAAGGACCATGTCGGTATTGGGGTCCCTCACCTCCTGCATACCAGCAGTGAAATGGGCCCAGTTCTACACAAGGGAACTATGAGAGTGTGTGCTACAGAACAACCGGGAACTTCAGGGACGGTTAGAGCAGAAGCTCACCCTCCAGACTCTACTCCAGACACTCAGATGACGGTTACAGATAGTCATCTCTGAGAGGCGTACCCTGTACACACACATACAACCTCCAAGGTGGTCACAACGGATGCCAGTATTTGCGGGGGGGGGGAAGCCCACCTAGACACATTATGGCTCCAGGATCCCTAGGCCAAGGAGGAAAGGAATCTATCCTCAAACAATTAAGAACTTCTAACAAATCAAAAAAAAAAAACTAAAGAAATTGGTACCACACTTAAAGAGGACACCATGTGAGAGTCCTATCAGACAACCGAGCAATGGTTGCATATGTAAACCACCAGGGAGACACCCGTTCTCAGTCCTGGATGCAGATAGTCACCGGTCCTTTTAGGCTGAAGGTGACTGCTCTTGTCAAAGGGCATCCACTAAGCAGCGTAAGGCCGGATCATGACTCTGGCAGAACACCAGTTTCTCTCATTACCTGCCCTGCATATCCGAGGTATAGACAACCTGAAGGCAGTCTGTATGAGCAGGAATCACATGAGGCAAGGAGCATGATACCTAAAGGAATCCATTTCTTAACGGATAATGCACATGTGGGAAAAACCCAGTATAGATCTTTCCGCCGCAAAAAGCCAACTGGAAGGTTCAGAAATTCTGCTCCCTAAGTCCAGCAGACAGACCTTTGGCAGTAGACGCCTTCAGAATAAGAGTGGACATCAGGTCTTCCGTACACCTTCCCTCCAATATACCTCATACCAGCGGTTTTGAGGAAGATCAGGGGAGACAGAGCCAGAGTGGTTATGATGGCCCTTCTGGCCGATAAGGCCATGGTTCTATTGACAGAGTAAGGTCAGTGACAGAGGTCTAGGGCCTTCTAACACAGAGTCCCTTCAATCACCCTCAGAGATCCGGGCTGCAGTTGACAGCCTAAAATTTAAAAGGTCACTACTAGAGAAAAAGGGATTCTCAGCAGCGTTAATATCCACCTCACTCAGTAACAGAAAACCAGTGACTACAAAAAATTTGTAGGAGGATATGTAAAAAATTCTTCTCTACCTCAGACCCAATAAGGGAAGGGAAAGTCCCGATAGTGGGAAAACTGAAATTTCTGCACAAAGGTTTAAGATTGGAGTTAGCCGTCAGTACCCTCAAAGTACACATCTCAACCCTGGCAGCCACTTGGTCCGCTCCGTCTTCCTTTGTCAAACATTATAGCTTAGACCTATTGTGGCCAAAAGTATTGACACCCCTGCCATTTTGTCAGATAATACTCAGTTTCTTCCTGAAAATGATTGCAAACACAAATTCTTTGGTATTATCTTCATTTAATTTGTCTTAAATGAAAAAACACAAGAGAATGAAGCAAAACATTGATCATTTCACACAAAACTCCAAAAGTGGGCCAGACAAAAGTATTGGCACCCTCAGCCTAATACTTGGTTGCACAATCTTTAGCCAAAATAACTGCGACCAACCGCTTCCGGTAACCATCAATGAGTTTCTTACAATGCTCTGCTGGAATTTTAGACCATTCTTCTTTGGCAAACGTCTCCAAGTCCCTGATATTTGAAGGGTGCCTTCTCCAAACTGCCATTTTTAGATCTCTCCACAGGTGTTCTATGGGATTCAGGTCTGGACTCATTGCTGGCCACCTTAGAAGTCTCCAGTCCTTTCTCTCAAACCATTTTCTAGTGCTTTTTGAAGTGTGTTTTGGGTCATTGTCCTGCTGGATGACCCATGACCTCTGAGGGAGACCCAGCTTTCTCACACTGGGCCCTACATTATGCTGCAAAATTTGTTGATAGTCTTCAGACTTCATAATGCCATGCACATGGTCAAGCAGTCTAGTGCCAGAGGCAGCAAAGCAACCCCAAAACATCAGGGAACCTCCGCCATGTTTGACTGTAGGGACCGTGTTTTTTTCTTTGAATGCCTCTTTTTTCTCCTGTAAACTCTATGTTGATGCCTTTGCCCAAAAAGCTCTACTTTTGTCTCATCTGACCAGAGAACATTCTTCCAAAACGTTTTAGGCTTTTTCAGGTAAGTTTTGGCAAACTCCAGCCTGGCTTTTTTATGTCTCGGGGTAAGAAGTGGGGTCTTCCTGGGTCTCCTACCATACAGTCCCTTTTCATTCAGACGCCGACGGATAGTACGGGTTGACACTGTTGTACCCTCGAACTGCAGGGCAGCTTGAACTTGTTTGGATGTTAGTCGAGGTTCTTTATCCAACATCCGCACAATCTTGCGTTGAAATCTCTTGTCAATTTTTCTTTTCCGTCCACATCTAGGGAGGTTAGCCACAGTGCCATGGGCTTTAAACTTGTTGATGACACTGCGCACGGTAGACACAGGAACATTCAGGTCTTTGGAGATGGACTTGTAGCCTTGTGATTGCTCATGCTTCCTCACAATTTGGTTTCTCAAGTCCTTAGACAGTTCTTTGGTCTTCTTTCTTTTCTCCATGCTCAATGTGGTACACACAAGGACACAGGACAGAGGTTGAGTCAACTTTAATCCATGTCAACTGGCTGCAAGTGTGATTTAGTTATTGCCAACACCTGTTAGGTGCCACAGGTAAGTTACAGGTGCTGTTAATTACACAAATTAGAGAAGCAACACATGATTTTTCGAACAGTGCTAATACTTTTGTCCACCCTCTTTTTTTATGTTTGGTGTGGAATTATATCCAATTTGGCTTTAGGACAATTCTTTTTGTGTTTTTTCATTTAAGACAAATTAAATGAAGATAATAATAACAAAGAATTTGTGTTTGCAATCATTTTCAGGAAGAAACGGAGTATTATCTGACAGAATTGCAGGAGTGTCAATACTTTTGGCCACAACTGTATTTGCTACCTCTGATCTCACATTCGGGAGAAGAGTGTTACAAGCAGTGATCCCTCCCTAAGAGAATACAAGTCTCTGTAACTCTCTCGTGGTGCCGTCATGTAGAATGGAAAAACATGGGTATTACAGTACATACCTGGTAATGTGTTTTTTCATGAGACATGACGGAACCCTTATGTTCCCTCCCTATTGATCACATCATTAGTGGGATGCATTATTAGCATTATACACTCCCTTGGGTGTCGGAAACTTAGTGTAAAGAATGTATTATTTATATGTACACTAACCTGCAGAGTTCCTCTCATGCTCTGTAAAACAACTAATGCGGAGAGAGGAGCTGCCCCTTTTATCTTGAAGGTTTCCTGTCCTCATTGGGCGGATCCCCTCTCGTGCCGTCATGTCTCATGAAAAAAAACACATTACCACTGGGTATGTAATACCCGTGTTTCAGAGCCATCTGAAAAAACTTCACAAGCAAGGTAGAATGCCAAACGGTCTGTCACGCTCACGCCCTGACTGGTGGGCATGAGCCAGGGGGTTGTGACCCCACTGTGCCACAAACCAGACTACCCTGGAAGGGGTGTGACTAAGACAGCTGCCTTGGTTTTCATTGGAGCCTCTCCAGGGTGGTGTCTGGCTGTGGCTGCTGATCCCACTTGGAGACAGTGGCACGGCTGAGACAAAGGGCAAGCAGGCACGGCTGAGACACCAGGCAGGTGTGGTGTATGAAGGAACAGGTAGAGACCTGGTCACACAGCGGGTGCTAGTACTGGAACAGACAGGAAAGAGTGGAGTATGACGGAACAAGTTTGGGCCTGTTCACATAGGAGGAGCAGGTACGGGTACTGACAGGAAAGAGTGGAGTATGACAGAACAGGTTTGGGCCTGTTCACACAGGAGGAGCAGGTACGGGTACTGACAGGAAAGAGTGAAGTATGACGGGACAGGTTTGGGCCTGTTCACACAGGAGGAGCAGGTACCGGGTACTGACAGGAAAGAGTGCAGTATGATGGAACAGGTTTGGACCTGTTCACACAGGAGGAGAACTGCAATGCTGCGGAGAGGAGTTGTAGAGCAGTGAGAGGTTCTGCAGCAGCAGAAACAGAACCAAGCAGAACCGCAAGAGTACGGAGCACAAGCAGAGCCTAAAGAGTACAGAGCAGGCAGAGTCACAAGAGAGCAGAGCCGCAAGAGTGCGGAACACAAGCAGACATGGAGAACACAAGGAAAGACACAGCTGGGAAAGAAGCCAAAGACAAGGAGACAAACAAAGGTAGGACAGAGTTCCAACAGGGCAACAGTACGAGACAGGGCCAAGGACACAGGGACCAGCGTATACACAGGTACAAAGCAAGGCTATAAAAAAAAGACACAGACCAGGATATTCTGCCTCCTGGAGGGCAGACAGAGAAGTTCCAAGCAAAGCTAGGAGTAAAGCCTCCAGAGAAGGAGGAACACAGAGCAAGACACTAACTGAGTTAACACATTGTACAGGGTTGAGCTGCCCTAAATACTAGAGGGCTCTTGGTAATAGGTCAGGGACACATTAGACAGGTGTACCCTGACTCCATAAGAACCAGAGAGTTCTGGCGCCGCCCCCCTATGCACACAGCAAGTAAACAAGCACACAGCAGAGAGGAGACAAGAGGCACAGAGCATGGAGCTGGCAACAGACAGAAATCACAGCATGGCCTGGAGGAGTGAGTAAGTTGGTGTGTCGGGAATGGGAGGCCATGCAGCGATGCCAGCAGGGTTGTTACACGGTCCAGTTTGCTTCCAGTCAAGTATCACCGAGATGCTGGCATATTCAGGGTGGTACTCAAAAAAAACACATCCATGACAGAATTCTCCCACATCCTTCACTGGGTGAAGAACTAATCTCCTCCTGTGTATTAGTTATTTTTTTTTTTATATTTTGTTTTTAACATTCCAGGAGAAGACAACTGGTCCCCCGACTATATCCAGAGAAAATGGCTATGCTCTGTAGAGCAATAATTTCATCCTGAGATCCACTCCCAGATATTGCATGTGTACATTGGGGTATCCAAAACGTTGATTTGGTTGTCCAGGATGAATCACAGGGTACTGCAGTCTGGGTTCAGGACTTTTGTCCCTCGTGGCGCCCCACCCCTTCCCCCGCCATAAAGTCCAGAATCCAATTTTCTCAAAGTTGCCTCTTTTCCAGTCAAAGCTAAAAGTGTTGGCACCCTTGAAATTGTTCCAGAAAATCATTGCAGATACACGTTTTGTTATACACATGGTTATATCCTTTCTGTGTAGTGGAACAACACAGAAAAAAAAACAGACACAAAAGGCAAATGGGACAGGACTTCACACACAACCCCTAAAATGAGCTCGACAAAATTGTTGGCACCTTTCCAAACTTGTGGGTAAACAACATTGTTTCAAGCATCTGATGCTGTCACGTGGGGCTTAGTCCCACTAAGGCTGTAATACCCGGGGGCCCTGTGATGTCCCTATAACTAGGGGAAACCCTGTCTGACCCTCAACCCAGGGTTTTTGCTGATGGTGCAAATGCCTGAGCCTCCACCCTTTCCTTGTCTCCTGCTCAGCCCTGCACTTAACCCTCCACCCTCCACCCAGTGAGGAGACACACCACCAAAGCCCCCACACAAATAATGACAGACAGGGAGAACTTAAACTGCACCGCGCCGCATACACACAGGACTATACAGTAATGTGAACAGGGCACAACTAAACACAAATATGGGAAGGAGAAAGGATAACAACGGATCATACGACACCAGATACGAATCTCTCTCTCTGCAACACCTCCACTCCAGACCGGAACCACTTGGTATGAAACACAAGCTATAATCGGCAACGCCCATAGGCCAGCATAACTATTTAAAGACCGTGGGCGTGACTAACCATCCAACCTGGTCTCCAGCAGGATTAACCCCCGAGAGCCTGAAGATCAGGCCGGCGCCACTGAGGCTATAGTGGCTGGAGGTGGAACTACCTCTGCCTGCCGGACGCTGTGGTGTGAACAGCGTCCGACATGACATTACCCCGTCTTCTACGAGGGACCTCCGGACCCTCAAGACTCATAGGACCCGGCTTGTCCGGATGACGACGGTGAAAAGAACTGACCAGCCGATCCGCATGTATGTCTGAGGCTGGAACCCAAGACCTCTCCTCCGGACCATACCCCCGCCAGTGCACCAAATACTGAAGAGTACGGTGTACTACTCGAGAGTCCACTACCTTGGCGACCTCAAACTCTAAATCGCCATCCACCATGACTGGAGGTGGCATCGGCGTCACGTCCACAGAGCCTACCACCTTTTTCAATAAAGCTCTGTGAAACACGTTGTGTATCTTGTACACCGCAGGAAGTTCCAACCGATACGCCACTGGGTTAATGATGGCAGAAATCCTAAAAGGCCCAATAAACCTTGGACCCAGTTTTAAAGATGGAATTTTGAGTCTTATGTTCTTCGTAGCTAACCACACCCATTCACCCACACACAGGTCCGGACCTGGCACACGTCTACTGTCAGCCACCCGTTTGTACCTGGCACTCATGCTCAACAAACGCTGTTTCACCCGCCTCCAGACTGATGACAATTGGGCTCCTAGCTGATCCTCCTCCGGGACACCCCTCCCGAGTCACCCTGACGTAAGGTACAAAACTGAGGATGTTGACCGTACACACAAAAGAATGGAGACTCTCCCGATGACTCTTGGCGGTGATTATTTAACGCGAATTCGGCCAGAGGAAGGAAAGTAGACCACTCGTCCTGGTTGTCGGACACAAAGCATCGTAAATATTGTTCTAGATTTTGGTTCATGCGCTCAGTTTGTCCATTAGACTGTGGATGAAACGCCGATGAATGTGACAACTTGATCCCCAAACGTGAGCAAAAAGCTTTCCAAAACCTCGCCGCAAATTGCGTACCCCTATCAGATACTATGTCCGACGGTACTCCGTGGAGTCTGACCACCTCCTTCACAAATACCTGAGCCAACGTCTTAGCATTGGGCAATGAAGACAACGCCACAAAATGCGCCATCTTTGAAAAACGGTCAACCACCATGATGACCGTGTTCCCCGCCGAGGCTGGCAAGTCAGTGATGAAATCCATGGAGATTTCTGTCCATGGCCTATTGGGTACCCCCAGAGGCTGTAGCGTGCCAGCAGGACGGGTACGGGGTGACTTAGCCCTAACGCACGTGATGCAAGCTTCCACGTATGAGACCACGTCCTGCCGGATTTTGGGCCACCAGAAACGACGCGATACCAGCTCTAAGGTGCCCCTCACCCCTGGATGACCAGCCAGTACCGAGTCGTGGTGTTCCTTCAACACCTTAAGCCGAAGATGCAGGGGTACAAATGATTTGTTGGTGGGAAGTCCTGGTGGTACCTCCTCTTGGGCCTCGGCAATCTCCGCCTCTACCTCCGTCGTGAGAGCCGAGACCACTACCCCTTTCTGGAGGATGGGTACCGGCTCTTCCCGAGGTTCTCCCCCCGGAAAACACCTAGACAAAGCATCCGCCTTGGTGTTTTTAGCCCCGGGACGGTAAGTCACCAGAAAATTGAAACGAGTAAAAAACAATGCCCAGCGAGCCTGCCTAGGAGACAGACGCTTAGCCGACTCCAGATAGAGCAGATTCTTATGGTCGGTGATGACTGTGACCTGGTGAGCCGCCCCCTCCAAGAAGTGTCGCCATTCCTCAAAAGCCAGTTTGATGGCCAACAACTCCCTGTTGCCGATATCATAATTCCGTTCGGCCGGCAACAGCTTCTTGGAGAAGTAGGCGCATGGATGCATCTCGCTCAAGGACGAGCCTTGAGACAGTACTGCCCCCACTCCCACCTCCGACGCATCAACCTCCACCACAAAAGGTTTAGACACGTCTGGTTGCACCAGAATGGGGGCTGAAGCAAAACTATTCTTCAGACGCTCAAAGGCACGTATAGCCACCTCAGGCCAGTTCGCCAGATCGGCACCCTTTTTTGTCATGTCCGTGAGCGGTTTGGCGATAGTCGAAAAGTGTTTAATAAATTTCCTATAATAATTCGCAAACCCAAGGAACCGCTGGAGTGCTTTCAGACTCTCCGGCCTCTCCCATTGCAGCACCGCTTGCACCTTAGCGGTGTCCATTTTAAACCCGGCTGCGGACACAATATATCCCAAAAAGGGCAACTCCTGGACAAAAAATAAACATTTTTCCAGCTTAGCATAGAGCTGGTTCTCCCGGATCAACTGTAACACCTGCCTGACATGCTCCAAATGAGTGTCCCGATCGCTAGAATAAATGAGGATATCATCCAGGTATACAATCACAAATCTCCCCAGGACATGAGCAAATACATCATTAATAAAATGTTGGAAAACGGCAGGCGCGGTGGTCAACCCAAACAGCATAACCTCTCAAAATGACCCTCAGGAGTGTTAAACGCCGTCTTCCATTCATCCCCCTGACGGACCCTTATGAGGTTATACGCCCCCCTGAGGTCCAGCTTGGAAAACCATTTCGCCCCCGCTACCTGGTTGAACAAATCCGGGATTAACGGCATAGGGTAAGGATCACGGATAGTAATCTGGTTTAACTCTCGGAAATCCAGACACGGGCGTAACCCCCCCATCTTTCTTCTTAATGAAGAAAAACCCCGCGGCTACAGGCGAGGACGAAGGCCGGATGTGTCCTTTGCTCAGACTCTCCGCGATGTAGTCTTTCAGAGCTTGTCTCTCAGGACCAGAAATATTAAACATCCTGGCCTTAGGTAATTTGGCCCCGGGTTTTAACCTGATCGCACAGTCATAGGCTCTATGTGGAGGCAGTTCTGAGCAACCCTTCTCAGAGAAAACATCTGCGAAATCCTGCAAAGCCTCCGGCAGGCTGGGCGTCACGGCGGACACACATGTGGCCAAACAATTGTCTTGGCAAAAACCACTCCATTGTACTATGTCCTGAGTTTTCCAATCAATTACCGGGTTGTGTCTGGACAACCATGGAAAACCCAGGACCATTTGTGCTGGGAGATTACGGAGGACCCTACATGTAACCGACTCAGAATGTAGGACCCCAATGTGGAGTTTCACCTCTGCCACAAACTCCGTAATCTCCCCTTGAGGGAGGGGAACAGCATTAATGGTCACCACCTGTATGGGGTGAGGAAGTTTTTCAATCTTAAACCCAGCGGTGTGTGCAAACTCCTCATCTATGAGATTGGTGGCGGAACCGCTATCCACAAACACTGATATTGGTAGCTCTCTGCCCGCGATAATAACCTTGGCAGGGAGCATACATTGAGATACCATCATGGAGGATATGCATACGCTCAGTTGGGTCTCCTCCATACCCTCTGAGCTTAACAGTTTTCCGCCGAAGTGACCCTCTTAGGTAGTACCGGGCAAACGTTAATATAATGACCTCTTTTACCACAGTAGAAACATGCTCCGGGCTTCCGGAATCCCGGAGCGCGACGCTTAACCTGTGCCACGCCAGCAATCTGCATAAGTTCAGGGGACTCATCTACTTCAACCACACTTGCACCTCTGCTTTCCCCCAGAGGTAGCGTCTCCTGTGCCCCCTGACGAAAACGGCGATCAATACGTATCACCAAACTCATGGCAGACTCCAACGATGCCGGAGACTCATACATCAGGAGGACTTGCTTAACCCTCCCTGACACCCCATGCATAAACTGGCTCCGCAGCGCTGGGTCATTCCACTGTGTGTCTACGGCCCAGCGGCGAAATTCTGAACAATAGTCCTCTGCCAAGCGCTCCCCCTGGCGGAGGGCGCAGATTTTAGATTCCGCTAGAGCCAGTCGGTCAGGATCATCGTAAATGAGTCCGAGGGCAGAAAAAACATTATCGACAGAAAGAAATGTAGCAGAGTCAGCTGGTAAGGAAAATGCCCATGCTTGGGGGTCACCACTCAGTAATGACAACACCAGCCCTACCCGCTGGGCCTCATTACCTGAGGAGATTGGCCGCATGCGGAAGTATAACTTGCAGGCCTCCCGAAATACGACAAATTTGCTGCGATCCCCTGAAAAACGTTCTGGCAGCGGAAACTTCGGCTCTGCACCGATACCTGCAGATGCCGTTTGCACTTTCGCTACTACCAGGCCCTGCTGCTGAACTGCCCCTTTCAACTCGGAGACCTGTAAGGACAGCGCCGCCAACTGGTGGGTTATGGAATCTAATGGATCCATGGACTCCTGAAAAAATGTGGGCCGATTATAATGTCACGTCGGGCTTAGTCCCACTAAGGCTGTAATACCCGGGGGCCCTGTGATGTCCCTATAACTAGGGGAAACCCTGTCTGACCCTCAACCCAGGGTTTTTGCTGATGGTGCAAATGCCTGAGCCTCCACCCTTTCCTTGTCTCCTGCTCAGCCCTGCACTTAACCCTCCACCCAGTGAGGAGACACACCACCAAAGCCCCCACACAAATAATGACAGACAGGGAGAACTTAAACTGCACCGCGCCGCATACACACAGGACTATACAGTAATGTGAACAGGGCACAACTAAACACAAATATGGGAAGGAGAAAGGATAACAACGGATCATACGACACCAGATACGAATCTCTCTCTCTGCAACACCTCCACTCCAGACCGGAACCACTTGGTATGAAACACAAGCTATAATCGGCGACGCCCATAGGCCAGCATAACTATTTAAAGACCGTGGGCGTGACTAACCATCCAACCTGGTCTCCAGCAGGATTAACCCCCGAGAGCCTGAAGATCAGGCCGGCGCCACTGAGGCTATAGTGGCTGGAGGTGGAACTACCTCTGCCTGCCAGACGCTGTGGTGTGAACAGCGTCCGACATGACAGATGCTCATTCAAACTCACTTGTGGCAAATAACAGGTGTGGACAATATGAAAATCACACCTGATACCAGGTAAAAAGGGGAGGAGTTAACGCAATCTTCGCATTGTGTCTGTGTGTGCCACACTAAGCATGGAGAACAGAGACAGGAGAAAACAACTGTCTGAGGACTTGAGAACAAAAATTGTTGAAAAATATTAATCTCAAGGATACAAGTCCATCTTCAGAGATCTTGATGTTCCTTTGTTCCGTGGTGTGCAACATAATCAAGAAGTTTACAATCCATAGCACTGTAGCTAATCTCCATGAATGTGGACAGTAGAAAAAAATTGATAAAAGGTTGCGATGCAGGATAGTCTGGGTGGTAAAAAGCAGCCTCAATCAAGTTCCAAAGAAATGCAAGATCTCCTGCAGGCTCAGGGTCCATCAGTGTCAGCGCAAACTATCCGTACACATTTGAATGAAAATAAACGCTATGGCAGGAGGACCCCACTGCTGACACAGAAACATAAAAAGGCTAGATTGCAGTTTGCTAAATGTACATGAGACCGATGCATCATTCTAATGTGTACCGAAAATAGAATGAGGCCTACAAAGAAAAATGGTGGAGGTTCAAAGATGTTTTGGGGTTGTTTGTCTGCCTCTGCAACTGAGTGCCTTGACTATTTGCAAGGCATTATGAAATCTGAAGGTTACCAAGAGTATTTTGGGTCGCAATGTAGTACCCAGTATCAGAAAGCTGGGTTTGCGTCCTAAGTCATCGAGCTTCCAGCAGGACAGTGACCCCAAACATACTTAAAGAAGCACCCAGAAATGGATGAAAACAAAGCGCTGGAGAGTGCTGAAGTGGCCAGCAAGGAGTCCAGATCTAAATCTCATTAAACAGCCGGGGAGAGATCTTAAAATTGCTGTTGGGAGAAGTCATCCTGCAAATATGAGAGACCTTGAGCAGTTTACAAAAGAAGAGTAGTAGTAACACTTTCAGCCATGACTGTACTGTATCTTTATTGGTTGGTTTTCTTGTTCCATGATTATGGCACTAATGGTCTAAAACAGTAGTGGGATTCAAATTTTTAACAACAGGTTCTGTGTTTGTGTGTAGGAAAGCCACACCCATTTTAAGCCACACCCATTATTAAGCCACACCCATTTACATGCACCTTTTCATCAAACATATACAAGTAGGGGCGCAGTCAAGGAGCTGTTGTCTATAGGCAGCACAGGTCCCCAATAGGCAGCACAGGTCCCCAAAAGGCAGCACAGGTCCCCAATAGGCAGCATTGTTCTGCAATAGGCAGCACAGGTCCCCAATAGGCAGCACAGGTCCCCAATAGGCAGCATTGTTCCCCAATAGACAGGCACAGGTCCCCAATAGGCAGGCACAGGTCCCCAATAGGCAGCATTGTTCCCCAATAGGCAGGCACAGGTCCCCAATAGGCAGCATTGTTCCCCAATAGGCAGTGCAGGTCCCCAATAGACAGCATTGTTCCCCAATAGGCAGCATTGTTCCCCAATAGGCAGCACAGGTCCCCAATAGACAGCATTGTTCCCCAATAAGCAGCATTGTTCCCTAATAGGCAGGCACAGGTCCCAAATAGGCAGGCACAGGCAGCGTCGGACTGGAACACCTTGGGCCCACCAGAGAAAATCATTCTTGGGGCCCACTATGTAGCTGCATAGAGTTAAATACCAGACCACCAATTGTGCGGTAAAACACGCTAATATCCGGGTATAATATAAGGTTGTACATGTCTTAATTATGTAGCAGGAGTTGGGGTATCCCCCTCATAGAATATAAAGCAGCCCCCTCATAGAATATAATGTAGACCCCTCATAGAATATAATACTGCCCCCCTCATAGGGTATAATGCACCCCCTCATAGGGTATAATGCACCCCCTCATAGGGTATAATACTGCCCCCCTCATAGGGTATAATACTGCCCCCCTCATAGGGAATAATGCACCCCCTCATAGGGTATAATGCTGCCCCCTAATAGGGTATAATACTGCCCCCCTCATAGGGTATAATACTGCCCCCCTCATAGGGAATAATGCACCCCATCATAGGGAATAATGCTGCCCTCCTCGTAGGGTATAATGCTGCCTCCTCATAGGGTATAATACTGCCCCCCTCATAGGGAATAATGCTGCCTCCTCATAGGGTATAATGCTGCCCCCTCATAGGGTATAATACTGCCCCCCTCATAGGGAATAATGCATCCCCTCATAGGGAATAATGCACCCCGTCATAGGGAATAATGCTGCCCTCCTCGTAGGGTATAATGCTGCCTCCTCATAGGGTATAATACTGCCCCCCTCATAGGGAATAATGCTGCCTCCTCATAGGGTATAATGCTGCCCCCTCATAGGGTATAATACTGCCCCCCTCATAGGGAATAATGCACCCGCTCATAGGGTATAATGCTGCCTCCTCATAGGGTATAATACTGCCCCCCTCATAGGGAATAATGCTGCCTCCTCATAGGGTATAATACTACCCCCCTCATAGGGAATAATGCTGCCCTCCTCATAGGGTATAATGCTGCCTCCTCATAGGGTATAATGCTGCCTCCTCATAGGGTATAATGCTGCCCCCCTCATAGGGAATAATGCACCCCCTCATAGGGTATAATGCTATATAGATATATAGATATAGAGTTAGATATATATAGATAGAAAGATAGATGTAGAAATAGATAGATATAGAGATAGATAGTAGATAATGGATAGAAAGTAGATAATGGATAGATATAAATAGAAAGATTCATAGAGATAGATAGAGATAGATATAAAGATAGATATAGAAAGAAATATAGATAGATAGATCGATAGGTAGACAGATATAGAGATAGATAGAAAATAGATAATGGATAGATAGATAGATATAGAGATACATACAGTAGCTATAGATAGAAAGATATAGAGAGATAGATATATAGATAGAGATAGATAGAGATATACAGATATAATAATAATATAGATATAGAGATAAATATATATAGATAGATGGCTATAAATAAAAATAGATATAGAGATATATATAGAGATAGAGAGATAATAGATATAGATAGATAGATATAGAGATAGATATAGAGACAGATAGATATAGAAAGATAGATATAGAGATAGATATAGAGATAATAGCTAGATATAGAGATATGTATAGAGATAGACAGATAGAGTTAGAAAGATAGATAGATAGATATAGAGAGAGATATAGAGATAGATAGAGATGGATAGATAGATATAGATAATAGAGATAATAGATAGATGTAATAGATAGATATAGAGATAGATGGATAGATCAATAGATAAAGAGAGAGAGATAGAGATAGATAGATAATGAGATATAGAGATAGATATAGAGATATAGTGTTAGATAGAAAGATAGATATAGAGATAGATAGATATAGAGATAGAGATAACAGATAGAGATAGATAGATATAGAGATAGATAGATATAGAGATAGATATAGAGATAATATATAGATAGATAGATATAGAGATAATATATAGATAGCTATAGAGAGAGAGATATAGAGATAGATATTGAGAGAAACAGAGATAGATATAGAGATAGATAGATATAGAGATAATAGATAGATATAGATAGAGAGAGCGGTAGATAGAGAGAGAGATATATATAGAGAGAGATAGATACAGAGATCGATAAATAGATAGATAATAGATAGAGATAGATAGATAAAGATAGATAATAAATATAGAGATAACAGATAGATATAAAGATAGAGTAAGATAGAAAGATATAGAGATAGCTAGATAGATAGACATAATAGATAGATATAGATAGATATAAAGATAGATGTAGAGATAGAAAGATAGATATAAAGATAGAGCGATAGATAGAGATATAGAAATAGATAGATATAGATAGAGATAGATAGATATAGATAATAGATAGAGATAGAAAGATAGATAGATATAAGAGAGATAGAGAGAGAGAGATATATAGAGATAGATAGATAGAGAGAGAGATATAAAAAAACAAAACACAATACTCACCTCTCCTCCTCGCTCCCACGCCGATTCCGGCAGCCGGCTTCAGTGTCAGGAGCTGCCCCCTCTGCCAGACACACAGCGGGTGCGCGATGTAGTGACGTCATCGCGCACTGGCTGTGAGCCAGGAGCAGAGGGGACTGAGGGCGGCGCCGGCCCTGATGCAGAGCGGCTTACTGGGCTGGGGGCGGGGCCTCTGGGGGGTGGAGACCTGAAATGATATTCACTGCTTCGCAGTGAATATTCATTTTCTTTAGCAGGGGGACAGGGGCTCCTGCCTCCTGACACCCGCTGCTGCTCCGCTGGCAGGGGCCCCCATAGCAGCTGCATGGTGTGCGACACACCACTGGCTGGGGGCCCCTGGAGCAGCGGGGGCCCTAGGCAACTGCTGGCCCTGTATGCCTGCAGGTGCCAGGGCCCACCAGATGCCAGGGCCCACCGGAGAATCCACCGGTTCTCCGGTGGGCCAGTCCGAGGCTGGGCACAGGTCCCCAATAGGCAGGCACAGGTCCCCAATAGGCAGCATTGTTCCCCAATAGGCAGTGCAGGTCCCCAATAGGCAGCATTGTTCCCCAATAGGCAGCACAGGTCCCCAATAGACAGCATTGTTCCCCAATAGGCAGCATTGTTCCCTATAGGCAGCACAGGTCCCTAATAGGCAGGCACAGGTCCCAAATAGGCAGGCACAGGTCCCCAATAGGCAGCACAGGTCCCCAATAGGCAGCACAGGTCCCCAATAGGCAGCATTGTTCCCTATAGGCAGCACAGGTCCCAAATAGGCAGGCACAGGTCCCAAATAGGCAGGCACAGGTCCCAAATAGGCAGGCACAGGCCCCTAATAGGCAGGCACAGGTCCCTAATAGGCAGTACAGGTCCCTAATAGGCAGTACAGGTCCTCAATAGGCAGTACAGGTCCTCAATAGGCAGCACAGGTCCCCAATAGGCAGGCACAGGTCCCTAGTAGGCAGCACAGCACAGGCCCCCAATAAGCAGCAGCACTGCACATATACAGTAACTGACCTGGTGTTGGCCTGTGTACCATACACAGGCTGAAGTTGTGAGGTGAGGCAGGCGGGCGGCGGGCCACCACACACAGACTAGTGTCCTGTCCAGGCTCAGCTCACTGGGCAGCCGCAGGAATCAGTGCGCGGACAGCGGGGGCCGCCGGGGTGTGCTGACTGCTGTGCTCTGTCCAGTACTAGTCAGCAGACAGAGCAGCAGCATGCGTCGTCACGTATCAATGCGCGCGGTATCCGGCGGGAAGCAGAGCAAGAGTCCTCCTCTGCTCCTTGCCCCAGGCAGCGCCAGGACATCAGAGGACCGGATCGCGGCTCTAGATCTCCCCGGTTCGGGGAACCGGCTGCTTTTTTAACAACCGGTTCCACCGAACCGGGGAGAACCCGCTGAATCCCACCCCTGGTCTAAAACCCTCTAGACTCTCTCTAGCAAATCTTCCAGATGATGTACAAAGCGTGGATGCAGTTTGTCCATTTTCACATTGGATTTTTTGTAACCACTGAGCACGGTGGCTCAGTGGTTAGCACTGCAGCCTTGCAGCTCTGGGGTCCTGAGTTCAAATCCCACCAAGAACAACATCTGCAAGGAGTTTGTATGCTCTCCTCGTGTTTGCGTGGGTTTCCTCTGGGTACTCCGTTTTCCTCCCATATTCCAAAGACATACTGATAGGGAACTTAGATTGTGACAGCGATATGTGCAAAACTGTAAAGCGCTGCGGAATATGTTGGCGCTATATGGAGATTATTATTATTATTGTCTCACAGCGGCGATAAATCTGAAACAAAGCCACTAACAGGCCTCTGAACTGGCGGCTTCGTTTTTCCGCTCTCTCTTTGTCATCTCATCCTTTTTTAGGACTAGGAGGCTTGTCTCTAGTGCCCTCCTTTTTTAAAATGCTCTTCTCTCTTTGCCCTCTATCCTAGAGCACACAACCCCCACGGTCAGACCGGATCTTCAAGCAGCTGTGGTTTAGCCTATTTCTCATGGCCTGCTTTTCTTTTTTTCCTATATACCTCTTATTGCCCACCCAACAGGACTGATTTAGGATGTCCAAAGGTCCCTGGCTCCATCAATGAAGCAACTGAGAGGAGATTTTTAATAATGTATCTCACTGCCTTTGCGGGACACTGCTCACACCCGCCTCATGGTCCTGACCATCGGATGTTTGAGTTCCTTGCTTCCATTGTGGCCTCTTACTTCTTCCTCTGTTGTTCTTGTATGGTTCTCCTACTGCTTTGTCATGATCTGGTTTGTTCCAGTGTCTGTAGGTGGATGTAGCCTGCAGAGGAAGAGCCGACTTTTCTAATTCTTGAGCCTCATTCACATCAGCCTTTTTTTTTTACGCATGAAAAAAAAAAAAATGACCGAGTTCTATCAACTTTTCTCCACCCTCCCGTAAGTCTTTGAAAATCGGACCTCACTTGGATGGCATCTAAGTGCTGTCTGATTTTTTTTGTTTATTTTTTTCACGGACCCATAGATTTGCATTGCTCGCCCCATTCAATACTATAGGTATAATTGCTATTTCCGTGATGAACACTGATGGGACTAGTACACAAAAAAAGGACGTCTGAGGTGTCAGCCACATGGTGGCAAGTCTACACCCGTGGCTTCTGTGTCTCCCAATGACGGCTGTGAGAACAAGATGATTTCAATATCTGATGACTTGTCCTAGTCTGCCATGTAAGTGATGGCACCCCGGGGTGTCATCACCTGGAATAATATAGGTGAAGACCTTGAAATTATTAATTCACAAACAGATTATATTTAAAATCCATATGGGGTATTATTATAATCAACAAAAGTAACATTTCATGTCTTGCGAGAGCGGGATTCTAGTATGGGGGGTCATCGCTTTTGGCTAACTTCCAATACCCCTCCCAGGACATTTCTGTCCCCTTGTTTTGGTGTCTGCTCGCATAGCAGGGTGAAGCCTTGGGCTGATCACTGCTGGGATACTTTCTTACTCATAACACTGTATATATATTATTTGTGTCCCCTAAGAAATGAAGGATCGATCACACTAGCTACACCATGGCATGACTGCAAGTAGGCAGTGTCCTGGGATCTTAGCACTGAGCCATGACAAGTGTGGGGGCTTGCTGACCGCTGTAGTGCAACAGATCCTCCTCCCTAGCTGCAGTGTACCTGCCTAGATGGCAGACGGCTGCTGTATCCGGGTGAAGTGCTCTGCCTATAGCTAGTACTTTACCTGTCAGCACAACAGCCAATCGCTTTCCATGTTTACAGGGGGTGTGACCAGTAACGCTGCCCCCTGATTGCCCAAGAGTGTGGTAATCCCCGCCCCCAGGACAGGGAAGCTCCCGGCCAATCGCAGTGCAGAGTGCGTGTTTACAGGCAGCAGTGTTTGTTGTCGTCTGTGTTGAGTCCCGTAGGTTCTGTCATGGCTGCGGACATAGAAAGCCTGGTCGTGTTCGAGCAGGACCACTACGACGAGTACGACTACTACAACCTGCGCGAGTATAGCTGCGGGGCCGGCGGGAAAGGCCGGACCAAGAGAGAGATCGACCAGAATGGAAACCGCCATGTCCCCGCCGGCCACGAGCGCAAGATTGAGGAAAAGCTGCACAACAGCGAAGTGAAGCGGCGGAGAAGCCGCAGCTCGTCCAGCTAGACGGGAGCCTCCCTCAGGTCAGTGCCGGGCGGCTGGGGGCGCTAAGGCTTGGCTCACACGTGGCGGCTGTGCTGCGGATTTCTAGCCCTGGGCCCACTCACCTGCTGTGCAGTGCAGACATCGGAGCTGATACTGCAGTGTGTGGGGGAAATGTGCCACAGCAGATGGCTCTGGTAGCGGGGGCACATCGTCCATGGGTCATAGGGCCAAGGTCACACACGCTGGGCGCCACTGTTGGTCACTAAGGCTGCGGAGATGAACCGAATCTTCGTGTAAACGAACAAACCGCAGTATGCCCCCCGTGTCCCGGAGACTCGCCCCAAGTCTGGGTGCAAAGAACATCGGCTCCCATAAGGGTCAACCATTTATAGGGCGTGTAGTACAGACCAGTCCTGTAAGCCCTGCTGGTGTGTAACGCCGGGCGCCATGTGGGTGGCAATGCCATGCTTTCTGGATTAAGTCACATGGCACAGCTGATCTATTGGGGAAGTCTCCCTTTACATCTACAGTACATGGCAGACACCATGCAGCCCCAGTAACCAGACATGTCCGGACATGCTCACTGCAGGGACTGCCCAACCTAAGCAGCACCCACATAGTACCCATCCAGGACAAGGCTGAAGTTGGTTTCTTAGGCTACTTTCACACATCCAGTGTGTGGGGTGCGGCGCTGCAGCCGTGACACCGGATGTGTGTGCGGCGAGAGATACGGCTCGGACATTATTAAAGGAGCCACAGGACGAGGTGGACAGAGGCAGCCAATGAGACAGCTGCTGAAAGGGAGTGTTAACCCCACAAGTGCCCGGCGAGAGAGATCTCTCAAGTGTCCGGGTGACAGAGAGAGATCTCTCTCTCTCGCCGGGCACTTGTGGGGTTAACATTCACAGAGTCCGGGCATGCGCTGTGGAAAAAGCCGGTCCGGCGCTGACAAAAAACGTTGCAGGGAGCGTTTTTTGCAGATGCCGGACGGCTAATTTATGCCTTGTCCGGCAACAACCAGACACGACGCATAACCATCCGGCACGATGCGGCGCCCATGAAAGCTTATGGGACAAAACCGGATCCGGTGCTGGATCCGGTTATTAAAAATTTCGCCGCATCGTGCCGGATGACAAAAACCGGATGTGTGAAAGAGGCCTTATTCGTCAGTTTCTTCTGCAATTTTTTTTTTTTTTTATAGGTTGTAAGGTAGCACCCAGTGTTCATGTTGAGGGACACTCACTCGGCAGCGGATTAAGCACGCCAGGCACGGGTTGTTCACATAAATCAGTCCATCTGGTTTATTGTGCAGCATAAACCATATAGCAGCAACTGTCTTACATCAGACCAAATGAAGATTCAATGTAGAGCTCCGCTCTCTTAGGCAACTTTCACACATCAGGTTTTCGGCGTCAGGCGCGATCCGGCAAATGTTTTGTAAAACCGGATGTGACGGATCTGGTTTTCTGCCGGATCCGTCTTATTCTTGACAGACAAAACCGGATCTGTCTCATCCGGTTCATCCGTTTTTCTATCCGTTTTTCGACGGATTACGCCGGATCCGGTTTTTAAAAACACCCCTTGTGGCCTTCCGAACGGGATTGGCTACTGGAAAACTATATATAGCATGTTCCTACAGCCCTGGTCCACCTATGCCATTTGTCTGTGTAGGGGATGAAGCCTTCCAGCTGTCAGAACACCTTTTGAAACCGTACGGTAGCAGAGGATTGACAAGACCAAAACGCATTTTTAATTACCGCCTCACAAGAGCAAGAATGGTTGAATGTACCTTTGGTATTCTGACAGCCAAATGGCGGGTCCTATTGACTGCGATCAACCTCAAGACAGAAACTGTGGACGAGGTGATCAAAGCTTGCGTGGTACTCCACAATTTTGTTATCTGCAAGGAACCCATTTCCATTGAGGACACCTCTGAAGAAACCACCTTGCAAGATTACCAGGACATTACCACTAGAAGTTCTGTGACGGTTTCAGTAATGAGGGACAATTTTGCACTATACTTTGTCACCTCAAGGCAGAGTACACTGGCAGGATGACAGAGTGTGAAAGATTTGTGCCCAACCAAACTTGTGTACCTTCTGTACCAACAGTATATACCTTTGCCAACCAAAGTTGGCTATCTTGTCATGGTCTCTATTTTTAGCTTTAGGCCACAGGTGTGTACCTGGTTGTGTTTTATGCAAAGTATTTCACCTTTTAACAAAAGTTGTGTTCATTGTTAGGAAATCACCAACAATAAACACAACTTTTCAGGTGAAATACTTTGCTTCAAACACAACCAGGAACACAACTGTGGCAAAAAGCTAAAATTTACCCACAGTTATATACCTGGTTTTGAATACCTTTTTACCTTTTAAATACCCTGTATTTAACCTTTTTTTAAAACATATTTCGCCGCAGAAAGAAATGACAGACAACCAGTGTAAACAATAATTTAACTTTTAGTTAAAATATTTTTTTTTTGTAAACTGATTTTAAAGTTAAAAAAACTTTTTTAATAAAGGTTTGAAACCAACAGGGCATTTTTATTACAAAACACATCATAAATCTGTGTAGTGTGGGGTGGAAATACTGCTGGAGGGGCTGCGGGACACTTCGACACTGGGAGTGTGGAGAGAGGACTGGGATCGTGGTGGGGAAGGAACAGTTGGAGGTGATGGTGTGGAAAAAGCTACAGAATGGGTGGACATGTGGGAGGCAGAAGAGGTGGTGGGCGGTGGAGTGGAGGGTTGGGCAGGGACTGTAGGAGCAGATGATGTTGATGGCAAGTTGTACGGGGAAGGAGTTTGGTACGGGGAAGGTTGCTGGAAGTGGGGAGATGTCTGGTACTGGGGAGGTGGATGGTATGTAATAGGAGGGGGAGGATGGAAAGTGGCTGGAGGGGGTGTAGATGTAATAGGAGGGGGAGGATGGAAAGTGGCTGGAGGAGGATGGAAAGTGGCTGGAGGGGGTGCAGGTGGAGGAACTACTGTTGTGGGAGGAGGAGGTTGGGAGGTAACTTGCTGGAGAGCTCCGTGGCATGAATGCATTACATGCATCTGCTGGGTAGCTGATAGCGTTTCCATGCGCTCCACAACAGACCTGAAAAAGGTGTGGTTTGGCGAAGATCTTGCTTCTGAATGCATGGTTTGCAGAAGTGTCTTCACCTCCAGAATGCTGGAGTTGATCTGCTGATAGCCTGCGGAGATTTGCTCTGACGACTTTTAGACAGTTCTGGAAAGATGCATTCAGATGCAAGAACTCTTGCGCATAACTCTTTTCCTGACCCCTCTGCCGCTGCCGCCCAGTACCCGCAGGTGTACTAGAGGTGGCAGGGGCAGAAGGGTGGGGTAAAGGGAAAGCGATCTCACCAGCAGCTTCATGTAATGTAGGCGGCCACGATGCTCCTGTGCTGGTGGATGGGACAGATGGGTCGAATGTGTGGGAAGGTGCAGATGTACCGGGGCGGTCGAAGTGTCCCTCGGTGCCGGTCTCCTCAGGGATCGCCTCAGAAGGGTCCAATCGTGCAGGCTCCCGAGTGCTGCTCACCGTGCTGTGGAAAGAGAAAAAAAAACAATTAAAATAGTGACATGGTATGGCCCTGGCTGAAAAAAAAAAAAGTTACATCTAACATTTTTGTCACATGTGGTGTGTAATATTTACCTTCTGGTGAGCATTGTCTCCCGGAGGAATGACAGGGCTTGTGCGTACTTGTACTTGCTCCTGCGTCCTCCAGATCCACTCGGGGCCCACATCTTTATTGAACTCCTTCTTGAAACGATCCCTCACAGACCGCCACCGATTCACAATTCTCTCCCCTGAAACGAGAAAGGAGTGGTTAGTATACAACATCAGTGTTTCCCAAACTCCAGTCCTCATGGTCCCCAGGGGTCATGTTTTCAGGATTTCCAAAATAAATTGAAATCCTGAACACATGATCCGTGGGGACCACGAGGACTGGAGTTCGGGAAACACTGGTTTAAATCAAGCAACCGGTACTGTATATACTTACGCTCTTTAATCTGGGCCCGAGCATCGAGGTCCTCCCAGCGGTCCACAAGGAGAGAACAGATTTCCTCCCAGAGGCGTCGGGTAACGATAAGGTCAGCGTGGCGGCGGTCAGCCATATTCCAGAGCGGCTCCCTTTCTCTGACGAGATCGATGAGGTGGTCCACATCGATTCCTCCATCATCACCGTCAGAGTCGGGAGCACGCTGTGAAGGCTGTTAAAGAAAAAGACAAATAACATAATTAGCCTCCACAAAAGAAATGAAATAAAAAGTGCAAAAAAACAAAGCAAAAATATTTATACTTACACGCTGGTGACCGCCGCGTTGCTGTCGCCGACGACCCTGGGAGGCACTGCGAGGACCTCTTGGCCGAGCACCAGATTGGGAAGACTAGAGAAGAAAACAAAAAATGTTATGTCTTTGGATGTAGGCATTTGTTTGCTGTGTGTGGTCTGCAGAACATTGTTTTCTATGTGTTGTGTGTAGTGTGATGTTGTGTTTCTGCGTTTGATGCAAAAAACTTACCAATTGTGAGCCCACTCCAGGTGTCTGTCCACCCCTTCCTTCTTCTGGGAGCTCCTCTTCATCTTGTGATTCCTGTTTTGAAATAAAAGGGAATGAATACACATATTACAGAGATGATGGATTTTGGAAATAAAAACTTACCGTCAAACGCTGACGATGCGAGGGAGGGCTCCCAGAAGAAGATGTGCTGTCTTCCTGCTGGCCAGACTCCATGGCTGTGGGTGGTGTTCCTGCTGCTGCCATTGCTGCTGCATCTATCGGGCGGCTGTTGAATAAAGATAAACAAAGGGCCAATGAATATCTTGATATTCCATGGCCCTAGTTTGGAGGAATGGGGGATTTGATAATTACCGTCTCTCATCTGCTGCTGGACTCCCCTCCCGTTGTTCAGCATGCTGCTCCAATTGGGGTGGTGCTGATGGTGCTGCTGCAGATGTGTCCTGCCTTCTCCTGCGCCTGGTTGCTGTCTTGGGTGGCATGTTGGGTGTGGCTGAGGGTCCCACTGTCTTGCTTTTATATATGTCTTGTGGGCAGAGCTACTGAGCATGCTCAGACCAAAAAAGCCGGATCAGGCGCATTGCGGCGCTCATAGGCTTTCATTGTGTGAAAAAGCCGGATCCAGCGTGTCCGGCTTTTTCGCCGGAGACAAAAAACGTTACAGTAGCCGTTTTTTCCTGACGCCGGATCGCGACGCATTGCCGGATCCGGCGAAAACCGGATGAAACGCATGGCCATCCGGCTCTAATGCACGTCAATGGGGGGGGAAACCGGATCCGGCATTGCATTTCGCCTGATCCGGTTTTTGTCAAAAGCGCCGGATCGCGCCTGACGGCGAAAACCTGATGTGTGAAAGAGGCCTTAGCCCTGTAGTCACACAGGCTGCGCTTTGTCCAGCAAACAGGCTCTACAGTCTCTCAGTTACTTCCCCCTGTCCAGGGTTACCTCTTAGCTGCTTCTCAGTCCCGACGTCCCTTCCCTCCTGGGGACTGTCCAGTACTCAGGCTTTTACACACAGGCCACACACGGTCAGCGGCGTCCACACGTGCTCTTCAGGATGGCAGCGCACCTTCTAGCACGTCGACCTTCCACACGGACCAATCAGATCCAGGCATTCACTCATGTGACCTACCCTGGTCACCTTATATGGTCCATAGCCACACCCACAGCACCACATGGCCATGACCTCATTGCAGGTCCTTCAGATTCACAACCACACACATAGGCTTCACTTCAGACACACGCCCCTGGGTGGGTTTGTAGGTGACTGGTTCCACCCGTCTCACCAGCCACCTGGAAGCCTTCCCTGATACAGTGTAATGAAAACCTCAGCAGTACCTCTGCTGATTAGCACATGTTCAAGCTTCCATCCCAGGGCCACCCACCCTGGGATACATAACTGATAGGGACGGCGGAACGCACTAAATATAAAATAGTGCGTTCGCCACCCGGGGTCCACCGTGCAGAGGTGTTAAACTGCTGCTATATAATGGCAGACGCACAATATGGTGGTATATCGCACAAGGGTTGAACGTCACCCGGTGTGCACTGGGCGTACTCTGCTAACTTCACAGACGCCTAAGGCCTGTTTCACACATCAGTTTTTTGTGTCAGTTAAAATCCGCTAAAATGGCGGAAAGCTGATCCGCTCCAGTACTGACCTCAACGTTTGCCACCGGACCGTTGTTTTAACGGATCCGGCGAAGGAAGAATCTTAAAGGAACCGCAGCCCGGGGAGGAGAGAGAGAGAATTTTCAGCCGCCAGAACAGAGTTTAGGGTTAAATTTGCGGTCGAGGCAAGTCCTCCGTGCATACGCAATGTAAAATGCGGATCCGGCCGCCCGAAAAAACGTTGCATTTTCCGTCCAGGCATGTTGTGGCGGATGCCAAAATTTTGGGGGAGCCGCAGAAAAACTGATCCAACGGATGGCATCCGTCAAGATCCACCGGTAATGCAACTGAATGGGAAAAAAATGTATCCGCCAAGCAAAATGGCGGATCCGTTTTTTTTGCAAATCGGCGGATCTTGACTGATGGTGACAAACGGTTGTGTGAAACAGGCCTAAGACATAAACAAAAGTACTGAGCCTGTTGGACTCACAGGTCTCAGAGAAATGCACGCACGGCATATGGTCACAGGAGCTGGGCCCAAGGCAGAGGGACAGAGTCCGTCTAGACCTACCGTGCGTGCGGCGTCGCTGCCGCGGACGCCCACAGGTGCTGCAGAGTGCAGCACGGCTGACACAGCCGCTATGCGACAGTGCCCAGGAGGGGCGCACTGTTGGGACGCTAGTTAGGTGATGATATGCACTGTGGCCTGTAGCGTGCCACTGACTGGCACTAACTCTATGACTAAATCCCTATCCACACACGTAATATCAGAGGGAGGGGAGTCTTAATGAGTCATTCGCAGGTTCATGCATCCGTCATCATTCACACAAGTAGAGTCTATACTAACGCATGGCCGAGCGGCTATGCGAACCTTTTATAGCCGGGACCTTCCTGAAGCTTTCAGATCCCTGAGATGGACCAATCAGATCACGAGAAGGACTTGAGCATGTGACTCCCGATCTCCAATGGGAGATCGTCTCGTGAGCATGCCCAGTAGCGCGGCTTGAGGACTTAGCCTCTGAAGTAGGTTGCTGCTGAGCAGCCTGCACTGCTATTGCTGGCCCAGAGGTGGCAACAGCCAGACCCACAGAGCTGGTCTGAGCAGAGCGTCTGGAACACTGGGATTGCTGTGCAGGCTCCTGAGCTGTCGGTGGAGAATGGGAGACCACTGAATGCAAGGCTCTGGATTCCTGCTGTGCAGCTGCAGGAACCCAACGCCTAACACATAACGGTCATTTACCATCCTGCCGTTCATCCTATTTCCATTACCACAATGAACATGCCTGTATGCCTGTCCTGGGACACCCACACAGCACCCCCTAGCGAACACAGTGGTCACTGCACTACAGGTTTAACAAAAAATAAGCATCACAATAATAACGTACAATGCATCGAGGTGCCCTGATGTGAAAACACTTAAACAGCTACAAAAACTATAAAACTGGCACAAAAATGGGCATCAAAGCGGGCACCGAAGGGTGTTAATGAAACGGTTAAAGGGAATCTGTCACCCTTTTTTTTGGCCTTTCAGCTGCCGGCATAGACATCGGGGGCTTATCTACAGCATTCTGTAATGCTGTAGATAAGCCTCTGATGTAACCTGAAAGAGAAGAAAAACAAGTTATATTATACTCACGGAGGTGGGCGGTCCAGTCCGATGGGTGTCGCCGTCTCGTCCGGCGCCTCCCTTCATGCGATGACGTCCTCTTCTGTCCTGTAATGGCTCCGGCGCAAGTGCACTGCTCTGCCCTGTTGAGGGCAGAGCAGAGTCCTGCTGTGGACAGGCGTCGGGAGAGGTGTGGCGCCTGTGCACTGCAGAATTCTGCTCTGCACTCAACAGGGCAGAGCAGTGCGCCGGAGCCGTTTCAGGACTGGAGAAGAGGACGTCTGCATTACAGAATGCTGTAGATAAGCCCCCGATGTCTATGCTGGCAGCTAATAGGGCAAAAAAAGGGTGACAGATTCCCTTTAAATGACTTTGGGCCACTGATATCACAGTGCCAACATATAGAAGAGGAAGCCCCACATCACAACCAGGTCCCTCTAGCCTGGCCCAAAAGGGTTCTGGGCATCAGATCTGGCATCAAAGTGGGCAGACAGTCGATTTTGGCCATTTGAATATGTAACTGATGTTTTTAAGGGGTTAAATGGCTTTGGGCCACTGACTTCACACTAAGAATACACAGATAGTGATGCCCTGTATCAAACCCAGGACCCCCCAGGCTGGTCATAATGGGTTATGGGCATCAGAATTGACATCAAAGTGCGCAGCCAATTTTCACAGATTTGAATAAGTAACTGATGTTTTTAAGGGGTTAAATGACTTTTGGCCAGGCTGGAGGGACCTGGATTTGATGCGGGGCATCACTATGTGTATTTTTAGTGTGAGATCAGTGGCCCAAAGTCATTCATCCCCTTAAAACATCAGTTACTTATTCACATCTCTGAAAATCGACTGTCTGCCCACTTTGATGCCAGTTCTCGTGCCCAGAACCCGTTTGGGCCAGTCTGGAGAGACCTGGGTTTTGATGTGGCGCGCCCTGTTCTACATGTTTGCAGTGTGATATCAGTGGCCCACAGTCATCTAACCCTTTCATTATCGCCCTTCGGTGCCCACTTTGATGCCCATTTTTGTGCCAGTTTTATCATTTTTGTAGCCGTTTTTAAGTGTATTCACACACAGGTCCAAATCTTAGTTACATGGTTCTCTTGGCCGCGTCAGTAGAAAACTAAGTCCATAATGAGGGTCTGCCTCCCTCCTCCCATGTCTGAGTGTATGATTTTATGTCCGGAATCGTGGATGGCCCATAACTTTCCACCCGAAGCTCTGAATGGGTCGGTAGTGCCGCTGCTGGGTTCCGCTAGATTTTATCTGCGCAAAGAGACCAAATATGCCTACTGTATGTAATGAAATATACAAAAACGCCCAACACTCTACAAGGAGAAAAGGCTATAGCAAGTACAAGTAAACCGCCATAATAATGAGAATTCCACTCCATATATAATTTACACCAGGAGAAAAAAGGGAGTACTGGATTCAAAATAGTATACAAAATATACAAACTTTATTAGTCATAAGCACACAAATGATTCAAATAAATAGCATGGTTGCAAAAGACAAACAGGACAGACTCGGGGGGGTAAAATAGCCATGTGCACCAACACATATCCACAAGTGGAAGCAGGGTGACATCTAATGACATCCTTTGTAGAGTGTTGGACGTTTTTGTATATTTCCTTACATACGGTAGGCATATTTGGTCTCTGCGCAGATAAAATCCAGTGGCGGCACCACCGACCCATTCAGAGCTTTGGGTGGTAATTATTTGTGTGCTTATGACTAATAAAGTTTGTATGTTTTTTTATACTATTTTGATTCCAGTACTCCCCTTTTTTTCTCCTGGTTTAAAATAACGTATGTAATACCTGGTGGCTAAGCTTTATAACTCCATAATGCAGAGTGCTACAGGTGGCTGCCTGGCACGGGCGTATGGGGGAAGGAACGTCGATTCAGATGATGTGCTCGGCTAGTCTCAGAGATATTGCAGTCTGTTATTATAGGTCATTTTCCAGATTCAATACCTCAGAGCCTGCTGTGACTTGTTGTGCTATGGTATCTCCATGTGTTTGGTTAGACAAAGGGAGCCAGCTAGCTGCAGAAGATTTCACAGCATTGTGTTACGAACTTCAAAGATCTTTCTGGCGTTTTAATGGGAGCAAGACATTGCATTGCCTTTTATGGTCTGGGGGACGCAAGGGTCGGGGCACATTCCAGGAGTGGACGGAGATGTCCTGTAATCCAAAATGGATTCTTCCCTCGACCCTCACAAGCGGCATAATGCACACACCTGTCCGCCTTCCTATTGGGTCAGTGCTGCAAGGCAACATGGGATCTGACTGTGGCCAGCAACCTAATGCTACCATGACAAGCGCTATAAAGTCCAAACCTATTTGATTCTTGTCACAGGTGACAAGTCACACGTCATTGTTGCCATAGACTTTAATGTTAGTCCTTTGCATGCAATGTCTCAGATTTGAATGCAGAAAAAGTCCAGCTTCAAGGATCCTCTAAAAACATAGCTTGATCGATGCAATAGATTCCTAGTTCTAGATCAGAATCTGTATTCATTAGGGCCACATGCCTGCCCTCCTGTACACTGACAAGCTGCTGTGTATACATTGACCCCCAGTCACTGGTAAATGCAGTGCACCCATCACTGAGTCCACCTCAATGTTTGCTTCTATTACCTAAAAAGCATATTATTATTGATATGAAACTGTGGCTGTATTATGCGGCCCATACTGTATATACAGTAACCTATTCAGCTGGCAGATCCTCTTAAGGCTGTGTGCACACATTGTAGATTTGGTGCGTTTTGAAGTGTCATGCACACGTTGAGTTTTTTTTTTTTTTTTTTCTGTATTTGACTTGCAGATTGGTGCAAAAAATAATCTCCAGCATGTCAGTTCTCTGTTTCTCACCACTGACTTCACTCAAATCAGTCAAATTCAGGTCAAAAAACTCACGTTTTTCCTGCTAAGAAATGCAGAAATTTTTCTCCATGTGTGCACATAGCCCAAAAGTAATCCGGGTAACTGCCTATTCAGTCTAACCATTTTCCCTACATCCGACCTATGATTATATGGCAATTAACATGTCCTCCCTTCCATATTTTGTGTCGTTTAGGTATCGGACTCTGACTTCGGTTAATGATGTGTTCTGCGGTTTTGTGAATTAAGAGAAGCAACCCTGCCCCATAGAAGATGGCACCGCCAGGTCACTGCTGTGCCGCCTGCCCGGATCTGTAGGACATGATTGCAGGAAATGTTCTGCGCTTATGGCTCGATGTGGAAATGTCTGTTCTGCACGACATCGCCCCGTGCAATAATGACTAGTGCTGCACATTATACTGTACCATAATGGTGGTGCTTTTAGAAGCCAAAAAGTGGTTGTATAAAACAGTTTTTTTTATATTTCTGCTTGGCGTAAATAAAGCATTTTACATTTTCAAAGTTCTGTGTCTGTCTGTACATATAAGGATCAAAGCCTGTGTTACCCATGCATGTATCAGATAAGCTCTGCGCTCACCTGCATTGGTTTCAAACATTGAATAATCCATCGTTCAGACCTCCATCAATATGGAATGGAAATCTGTCACCTCATTTTTGGCCTATGAGCTCCGCAGCTCATAGGCCAAAAATGAGGTGACAGATTTCCATTCCATATCAGGGGCTTATCTCAACAGGGCAGCTAAAGTACACCTTACTTCTGCCACGTCTCCTGCGCAGAAGGAGGACGTCATCACTAGAAGATGGGAGGCGCCAGACTGCGACACCCATCGGACCGGACCCCCGGGTGAGTATAAACTCTAACTAGTTTTTCTTCTCTTTCAGGTTTCATCGGGGGCTTATCTACAGCATTACAGAATGCTGTAGATAATCCCCTGATGGCTGTGGCCGCAGCTCATAGGCCAAAAATGGGATGACAAATTCCCTTTAAACTATAAATTTGAAGAATATAAAATAATTTGGATGCTATAGGTAATGGAACTAAGATTAACTGCGTAGCAAGTTTGGCCACAGGAGCTTAGGTTCAGAATGTCTAGGACTACCAATGGCTACAGTTTAGATCAGTGGTCCCCAAGCTTTCTGACCTTGAGAGCCACATTCAGCGTTGATTGGCTCACAAGTCGCGACCCTCTTTTTAGGTCTGAGAGTTGCGAGCCACATCCAGCTCCTGCCCACCTCACCGTAGCAACTCACAGAGCCCCTATTGCTGGTGTAATTACCAAAGCTTTTCCACAGAGATCACACTGAGGCAGTATACCAAGACCCAGAGGTTCCCACAGTACCTCCATTCAGTATTCGCTCATCAATCACTCCCATAACTCTTGCATCCAGCTTCAAGCATCTCCTCTGACAGCATCATCCGGTCTACCCCTTACCATTCTTAATATCTTTTACGTCCTTGGACGTATTGATATGTCCAAGGTCGCCTCCCCCTGTTTGCTGCGGGCTCCAGGGATGAGACCACAACTTTTCCGGCACATGTCATCTGATTTCATCAGCTGACATGTGACCCTAACAGCCGCAGGTGTAATCACGATACGGTTGCCGATGGATTTAGCATGACAACCTGGGGTTTGCTGGAGCTCCTCGTGTTTGCCATTGCCGGATAGCTATGAGCTGTAGCCCTAACTATTGAAGCAAGTAAAAAGGTTATGGAAAGAGTTATGGCTCTGGAAAAAAAGAGCAAACAATGGAAACTCAAAAACTGGAAATCCCAAGGTGGTTAAACTATCTCCAAATCCCCAAGCCAGAATATGCACATTCAATGTTTGCTCTTTTGGGCAGGGCTTCTCACAAAAATGTCATCATCTGGAGACCTGTTCTTTATAGTTGCTATTGCACCAAGCTGGTAGGCAGCCACGCGTCACACATCATGGTCTAGATGGATACATAGCTTAGGAATTCCTCCACCAGAACAGAGCATTGCAAAAAATATACACTGAGAAGTATACTTTTTTTATTTTTGTAATACTCGGAATAATGGGTGCTGAGGTAAGAGGCCACTCACACTATTGTCCTCTCTGTCTTTCTGATATTTTGGAGATACCAGAGGTTCTGAGGTAAGAGGCTGCTAAGGCCGGAGTCACACTAGCGTATGGCATCTGATGTGAGAGCATCGGATGTGATATCCTAATGACCCTCGGCTCTGCTGCAAGCAGGAGTCGAGTGTCATGCGATTGCTCCGAGCCTCTCACACAGCTGCAGAGGAGACGGAGAAATGAATTTCTCCATCTCCTCAATTGCCGGGGTCAGCGTATATCGCACAGCACTTGGATGATATCCAAGTGATGTGCGTTTTCACTCGCACCCATAGGCTTAAAAGGGTGCGAGTGAGCCGAAACTCGGCCGAGTGTCAGTGACAATCACAGCATGCTGCGAATTGACTCGCATGTAGAATATGGCTGAGAAAAAAACCGCTGATGGGAGCTGCCCCATACATGAATACTGTGTTATCGCATAGCACTCATCCGTAGTCATCTGTAGTGTGACTCCGGCCTAACATTGCTGTCCAGCCAGTCTTTCTGACCTAATACTGGAGATATCAAGGCTTCTGAGGTAAGAAGATGCTGCTCACACTGTTGTCCTCCCTGTCTTTTTGATCCAATACTGGAGATACCAGATTTTCTGAGGTAAGAGGATGATTACACTGCTGTCCATGTCAATTTTATCCAATACTGGAAATGATAGAAGTGCAGAGATAAGACTGCTGTCCACCCTGTCTTGTGATCTAATACTGGGAGTGCAGAAGTAAGAGGCTCCTTACACTGTCATCCATCCTTTCTAGCTGATGCAATATTGGTGAAACCAGGAGGTGATGAAGTAAGAATAAACCGCTCAAACTGCTGTCAAAAGACAGCAACATTTCTTAACACTAAGGCCTGTTTCACACATCCGTTTGTCACCATCAGTCAAAATCTGCCGTTTTGCTAGAGAAACGGACCCGCCATTTTCCTTGGCGGATCGGTTTTTTTTCCCCATTGACTTGCATTATCGGCGGATTTTGACTGATGGACGTCCGTTGCATCCGTATGTCTGCGGATCCGCCAAAATTTTGGCGTCCGCTGACATCACCGGATGGACAATGCAACGTTTTTTCTGTGGCCGGATCCGCATTTTGTGTTTATCTACAGATTTAACCCGCAAATCCTTCTGGTTGCTGGATCTCTCTCTCCTCACCTCCTCCATCGCGCAATCTCCTCCTCCATCGCGCGATCTCGTGACCTCCACCGCGATGACGTCCAGCCTCCCGCGATTGATCCCAGATCCCGCGACGACGTCCCGGCTCCTTTAAATTTCATCCTACCGCGGATCCGTGAACCGTTGCGGTCCGCTGCCAAACGTTATATCCGCACCCAGGCGGATACGTTTTCCGCCATTTTAGCGGATTTCAACGGCCAGAAAAAACGTAAGTGTGAAACAGGCCTAAGACAATACACTGCAGGATGCAGCAGTAGTCCCCATGATAAAGGCGGGGGAGCACAGGTGCAAAATACTGATGAAACCGCCACTCGCATGCCTACCAGTGATGGAGGTGGTGCCTCCTAGTATAAATACAGATAAGGCTTCAGTAGGGCACCAGTGAACGAGAGTTAATGCACAGTGTCTGGCTTACAGCCTATTACTGACGCCCATGCTATTAAATCACCTGGTATGGCCAGTGCTGAAATGGCAGACGGCCTTCAACAGCACCCAGTTGTCATGCAGCTAACCAATCTGTTTGCATGGGAGCTGGTATTGAACTCGCAGTACTGCCTACCTGAGGATTTGACTGAATATTTTTTGCAAATTCAGTGATTGCAGAGACAGACTTAGCAGCTGATGAAGGGGCAGGGCCTAACAGACAGCCTACGGCTACATTCACACATCCATGTGACACGTCCTTGTGCACACTGACCTATAAACTGATCTACATACGTCAGTTTCAAAAACTGATCCGTTTCCTAGTCTCCTAAGTTTTGCATATAAGACTTGGCCATTAAAATCTATGAGGATCTGTAAGATTCGGATGAAACTACGAACACATACTTTGTACTTCAGAATTGCCTCCTAGTTTAATTCATTTTTTCACTGATTGTTAATAGTCAATTGGTAAAAAAAAAAGTTTAGACAGTCTACTGGTCAGTGAAAACAAGTGATAACTAAAAAATTATTATTCATTTTTATAGCGCCATTTATTTCATGGAGCTTTACATGTGAAAAAGGGGCATACAAAGACAAGTACAATAAACATGAGCAATACAAGGCACACACGTACAAAAGGAGAGAGGACCCTGCCCGCGAGGGCTCACAGTCTACAGGGGGTGGGCGAGGATACACTAGGAGAGGGTAGAGCTGGTCGTGCAGTGGTTCAGTAGACTGAGGATCACTGCAGGTTGTAGGCTTTCTGGAAAAGGTGGGTTTTCAGGTTCCTTTTGAAGGTTTCCATGGTAGGCGAAAGTCTGATGTGTTGGGTTAGAGAGTTCCAGAGTATGGGGGAAGCACGGGAGAAGTCGCGTATGCGGTTGTGGGAAGAAGAGATAAGAGGGGAGTAGAGAAGGAGATCTTGAGAGGATCAAAGGTTGCGCGTAGGTCAATACCGGGAGACCATGTCACAGATGTATGGTGGAGACAGGTTGTGGATGGCTTTGTATGTCATAGGGTTTTGAACTGGAGCCTCTGGACAATAGGAAGCTAGTGAAGGGCTTGGCAGAGAGGAGAGGCTGGGGGAGACCGGTGGATTCATCGGGCAGCAGAGTTTAGGATAGAGTGGAGTGGTGCAAGAGTGCTAGAGGGGAGTCCGGAGAATAGGAGGTTGCAATAGCTGAGGTGGGAGATAATAAGGGCATACATGAGCGTTTTTGCAGTTTCTTGGTCAAGGAATGTACGGATCCGGGAAATATTTTTGAGTTGGAGTCGGCAGGAGAAAACAAGGCTTGGATATGTGGCTTGAAAGAGCGACTGGGGAAAGTGAAAGTGAGCAGCTATTGACGCTGATGGATAGGTCTAGTGGAGGGGTAGAGTGAGATGGGGAAAAGATGATGAATTCTGTTTTGTCCATGTTCGGTTTTAGAAAGCGAGCAGAAAAGAAAGATGAAATAACAGACAGACATTGTGGGATTTTGGTCAGTAAGGAGGTGATGCTGGTTCCAGATAGGTAGATCTGCGTGTCATCGGCATAGAGATGATAATGCAAACCTGGTGATTCTATGAGCTGTCCCAGGCCGAAGGTGTAGATGGAGAAGAGTAGGAGGGGTTCTAGAACTGAGCCTTGGGGAACACCGACAGACGGGGCGAGGTGGTGTGGGAGAGGGAGACACTGAATGTCTGGTCTGTTAGATATGACGAGATCCAGGATAGGGCCAAATCTGTGATGCCAAGAGATGAGAGAATCTGTAACAAGAGGGAATGGTCTACAGCAGGGGTCCCCAACCACCGGTCCGCGGCCCAGGACCGGGCCGTTGGGGTTCTTCTGCTGGTCCGCGGAGCTGCCGCAGACCAGCAGTAAACACTGACAGTGTGCTCTGCGGTGGCTCAGAGCACACTGCAGATGCCTGCCCTGGCTGCTCAATATCACCGGGTGAGTCGCGCGTAGAGGCACGCAGAGCTCATCACATGTGAACGCATGTGTGGCTGCAGGCGGGAACACGCTGACATTGTTATGTGTCAGCGCTGTCTGTGGGCAGGGAGCAAGCCCTCTGCTTTCCCGCCCGTGGCCCGACTGAAGCAGCAGGGAATGAAGAGAGGTATTTTTTTTTGTATGTATGTATATGTGTGTGTATGTTTGTATCTGTGTATGGGTGTGTATGTGTGTTTATCTGTGCATGTATGTGTGTATCTGTGTGTATCTGTGCAACTATGTGTATCTATGTATGTGTGTGCATATGCGTTTCTGTGCATGTGTATGTATGTGTGTATGTATCTGTGCATGTATGTGTGTGTATATGTATATGTAAGTGTATCTATGTGTGTTTATCTGTGTGTGCATGTCTGTCTGTGTGTATATATATATATATATATATATATATATATATATATATATATATATATATGCCCCACCTCCACCCCGCTGGGCCATGGAGGAATGGTCTTGCTGAAAGCCGGTCCCTGGTGCAAAAAAGGTTGGGGACCACTGGTCTAAAGTGTCAAAGGCAGAAGACAGGTCCAGGAGGAGGAGAATAGAGTAGTGTCGCTTGTTCTTGGCGGTTAGTAGGTCATTGGTGACTTTTGTTAGGGCGGTTTCAGTTGAGTGATGCGGTCGCCGGTCGGAAGCCAGATTGTAACTGATTAAAGATGGAGCAGGAGGCGAGGTGGGACATGCTATTCCAGTAGTTTTGAGGCATGAGGGAGAAGTGATATTGTTTCATAGCTAGACACAGAGGATGGGTCGAGGGAAGGGTTTTTGAGGATGGGTGTGTTTGAGGCATGTTTGAAGGAAGAGGGGAAGACAACATTTGTAAGTGAAAGGTTGAAGAGATGTGTTAGGGTTGGGATGAAGACTGTGGTGCAGTTAGGGATGAGGTGAGATGCAATTAGAAGTAAACATGGAGAAAATCTGTCCATTTTCTTGGGTGGTAATACAAAGGTGTGTGACTCTAATGATAGCCTTTGAAAAGTGGTATTGGAGTATACCGCAGCTGCAGGCTTATGCCAAAGGGACTGTGTTTATTGTTAGAGTTTGTTAAACCACCACTCAAACTCATCCACAGTCCTCATCTGATACCCAATCATCTTCTGCAGGTTGCGACCTTCTGAATTGTTCTAGTGTTTGCTTGGAGGGCTAATGTGTCACGCTGGGTGAGGGAGAAGCAAGGTGCACAACAACTGGGAGAAGGAGGGAAAGCCCAAACACTAGGGAAAGGGGGAGTGGAGACCCCCTAGGCAGAACTAACAACACCCTGTCTCGCCTGACGTCCCTAAATAGGTTCCACACCTATCACCGAACAGGAGACTAATCCCTGCCTGACCCCCACTACAACTAAAGACAGAGAGGGTGGACAAACGAGGGGATACACTTAGCTTGAGAAGACCACCGATATATCACGCCAGCAATCATCCAAGAGAAGAATCTAGAATCATTTTAACATTGCTGAAGATATTTTAAAGATTGCTATCCTTACTGGACAACCCCATTAACATGGCTAAGGCTTTCTTCATACCTTACAAGTAATAGTATGCAAGAAATATACCCCAAGCATTCATCTATTGTATAAACTCGACTTGTATCATACAGTGGTACACAGTCGATTGACTTCAAAAGAAAAACTCATGCTGTGCTGTATCAGTTCTTTTAGTTGGATTCCTTGTAAAATACAGTTGTATTATATATTTCAATAGAGTAAAAAAATATATACCAATAGTGTGCCTTTGGCTTATACTGTATGTCTGGTCCATTATAGGTTAACTATAGTTTTGGCGTATGCATTAACGCGCATAAGGCAACACTTTTGTATAGAGATTGGATGCTGAAGTCACCAACAGTGAGAAGTACAAAATCCAGCAGAGGGCCTGGGAAGTGGCAATATAGTAACAATTGAGCATAATTAAGATATTACATTAACAAAAATGTTTTACACCATTCTTAGCTGGCATACCCATTTAAATAAAAATTGTTCTGACTTTTTCCTCTTAGCAATCTGTTATCTGGTTACAGGTTAGGCTTATAAGAAAAATGTATATCATGGTGTAGCATAGCTGGGAAGGACAGAGTTAAATTCCAGCTCTGCAGGGTATTGATTAGATACACCTGTTTGCTAAGAACCAGTAACTTCATGGAGGATGCTGGATGAAGCAGAGTTGAGTGTGCTGCAGGTGAGTGTCCAGCTAAAATGTGAGCTGTGGCACAAAGCCAAGCCAGGGTCTCTCTCTGAATGGAGTGCCTGCGGAGTAAGGCCTCTTTCACACATCAGGTTTTCGCCGTCAGGCGCGATCCGGCTCTTTTGACAAAAACCGGATCCGGCGAAATGCAATGCCGGATCCGGTTTCCCCCCCATTGACTTGCATTTGCGCCGGATCGCCCCGGATGGCCATGTGTTTCGTCCGATTTTCGACGGATCCGGCAATGTGTTGCAATCCGGCGTCTGGAAAAAACAGCTACTGTAACGTTTTTTTATCTCCGGCGAAAAAGCCGGACCCGCCGGATCCGGCGCGTCCGGCTTTTTCACACAATGATAGTCTATGAGCGCCACAATGTGCCGGAACTGGCAAAAGGCGGATCCGGTTTTTTGGGTTTGAGCATGCTCAGTAGCTCTGCCCACAGCACACATATATAAAAGCATGACAGTGGGACCCTCAGCCACACCCAACATGCCACCCAAGACAGGAACCAGGCGCAGGAGAAGGCAGGAGACCACTGCAGCACCATCAGCACCACCACCACCCCAAATGGAGCAAAGCGAACATGCTGAACAACGGGAGGGGAGTCCAGCAGCAGATGAGAGACGGTAATTATCAAATCCCCCATTCCTCAAAACTAGGGCCATGGAATATCAAGATATTCATTGGCCCTTTGTTTCTCTTTATTCAACAGCCGCCCAATAGATGCAGCAGCAGCACTGGCAGCAGCAGCACCACCCACAGCCATGGAGTCTGGCCAGCAAGAGGACAGCACATCTTCTTCTGGGAGCCCTCCCTCGCATCGTCAGCGTTTGATGGTAAGTTTTTATTTCCAAAATCCATCATCTCTGTAATATATGTCTATTCATTGCCTTTTATTTCAAAACAGGATTCACAAGATGAAGAGGAGCTCCCAGAAGAAGGAAGGGGTGGACAGACACCTGGAGTGGGCTCACAATTGGTAAGTTTCCTGCATCAAACGCAGAAACACAACATCACACTACACACAACACATAGAAAACAATGTACTGCAGACATCACACAGCAAACAAATATGCCAACATCCAAACACATAAATTTTTTTCTTTTCTTCTCTAGTCTTCCCAATCTGGTGCTCGGCCAAGAGGTCCTCGCAGTGCCTCCCAGGGTCGTCGGCGACAGCAACGCGGCGGTCACCAGCGTGTAAGTATAATATTTAAGTTAAATTTTGGTACACTTTTTATTTCATGTCTTAAAGTGTGGTGCCTAATTTTGCTATTTTTCTCTTTTACTTTAACAGCCTTCACAGCGTTCTCCCGACTCTGACGGTGAGGATGGAGGAATTGATGTGGACCACCTCATCGATCTCGTCAGAGAAAGGGAGCCGCTATGGAATATGGCTGACCGCCGCCATGCTGACCTGATTGTTACCCGACGCCTCTGGGAGGAAATCTGTTCGCTCCTTGTGGACCGCTGGGAGGACCTCGATGCTCGGGCCCAGATTAAAGAGCGTAAGTATATACAGTACCGGTTGCTTGATGTAAACCAGTGTTTCCCGAACTCCAGTCCTCGTGGTCCCCACGGATCATGTGTTCAGGATTTCTATTTACTATGGAAATACTGAAAACATGACCCCTGGGGACCATGAGGACTGGAGTTTGGGAAACACTGATGTTGTATACTAACCACTTTGTCCTTTCTCGTTTCAGGGAACAGAATTGTGAAGCGGTGGCGGTCTGTGAGGGATCGTTTCAAGAAGGAGTTCAATAAAGAGATGCGGGCCCCAAGTGGATCTGGAGGACGCAGGAGCAAGTACAAGTACGCACAAGCCCTGTCATTCCTCTGGGATACAATGGTCACCAGAAGGTAAATATTACACACCACATGTAAAAAAAAAAAAAATGTTTAGATGTAACAATTTTTTTTCAGCCAGGGCCATGTCATGTCACTATTTTAATTGTTTTTTTCTCTTTATTCCACAGCACGGTGAGCAGCCCTCAGGAGCCTGCACGATTGGACCCTTCTGAGGCGATCCCTGAGGAGACCGGCACCGAGGGACACTTCGACCGCCCCGGTACATCTGCACCTTCCCAGCCTTCCCACACATTCGACCCATCTGTCCCATCCACCAGCACAGGAGCATCGTGGCCGCCTACATTACATGAAGCTGCTGGTGATGAGATCGCTTTCCCTTTACCCCACCCTTCTGCCCCTGCCACCTCTAGTACACCTGCGGATACTGGGCGGCAGTGACAGAGGGGTCAGGAAAAGACTTATGCGCCAGAGTTCTTGCATCTGAATGCATCTTTCCAGAACTGTCTAAAAGTCTTGTCAGAGCAAATCTCCACAGGCTTTCAGCAGATCAACTCCAGCATTCTGGAGGTGAAGACACTTCTGCAAACCATGTATTCAGAAGCAAGATCTTCGCCATACCACACCTTTTTCAGGTCTGTTGTGGAGCGCATGGAAACGCTATCTCCTACCCAGCAGATGCATGTAATGCATTCGTGCCACGGTGCTCTCCAGCATGTAACCTCCCAACCTCCTCCTCCCACCCCAGTAGTTCCTCCACCTCCACCCCCTCCAGCCACTTTCCATCCTCCCCCTCCTATTACATACCAGCCACCTCCCCAGCACCAGCAACCTCCCCAGTACCAGCAACCTCCCCAGTACCAGCAACCTCCCCAGTACCAGCAACCTCCCCAGTACCAGACATCTCCCCACTTCCAGCAACCTGCCCCGTACCAAACTCCTTCCCCATGCCAAACTCCTTCCCCATACAACTTTCCATCAACATCATCTGCTCCTACAGTCCCTGCCCAACCCTCCACTCCACCACCCACCACCTCTTCTGCCTCCCACATGTCCACCCATTCTCTAGCTTTTTCCACACCTTCACCTCGAACTGTTCCTTCCCACCACGATCCCAGTCCTCTCTCCACACTCCCTGTGTCGAAGTGTCCCACAGCCCCTCCAGCAGTATTTCCACCCCACACTACACAGATTTATAAATATATGTGAATTTAAATAAAAATGACCAATTTTATGGTTTCAAAGCTTTATTAAAAAAGTTTATTTAAATTTCAAAACAGTTTACTACAAAAAAAATTTTTCAATAAAAGTTTAATTATTGTTTTACACTGGTTGTCTGTCATTTCTTTCTGCGGCGAAATATGTTAAAAAAAAAAAGGTTAAATACAGGGTATTTAAAAGGTAAAAAGGATCTCAAAACCAGGTATATAACTGTAGGTAAAAGGTAAATAAATTTTACCTTTTTGCCACAGTTGTGTTCCTGGTTGTGTTTGAAGCAAAGTATTTCACCTAAAAAGTTGTGTTTATTGTTGGTGATTTCCTAACAATGTACTCAACTTTTGTTAAAAGGTGAAATACTTTGCATAAAACACAACCAGGTACACACCTGTGGCCTAAAGCTAAAAATAGAGACCATGACAAGATATCCAACTTTGGTTGGCAAAGGTATATACTGTTGGTACAGAAGGTACACAAGTTTGGTTAAGGGCACAAATCTTTCACACTGTCATCCTGCCAGTGTACTCTGCCTTGAGGTGACATTAATTTTAGAATTAAAACCAGAAGGATGTATACAGACTGTGCCCTGCTACCTGCCACCATCACACTCTAACAAGCATCTCTATTCTTCTGACAGGTATGTTCATCCACCCAGCTCTCCTGCTGTCTGTCTATGAAGAGCACATAGTCCATCACCCAGCTTTGCACATAGACTTGCCTCTGCACCTAGCATTCACATGGTATGCCTTTCAGCTAACCCCAGCTTACCCCAGAGTTATTCATGACCTTGTTTACTCTGGCTTGATCATATGCATCTGGTCCACTCTTAATGGTGTGACCAAGATGAGCAGAGACCACTCCTCTCTGCTTCACACCTGACTGCACTTAGTTGTACATATATTGCATAGCTCAAGTCTGCATAGACTTCAGTCTGCAGTGATTCCTATAAGTGTGTCCTAGAAGTGTGAAGATAAGTTTTAGAATTAAAACCAGAATTGAACCAGAAGGGAACTGAAGGTAACTGTACACAGTCATTGTAAACAATGTTTCTGTTTGTTTTCACTTTCACCCCAATAATCCTTCACTTTCTGCTAATTCCCCTAATCCCTACTCCTAGTAAGGAACTGTTCATCTCTTCTTCCATCCTCCCCATCCACCTCGCCTCCTCCTCAAAACTGTTCCTTAACATACAATCCTCTGTCTCCAAACACAGACAGCCCCCTCATGCCCTCTCCTGCTCCCACCTGCTAACACTTTCTCTGCTCCTTCTCACTGCTGGTGATATCTCTCCAAATCCTGGTCCTCACCACATTCCCACAGTCATTTCTACCTCCCATCCACGCTCTATCACAACCTTCCGTAACCACTCCAACCTTATACCCATTCACGCAGCCCCCACTTCCCCAGTCCCACTAACAGGAGCTCTGTGGAACGCTCGCTCTGTCTGCAACAAGCTTTCCTACATCCATGATCTTTTTGTTACTACCAAACTTTCCTTCCTCGCCATCACCGAAACCTGGCTCACCCTTTCTGACACAGCCTCTCCTGCTGCACTTTCATATGGTGGCTTCCACCTTTCTCACACTCCCCGCCCCACCAGCAAACATGGCGGAGGAGTTGGTCTTCTCCTGTCAGATACCTGCTCCTTCACCCCAATCCCACTGCCACCCTCTGTTACCCTCCCTCCCTTTGAGGTGCACTCTGTGCGCATCTACTCCCCCTCCAACCTCCAACTGGCTGTCATCTACCGGCCCCCAGGGCCTGCCACCACCTTCTTTGACCACTTCACCACCTGGCTACTCCATTTCCTTTCCGCGGACATCCCTACTATCATCATGGGCGACTTCAACATCCCCATTGACACTTCCCTCTCAGCTTCCACTAAACTTCTATCTCTCACTTCCTCCTTCGGCCTCACTCAATGGTCTTCTACAGCCACCCACAAAGATGGCCACACACTGGACCACATCTTCACCCACCTCTGCTCCCTATCTAACCTCTCTAACTCACCTCTTCCTCTCTCTGACCACAACCTTCTCACATTCTCTTCCCTCTCCACTCCATGTCTACAATCCCCACCCCACAAACTTTCACACCCTCGCAGAAATCTTAAACACCTTGACCTACACTCATTCTCTGAATCCCTCCTCCCTCTCACAGATATAAGTTCCTTACACAATGCGGATGACGCTGCTGCTCTATATAACACCACAATAGCTGTAGCTTTGGAATCTGCTGCCCCACTTACACATACCAAAGCTCGCAAAATCAACAGACAGCCCTGGCACACCAGCCTGACCAAAGAACTGAGGCGAGCTTCCAGGGCTGCTGAGCGCAGATGGAAAAGATCCCACTCCAACGAGCACTTCATCGCATTCAAACAGCCTCTCACTACTTTCAAGACCACACTCGCCACAGCTAAACAAACCTACTTCTCATCGCTCATATCCGCCCTGTCTCATAACCCTAAACAGCTATTCAACACCTTCAATTCTCTCCTCCGTCCCCCAGCACCTCCTCCCTCCCCACTCATCTCAGCTGAAGACTGCCTCATTTTTCAAGCAGAAGATTGATAACATCAGAGACAGTTTTGGTCAACAACCCCCAGAGCCCCTTCTCCCGTCTTCCCAGCCCTCCACCTCCAAAACCAACTTCTCCACCATTACAGAAGATCGACTCTCGACTCTACTCTCAAGATCACATCTCACCACTTGTGCACTTGACCCGATCCCTTCCCACTTCATCCCAAACCTCACCACAGTCTTCATCCCAACCCTAACCCATCTCTTCAACCTATCACTAACAACTGGTGTTTTCCCCTCAAGCTTTAAACATGCCTCAATCACACCTATCCTCAAAAAGCCCTCTCTTGACCCATCCTCTGTATCTAGCTATCGCCCTATATCACTTCTCCCCTATGCCTCCAAGCTACTGGAACAACACGTCTACCTTGAACTGTCCTCCCATCTCTCTTCTTGCTCCCTCTTCGACCGCTTACAATCTGGCTTCCGGTCACACCACTCCATCGAAACTGCCCTTACTAAGGTCACCAATGACCTCTTAACCGCCAAGAGAAAGCGACACTACTCTGTCCTCCTCCTCCTGGACCTGTCGGCTGCCTTTGACACAGTGGACCATTCCCTACTATTACAGACCCTCTCATGCCTTGGCATCACAGACTTGGCCTTGTCCTGGATCTCATCATACCTAACAGACCGGACATTCAGCGTCTCCCACTCACACACCACCTCCTCACCCCCTATCTGTCGGAGTCCCACAAGGTTCAGTCCTAGGACCCCTGCTCTTCTCCATTTACACCTTTGGCCTGGGACAGCTTATAGAATCTCATGGCTTTCAGTATCATCTCTATGCTGATGACACACAGATCTACATCTCTGGACCAGATATCACCTCCCTGCTAACCAGAATCCCTCAATGTCTGTCAACTATTTCATCCTTCTTCTCTACCAGATTTCTGAAACTTAACATGGACAAAACAGAATTTATCATCTTTCCCCCATCTCACGTGACCACCCCAACGAACCTATCCATTACAGTAAATGGCTGCCCACTCTCCCCAGTCCCACAAGCTCGCTGCCTCGGGGTAATCCTTGATGCTGATCTCTCCTTCAAACCACATATCCAAGCCCTTTCCACTTCAACTCAAAAATATTTCACGAATCCGTTCATTCCTCAACCAAGAATCTGCAAAAACCCTAGTCCATGCCCTCATTATCTCTCGCCTTGACTACTGCAACCTCCTGCTCAGTGGCCTCCCCTCGAACACTCTCGCACCCCTCCAATCTATTCTAAACTCTGCTGCCCGACTAATACACCTGTCCCCCCGCTATTCCCCAGCTTCTCCCCTCTGTCAATACCTTCACTGGCTCCCCATTGCCCAGAGACTCCAGTACAAAACCCTAACCATGACATACAAAGCCATCCACAACCTGTCTCCTCCATACATCTGTGACCTTGTCTCCCGGTACTTCCCTGCACGCAACCTCCGATCCTCACAAGATCTCCTTCTCTACTCCCCTCTTATCTCCTCTTCCCACAATCGCATACAAGATTTCTCTCGTGCATCACCCCTACTCTGGAACTCTCTACCACAACATATCAGACTCTCACCTACCATCGCAACCTTCAAAAAGCGCCTGAAGACCCACCTCTTCCGACAAGCCTATAACCTGCAGTAACCACCGATCGACCAAACCGCTGCATGACCAGCTCTACCCTCGCCTACTGTATTTTCACCCATCCCTTGTAGATTGTGAGCCTTCGCGGGCAGGGTCCTCTCTCCTCCTGTACCAGTTATGACTTGTATTGTTCAACATTATTGTACTTGTTTTTATGTATACCCCTCCCTACATGTAAAGCGCCATGGAATAAATGGCGCTATAACAATAAATAATAATAATAACGTATAGTGCAAAATTGTCCCTCATTACTGAAACCGTCACAGAACTTCTAGTGGTAATGTCATGGTAATCTTGCAAGGTGGTTTCTTCAGAGGTGTCCTCAATGGAAATGGGTTCCTTGCAGATAACAAAATTGTGGAGTACCACGCAAGCTTTGATCACCTCGTCCACAGTTTCTGTCTTGAGGTTGATCGCAGTCAATAGGACCCGCCATTTGGCTGTCAGAATACCAAAGGTACATTCAACCATTCTTCTTGCTCTTGTGAGGCGGTAATTAAAAATGCGTTTTGTTCTTGACAATCCTCTGCTACCGTACGGTTTCAAAAGGTGTTCTGACAGCTGGAAGGCTTCATCCCCTACACAGACAAATGGCATAGGTGGACCAGATGTTTGCGGCAGCGGTCTAGGGGGTGGGAACTGGAAGGTGTTTCCATACAGTTTACGCCCCATGGCAGACAGTTTGAAAACTTGAGAGTCATTGGAGCGGCCATAGGCCCCAATATCAACAGCAATAAATTTGTATTCCGCGTCAGCGATGGCCATGAGGACAATTGAAAAATATTTCTTGTAATTGAAATATTCCGATCCCGATCCGGCTGGCTTTACAATGCGGATATGTTTCCCGTCCACAGCGCCCAAGCAGTTCGGAAACTGACATATCTGTAGAAACTTTTCAGAAATTTCAATCCACCTCCCTGTTGTGGGCTCTGGTAAAAACTCTTCAGCTAAGGAGTCCCACAGTGCACGGCATGTGTGCTTCACTATTCCAGATATGGTGGAAATCCCGAGTCTGTACTGGAAATGCAGTGACGAAAGGGATTCTCCAGTTGCAAGAAATCTGTGGGGAATTAAAAAAACAAATCAATTAGTTTAACCCCTTCACCCCCAAGGGTGGTTTGCACGTTCATGACCGGGCCAATTTTTACAATTCTGACCACTGTACCTTTATGAGGTCATAACTCTGGAACGCTTCCATGGATCCCGGTGATTCTGACATTGTTTTCTTGTGACATATTGTACTTCATGTTAGTGGTAAAATTTCATTCAAATAACTTGCGTTTGTGAAAAAAAACGGAAATTTGGCAAAAATTTTGAAAATTTCGCAATCTTCCAACTTTGAATTTTTATGCCCTTAAATCACAGAGATACGGCACACAAAAAACTTGATAACTAACATTTCCCACATGTTTACTTTACATCAGCACAATTTTGGAACCAAAATGTTTTTTGTTAGGAAGTTATAAGGGTTAAAAGTTGACCAGCGATTTCTCATTTTTACAACACCATTTTATTTTTAGGACCACATCACATTTGAAGTCACTTTGAGGGGTCTATATGATAGAAAGTACCCAAAAGTGACACCATTCTAAAAACTGCACCCCTTAAGGTGCGTCACAGGAATTTTTTTGAATATTTTAAAAAAAAATGAACATCTAACTTTTTTTCACAAAAAAATACTTCAGGTTCAATTTTTTTTATTTTACCAAGGGTAACAGGAGAAATTGGACTGCAAAAGTTATTGTGCAATTTGTCCCGAGTACGCTGATACCTGATTTGTGGGGGGGAACGACTGTTTCGGCGCATGGCAGAGCTCAGAATGGAAGGAGCGCCGTTTGACTTTTTCAATGCAAAATTGGCTGGAATTCAGATCGGACACCATGTCGTGATTGGAAAACCCCGGATGTACCTAAACAGTGGAAACCCCCCACAAATGACACCATTTTGGAAACTAGACCCCCTAAGGAACTTATCTAGATGTGTGGTGAGAACTTTGAACCCCCAAGGGCTTCACAGAAGTTTATAACATAAAGCCATACAATTAAAAAAATCATATTTTTTCCACAAAAATGATCTTTTCACCCTCAATTCTTATTTTTCCAAGGGTAACAGCACCCTAAAAGTTATTTTGCAATTTGTCCTGAGTACACTGATGCCCCACATGTGGGGGTAAACCACTATTTGGGCGCATGGCAGAGCTCGGAAGGGAAGCAGCGCCATTTGACGTTTTTGGCTGGAATTGAGATCGGACACCATGTCGCGATTGGAAAACCCCTGATGTACCTAAACAGTGGAAACCCCCCACAAATGACACCATTTTGTAAACTAGACCCCCCAAGGAACTTATCTAGATGTGTGGTGAGCACTTTGAACCCCCCAGTGCTTCACAGAAGTTTATAACGCCCGGGCGTGAAAATAAAAAATTCGTATTTTTTCCACAAGCATGATTTTTAGTCACCATTTTTTTATTTTCCCAAGGCGAACAGGAGAAATTGGACCCCAAAAGTTGTTGTCCAATTTGTCATGAGTACGCTGACACCCCATATGTAGGAGAAAACTACTGTATGGACACACGTCGGGGCTCGGAAGGGAAGCAGTGACGTTTTGGAATGCAGACTTTGATGGAATGGTCTGCGGGTGTCATGTGCATTTGGAGAGCCCCTGATGTACCTAAACTATTGAAACTCCCCACAAGTGACCCCATTTTGGACACTAGACCCCCCACGGAACTTATCTAGATGTGTGGTGAGCACTTTGAACCCCCAAGTGCTTCACTGAAGTTTATAACGCTCGGACGTGAAAATAAAAAATCATTTTTTTCCACAAAAATGATATTTTTTTCCCCCAATTTTTTATTTTCCTAAGGGTAACAGGAGAAATTGGACCCCAAAAATTGTTTTGCAATTTGTCCTGAGTAGGCTGATACCCTACATGTGGGGGTAAAACACTGTTTGGGTGCATGGCAGAGCTTGGAAGGGAAGGAGCACCATTTGACTTTTTCAACTCAGAATTGGCTGGAATTGAGATCAGACGCAATGTTGCATTTGGAGAGCCCCTGATGTGCCCAAACAGTGGAAACCCCCAATTCTAACTCCAACCCGAACCCCAACACACCCCTAACCCTAATCTCAGCCCTAACCCTAATGGAAAAATGGAAATAAAGACATTTTTTTAATTTTATTATTTTTCCCTAACTAAGAGGGTGATAACGGGGGGTTTGATTTACTATTTATGGCGGTTTTTATGTTTGGCAGCTGTCGCACGCTAAAAGACGCTTTTTATTGTAAAAATAGTTTTTGCATCACCACATATTGAGAGCTATAATTTTTCCGTATTTTGACCCACCGAGTCATGTGAGGTCTTATTTTTTGCGGGACGAGTTGACGTTTTTATTGGTACCATTTTCGGGCACGTGACATTTTTTGATCGCTTTTTATTCCGATTTTTGGGACGCAGAATGAACAAAAACCAGCGTTTCATGAATTTCTTTTGGGGGAGTGCGTTTACACCGTTCCGCGTGCGGTAAAATTGATAAAGCGGTTTTATTCTTCGGGTCAGTATGGTTACAGCGATACCTCATTTAGGTCGTTTTTTTATGTTTTGTCGGTTTTATGCAATGAAAACTATTTTATATAAAAAATAATTATTTTTGCATCGCTTTATTCTGCGAGCTATAACTTTTATTTTTTCGCTGATGATGCTGTATGGCAGCTCGTTTTTTGCGGGACAAGATGACGTTTTCAGTGGTACCATGGATATTTATATGCGTCTTTTTGATCGCGCGTTATTACACTTTGTTTGGCGGTATGATAATAAATCATTATTTTTTGCTTCGTTTTTTATTTTTATTTTTTAAGGGGTTCGCTAAAGGGGTTAACTAATGGGACAGTTTTATAGGGCGGGTCGTTACGGACGCGGCGATACCTAATATGTGTACTTTTATTGTTTTGTTTTTTTTTATTTCCAAAAAATGGATTTATTTGGGGGAATATTTTTTTTTTTCTAATTTATTTGGCGATTTTTTTTTAACTATTTTAACACTTTTTTTTAACTTTATTAAATAGTCCCAGGTGGGACATCACTGTCCTGTGACAGATCGCTGATCTGTCACATCACAGATCACTGTGACAGATCAGCGATCTGTCACAGGCAGTGCCGAAGGCTTCCTCATGCCTGCGCTTTGCAGGCACTGAGGAAGCCAGCTTCCTGCAGGCCCCCGAAGGCCCCCGTCGCCATCTTGGATTCGGAGGCCTGCAGGAAAGGAGCCCCCCGCAGCAGCGCTGCACATTGCGCTGCCGTGGGGGGCTCAGGGAAGCACGGAGGGAGCCCCCTCCCTGCCGATGCTTCCCTTTAACCCCCAGTACACTGCGATCGTGTTTGATCGCGGTGTGCAAGAGGTTAACGTGTCGGGGGCGGTCAGTGACCGCCCCTGACACATTGTGCCGGGTGTCAGCTGTGATAATCAGCTGACACCCGGCCGCGATCAGCGGCGCTCACCACGTGGGCGCCGCTGATCGCGGTAGACGTACTATCCCGTCCATGGGCATAGGGGCCCGGGTCCCATGGACGGGATAGTACGCCTGATGTCAGAAAGGGGTTAAAATCACAGCATTACATACCAAAAGTCAGCTATAACACTTGGAGATACAAACTACCACCAACAAGATTGCAGTGAAAGTGTGCTCTGAAGCGATCACATCCAATAAATGTGGCTTACCTTAAAGTCACCATCAGACACTCTGCGGGTGAAACAGAGAAGCGGCAATAGGTGTCCGCTTTTCTTATGAGGTGTGCAATGCGCTCCACCAAGTAATCAAAATTCTCCATTTTCATCCGAACATATCCAAAAAATTTATCCGGGTTTCGTCTAAGGTCCATGCAGAGTGTAGAATAGACCCCACGCGTCATTCTCTTGGCTGTGATGGGGTGGATCCACAAACGTCGTCTACGATACCTGATGCACTGCTGTCTCGCTCTCTCCTTCCCAAGAACAATCACCCTCAAACGATTCGCCGGTGCTGTAAAATCCGCCAAATTTTCAAAAATATTTCCAATCACAACATCCATCTTCGCCAGTCACTTGCTCTTCTCTCCAACCTGCACTTTCTCCTCTACAACCTGTCAAAGAAGGGCTCTAGGAACACGGTATATATAGTTTTTCAGTAGCCAATCCCGTTCGGAAGGCCACAAGGGTCGTTTTTAAAAAACGGATCCGGCGTAATCCGTCGAAAAACAGATCGAGAACCATATGAGACGGATCCGGTTTTGGCTTTCATGCGCAAGACGGATCCGGCAGAAAACCGGATCCGTCACATCCGGTTTTACAAAACATTTGCCGGATCCGGCGCTCCGGCAAGACGCCGGAACGCGCCTGACGGCGAAAACCTGATGTGTGAAAGTAGCCTAAGTCAGTCTGCTGGATGTAGCAGAAGCAATAATCTCGCCCTGAAAAGAGTCTGCAAAAGCCATGTGCATAGCTGTTTTGTGTGACAGCTGGGGCTAGCTCAGCCGTGCATGAGTATCCAGGGTTGGTTATGTTTACTTAGCGTCTGAACAAGGCCCCCTGACTGAGATTATAATCCATCAGATCCCTGCGATTGTGTCACTGTCGATCGATGCACGTACATTGGCAATTACATCATTTAGAAGTTGGTGTCAGAGATCAACTTTGACATTTAAATGTTTTAAGATGTGATGATTGTAGTATTCTCACTGTAGTAACGGGTAGATAACAGCAATGTCTGGAAGGAAAAATATGAATATGGAATGGAATAATAAGAAATCAAGTTTAGACCCTATAGAATGGGTACGGAAAGTATTCAGACCCCTTTAAATTTTTCACTCTGTTTCATTGCAGTCATTTGGTAAATTCAAGAAAGTTCATTGTTTTCTCATTAATGCACACTCTGCATCCCATCTTTACTGGAAAAAAACAAATGTAGAAATGTTTGCAAATTTATTAAACAAGAAAAACTGAAATATCACATAGTCATAGGCATTCAGACCCTTTGCTCAGTGTTGAGTACAAGCACCCTTTTGAGCTAGTACAGCCATGAGTTTTCTTGGAAATGATGCAGCAAGTTTTTCACACCTGGATTTGGGGATCCTCTGCCATTCTTCCTTGCAGATCCTCTCCAGTTCCGTCAGGTTGGATGGTGAACGTTGGTGGACAGCCATTTTCAGGTCTCACCAGAGATGCTCAATTGGGTTTAGGTCAGGGCTCTTGCTGAGCCAGTCAAGAATGGTCAAAGAGTTGTTCTGAAGCCACTCCTTTGTTATTTTAGCTGTGTGCTTAGGGTCATTGTCGTGTTGGAAGGTGAACCTTTGGCCAAGTCTGAGGTCCAGAGCACTCTGGAAGAGGTTTTCATCCAGGATATCTCTGTACTTGGCCACATTTATATTTCCTTCAATTGCAACCAGTCGTCCTGTCCCTGCAGCTGAAAATACCCCCATTGCATGATGCTGCCACCACGTTTCACTGTTGGGATTGTATTGAGCAGGTGATGAGCAGTGCCTGGCTTTCTCCACATACCGCTTAGAATTATCACCAAAAAGTTCTATCTTCATCTCATCAGACCAGAGAATCTACATATATAAATACATATATAAATACCTGTCTGTGTTCATCATCTCATCAAATACATTTACATTTGACTAGCTTGCTTTTTCTGAAATTGCCTGCGCCCCCGACGACCAATGTGCGAAAATTTCACACAGGCCAAGCTAGTATAAAATATTTGGTTTCCATTTCAATGTAGTTGAACATATTTATTTTAGAGCACCATTGAGTCCATGGTGCTATACATGTGAAAAAAGGGTTACATACAAAACACAAATACAAAATTCCAAAGAACAAGATAACATTGATAGACTGACCAATAGGGAGAGGGCCCTGCCCTCGCGGACTTACATCCTACAGGGTAATGGGAAAGGAGACTGGTTGGGGGGTTGCGGTGGTGAGGTGACAGTGGTGTCACTGTAGGCAGCAGAGTTAAGGAGTCATTTTTCATTTGCGCCTAATCTTTTGACACCTTTTTCAAAGTCTATTTTATATGTTTTTCCTATAAAGTATATTTTGTTATGTTCACCATTCCAGATATTTTCAGTTGATTCATCTATTGTAACTTTTGAAAAAATTGCAAAATTTCTGCAAATGTACTGAATTTATCCCCTGGAGAGATTTTATGAATACGGCCGGGGTCCCACTTGCGAGTGTGATGTGAGAAACTCGCGCATTAATACCCGGCACTGCCACCGGCACTCGGACCGGAGCGTTCAGCTGCATAGAAATACATGCAGCCACACACTCCGGTCCCGAGTGCCGGCGACTGTGCCGGGTATTGATGCGAGAGACTCGTCTGAGTTTCTCGATATCACTCGCAAGTGTGACCCCGGCCTACCAAGTATTTTGGTGCAAATTGTGTTGAAAAACGTGCTTTTTTTGCATAAAATATTTGCAATACAGGCCAAAGATAAAAATAAAATTAATTTTTGCTTTTGTGTAAAATTCATGAACTGAGTACGCCATGTTGAAAAATTTGGTGTAAAAAAAATGGTAATATGTACCACAAGACAAAAAAGGGACATTTTTCAAGCAGAAGCAGATTGTCTTGTCCTGAAGTGTTATTGAGGAGTTTCAGAAGAGTAAGGGCTTGTCCACACAAAGCAATTTTTCCACATTTTTTTTCTTCACTTTTTTGCCATGAAAATACACAGCTTTTACTGGGTTATCTGTTTAGAAGGGGACATGGATGGCTACCATGCAGCATCCTTACATCTAACCTCCTGATTATCCAATATGGTGAAACGTTGAGGTTAAGCTTGCTGTTATCAAATTGTTTTAAGCATATATGATGTGGTATATGTGCTATTAGAGCTTTTATCTGTCTTTTTGATGTTAATTGCCTTACTAGTTGTTATACGGCTACCTTCTGTTATTATTATAGTGCGATCAGGAACCCCAAGGGAGAGCTGTCGTGGAGCGGGGGCACCATTCCACTGACCAGTAGGGTGCCAACTTCCGCTGTCAGGAAGGCTATACAGCAATAGAGAACAGTATAGCGAGGTGCTAAAGTGTTTGCACTTGTCACTGAATTAGTGTGTTAATATTTCACCCTTTTTTTGCACATGCTTTTTATTGTTGCCTACCTCAACATCAGTCCTTGATTGGCAACCCCTATACACTTCTTTCTGTGTCTGGATAAATGGTGACCATGTGATTCACCAACATTAGGGACATCTAGGAGATTTAGGGTCAGCCGCCGAGGAGTGGGGGCGACAAACTCATTTTGTGTTTAGGGACCGGAGTGTGCGGCTCCATGTATTTCTATGCAGCTGAACGCTCCAGTCCGAGTACCGACAGCAGTGCCAGGTATTGATGCACGAGTTTCTCGCATCACACTCGCAAGTCGCAAGTGTGACCCCGGCCGTATTCATAAAATCTCTCCAGGGGATAAATTCAGTACATTTGCAGAAATTTTGCAATTTTTTCAAAAGTTACAATAGATGAATCAACTGAAAATATCTGGAATGGTGAACATAACAAAAAATATAGGCAAAAACATATAAAATAGACTTTGAAAAAGGTGTCAAAAGATTAGGCGCAAATGAAAAATTACTAGTTAACTCTGCTGCCTACAGTGACACCACTGTCACCTCACCAGCGCAACCCCCCAACCCGTCTCCTTTTCCATTACCCTGTAGAATGTAAGTCCGCGAGGGCAGGGCCCTCTCCCTATTGGTCAGTCTATCAATGTTATCTTGTTCTTTGGAATTTTGTATTTGTGTTTTGTATGTAAACCCATTTTCACATGTACAGCAACATGGACTCAATGGTGCTCTAAAATAAATATGTTAAATTACATTGATAAGGAAACCTAATATTTAATATAGTGTAATATTTGGTCCCTTGGGACCATGAAAACCTCCATGTGCACATAGGATGGTGCTTAACACAGTTTTTTGCTCAGTTTTTGGAGTGGAAACTCCCAAGATTTTGAGTTTTTTGTAATTTGTGGTCTGCAAAAAGACATAGGTCCCAAATCATAAAGACTTTTATGCCAATTGTTATGAATGGGTCTCCGAGGAGGAAATAAGCAACACACGCTAAGTCTCAGAAAACCAGAGAGGTTGGTAACTATGCAGATCCCTGATCCTACCACACAACTAGCAGCAGCTGTGGAGCGTGCCTACGATGGTCCTGGACGCCTCGTCACAACCGGAGAGCTAAATAAGCCTAAAGTAAGAGAAGAGGAAAACTAACTCCCCAGAGCAGACCCCAAAGGAAAGACAGTCCCCCACATGTATTGACGGTGAAGCAAGATGAAAACACAAACACAGGCAGGAAAATAGGCTGAGCAAACGATGGGGCCAAACTAACTTGAACGGACAGGAAAGGAAAGACACTGTCTACAATCTGCCCAAAAAACCCTACCAAAAATAATGTCCAACACTTCTGATAACAAAATTAACCCTGAAGTCACTAGACTTCTCCCACTATATCAGCACTCTGGAATATTCTAAGACAGAGCAAAAAGAGGCCAATCTAATAAAGGAGAAAAAGACAAATTGGCAAATACAGATAAATAAGAGTGGAAATTCAGCACAGCCCAGCCGGGCTGCCTGACCACACAAAAACTGAGGTGACCAACAAGAGCAAGTGTGAACATTAGCAAAAACAAACTTAACTTGAAAAGACTGGAGCAGAGCTGAATTCCAAGACCTGAGAAACAGACTGAATCACCAGTAACAGGATAGGGCGTTGGCTGTCTTATATCCAGTCTGATACTCCAGAGATCCAATCACTATCCTCCTCGTCAGGTGGCAGACAATTACCAATTAAACTAACCTCACTACCTCCTGTCACTACCAGAGGGAGAACGGATGGAGAACTCCCAGCTGGTGGAGCAGAAAATGAGCTCATAACAGCCAACATTCTGGACTGAAATTTAATTTGGGGCAACTGGTGATTTTGTCATTTTTGCCCAGTTCTGACATAATGGAAGGAGCTGGAGTGGGGCACCCGCCGATCGTCAAATTAATGACGGGTAGGGATGAACGGACCCGAACTTTAAAGATTGGCGTTTGTATCGGACAGTTACTGTCTAGTGCTAATCGCCGAACACTGACGTTCTCTGATAGTCCATTGCAAAGAGAGAGAATTTTCAGCTTCAACAGTCTGGGTCCCCATTGTACTTCATGGGGTTCAGGTTCAAGTTCATGTACAGTCCTGGTATCAGCACTAAACTTTGGACTAAAGTTCTGTCCAGACCAGAACCTGAACTTCCAGGGGCCGATCATCCCTAATGACGGGTGTTCTCTATGCCAGCAGGTGATGAGTCAGACCCTGAAGAATCAGGAGCCTCTCACTCCACCATATCCAGCATGGACAATGGCAGTCTTGAAGAACCGGGCCCTCAGTGTGTACACGCCCTTATTTTCCATAAGTATTTTTGCCGCCTTTTAATAGAAAAATGCCTAGGTTGGAGCGGAGTCCCTCAGGATCGGCTGCACAGCCGCGACATGCACTTTTATTGCAGCACACATTTTTTTAAAGCTTCTTTAAAAAAAAAGTTAAACAAGTTTTTCAAGTGTTTTATTTTTTTTGGTCTGATGTTGGATCTGTGTGAACATGGCCTGCAGTAGTATAGTAGGGTGGGGTCCGACCACTGCGACCGCACGGATCGGCCGAACAGAGTATCTACTTGCTCATGTGCAATCGCCCCCTAGTGGATAAATGGAGTACTGTCAGTCACTGGCATGCCCCTTTAAGGCTTTACAATGTTGTAGCTGGAAACCCCCTTGAACAGGAGGCCTCACCCTGAACTGTGTCCTGATGCTGCCGCCTGCCCTTTATGTCATGTGACGCGCTCTCCATAGACTGTCAGCTCATTTGAGTCATGACGTCACGGGTTAGTTACACAACTACTGCGTCACGCAGTGACCTTCAGGTCCTTCACATGGCTGACACTGCAGACGCTTACTGGGCGGAGTTAATCGCGCGTCTCTGTACGTGGGGGCGTGGTTACGTTGCACGTCAGAAGTTATATAAGCGCCCGGCACGTCTACTGACGCAAGCATACTGAAAGCGCAGCGGTGAGCGGTGAAGGACGTTGAGACCCTGAGCAGAGACACCGAGCGGTCGCAGCTATGCCAAGAGGGAGTCGCAGCCGAACGTCCCGGATGGCGCCACCAGCCAGGTACGGTGTGCTGGGGGGGAGGAGTCCACCTTCGCCGCCGTCCCTGGTGTCACGTGTGCTGTTCTCCTGCCTGGCAGCATGGTCTCCATTCTGTGCAGGTTACTGAGCCCCGTATGTGACATCTATTAAAGGGATTTTCCACTACTTTAGAAACTGTTGTCAATGGCTCCTGGGTAGGGTGGTAATGATACACAAATCCTATATTGGGCAACATCTGCAAGGAGTTTGTATGTTCTCCCCGTGTTTGTGTGGGTTTCCTCCCACACTCCAAAGACATACTGATAGGGAATGTAGATTGTGAGCCCCATTGGGGACAGTGATGATGTGTGCAAACTGTAAAGCGCTGCGGAATATGTTAGCGCTATATAATAATAAAGATACTCCCCTCCTGGACCAGCGTCATGTGCCCCCCTCCCGCTAGTCTCAGGTCATGAGACGGAGACCGCTGCCGCTAATCTCTGACGTGATTGGCTGCAGCCTTCACTTACTGTTAAATCCAATTTCTTCTGTTCACATTAAAGGGAATCTGTCCCCCCCCCCCCCCCCGGGACGCTTTTAAGCTATTACTATGGGCATACAGGTAATAGAATGGTTAAACGAGGCTTACCTTTTCCATTCTATTACATGTATGCCCATAGTAATAGCTTAAGTGTCCCGGGGGGTGTGACAGATTCCCCTTGAAGGGGATCTGTCAGGTGCAATAATGACATGTAAATATAGGGTTAATAACATTGTTGAGGTGCCCGCTAGCAGTCCTTCAAGTGCGACACCCGGGAGAAAATTAACTTTATGCAGAAATAGGGCCATGGGGCTGTAAGCCTGCCTGTTCTGCCCAGAGCGGGCATGGACCACCGGCGATGCTCCTGCTTCCTTTGCCGTACCGTTGACAGAGAAGCTTTTTTCTGCTCTAAGTGCAGGTAGCCGGCTGTCAATAAGCATGATGTTGGCGGTGACGCCTCATCCACAGAGCAGGAGAGAAGGACTGCTTTGTTGACCTGACATCACAGGAAATGGGAGAATCTCCTGCAGAGATCCGCACTCCTGCAGTCACAGGAGCCGCGGGAAAGGTCAGAGAGACCTAGTACCTGCCCACTGCAGTACTTTACCCTGCCCTCAACATGACAGAGAAGTACACCTGCGCAGGAGCGTGATACCGGGGAGCGATGAAGCAACAGGAGGGCGGTATCGCAAGAGGATGGGAGGCGGCGGACCTGGACTTGCGACACTCATCACACCGGACCGTTCCCTGGGTGAGTATAATAAAACTTATTTTTCTTCACTTGCAGTTCGGATCGGGGGCTTATCTACAGCATTACAGAATGCTGTGTATAAACCCTGAAAGGCGGTGGCCGTATCTATAGCGGCCAAAACAGGTGACAGGTTCGCTTTAACGCACTTACACTACATCACATATGCACTTCATGGGTTTAGGCAATAACAGGTTTTGTTGCTTGTGCGTCTTTAATTGTCCTTATTCTTGAAGCATGTACAGACATATGACGGCAGTGGCTGTGTGTATAAATCCCCTATACATAGGTAACATGTATTGCAGCCTTCTGACGTGGGCATATTGGAGCCTGTTTACACACAGAGCTTTGCGTGCTAAACAATATAGGGACCCAGTGCTCACAAAACACCTTTTAGGTCTATTTCACACATAACAGCAACACTGCTTTTTTGTGCAGAAAATCTGAGTTTAACCGTTTAAAGGGAAAGTGTCACCAGTCTTGTGACATATCAGCTAAAAATTTTGCCTTATTCAGCTTCTGTGCTGCATTCCCTACATCCTTAACGAACCCACTGATTCCCTTTATATACTCACAAAAAAGTTTTTTAATATCTGACGCGCTGTATGTTAATCTCAGTCCGGTCTGATGGCCGTGGTTTCAGGCCTCTACATCACTCCCATCGGCTGCTGTTCTCTGTCCTACTGACATGGATAACAATCCACACCTCCATGTGTCATATCGCGCCTGTGCAGAAATATTGTGTCTTGCGCCTGCGCAGTATGCTTTGCCCAACTGCAGGCAAAGCCGAGAAGCAGAAGTGCGCATGTGCTGGCAAACGTATTTCTGGTACATGAGCTGGAAGTACGCGTGTCGGCGCATGACACCTCTGTTTTTCGGCTTTGCACGCAGTTGGGCAAAGCATACTGCGCAGGCGCAAACTAAAATATTTCTGAGCAAGCGCGAGATGTTGCACGGCGAAAGAGGCGTTATCGATGAAGTAGGGCGGCGAGCAACAGCTGATGGGAGTGATGTAGAGGTGCGACACAATGCCCATCGAATTGGACTGAGAAGATTACCATACAGTGCTGGAGACATTAGAAAAAGGTTTTCAGGAGTATACAAGGGGAGTAAGGGGGTTCTATAAGGATGTAGGGAATGCAGCACAGACTCTTAATAAGGTGATATTTTTAGCTGCTATGTCACAAAACTGGTGACACTTTCCCTTTATGCAAAGTGGATGTAATTGCATGAAAACTCATGCCCCCTGTGCCTTTAAAGCTGCTGTTGAACTCTCCATTTCTTAGGTGCACTTTTTGGCTTCTGTAGGGAGCCTGAAAAATGAAAACCAAGAACTGATACATTTTTAATGAAGTCCTACCATCAAAGGTTTTGTCCTCATAATATAAGTGAATCCTCATATTATATAACACTGTGCACGTACAATTGCTCATTTTGCCTTTCTAACCAGCTTATTCTTTTCTCTGCTCTATTTAGAAATAGGAAGTCTCTTGTCCCTGCAGAAATCATTCCTCTCTTGAACTCCATATCCAGGTGCTCCACCCTCCCCTCTATCATGGACTTCTGCAGTGATTGATGAGTCATACAGACAAAATTTACTTCTTTCTGCATGGAGCGTAGAAGGATTCAGCTAGTCTGTTTTTAAAGGGAATCTGTCAGCAGGCTTTTGTTACGTCATCTGAGAGTACCATGATGTAGGCAAAGAGACCCTGAATCCAACAATGTTTCACTTAGATTACTGGGTGCAGCAGTTCTGAGACAATCCCAGCTTTTAGCTTTAAAATGAAGCAGAGCAGAGAAAGCTAACCCCACGCACACCAGGCTCTGTGTGCAAAGTCCAAAGACAGTGAGGTGCTGTGTTGCTGCAATATTAATCTTTCACACTAAACAGCACACACACTTTGACAAGTGACACATCCCTGAATTCTGTGTCCCAGCCTCTATCTCCTGCTGTCTTCAGATTATATAGCAAAAACCTACTGACAAATTCTTTTTAATCACTTAATGTCATAGACCTAATGGAAAACAATCATTAGCTGGGTAGAAAGGCAAAATAAGCAAATGTAAGTACACAGTGCTATATAATGTGATGATTGCAATATATTAAGAGGGTAAAAATGTTGCTGGGTGTACTCTTTTAGAGAGGTTGTTCACTACTATAACATTGATAACTTATCCTTAGGGGTAGGTCATCAATGTCTGATTGGTGGGGTTCCATCAACCAGCACCCCCACTGATGAGCTGTTCTAGGTGCTGGCGGCAGCTGAAACTGCCCAGTTACAGAGGTGCGCCATCTACTGATAGTAGCCGCAGCTGGGTAATGCACATTCACCCCCTAATTCCTATCAATAGGGTGCAGATGTGCCGTACCCGTCTGTGGTCACAGAGCAACAGAATACTTCTGTGTATTTTGATGTGGACATCTACAGATAAAATGCAGTGGGGAAAAAACAGCGTGTTTGCACATGGGAACATGGCCTGACAACCTGTCTGGTATTAAAAAAAAAAAATATATATATTCTGTGATGAGTAAACTCAGGGTACACACTCATCTTGCTACGTCTAGGTATAAACCGGATAGCTACCTGTGTGTTGTAAGTCTCTATTCACCTCCCTGACCTTTATATCAGCCGATCAGCAAGAACGCACCCAAACGATTGTTTGTGTAGCTTAGAGTTCATGTACACTCGATTTGTACCAAGTATGGAAGTTATCTTGTATCCATAAAATATGGAGTAACTTCCTAACTGCTATGGGTTTGACTGCTGGGACCCCGACCAACCCCAAGAACAGGCCTTGTAATGGAGCGGAATTAGAGCAGGCAGACCGTGACTCCAATTATTCTTTGGCATTTCTGGAAATAAGAGTACAGGTACAGTGGGGAAAAAGTAATTAGTCAGCCACCAATTATGCAAGTTCTCCCACTTAAAAAGATGAGAGAGGCCTGTAATTGACATCACAGGTAGACCACAACTAGGAGAGTCAAAATGAGAAAACAAATCCAGAAAATCACCTTGTCTGATTTGGCAAGATTTATTTTGCAAATTATGGTGGAAAATAAGGATTTTGGCAATCCCATATAGAAGGAATGGAGTAAAGGCGCTCATGCTTGACCTTTGCTCCATTCACAGAGCCTGATTTCCAGGATAGGGTTGCCAGCATCAATTAGGAAGTGATCCCCTAGTATATGGGTAGGAGTTTAATTCCATACTTAATGAAAAACCATTAGGAGTTCACATGTCTTGGCCTAATTGCATTTATTGCCATTATTTGAACAAAATCTGTGACGTTTCTACAATGAACGCATGTGAAACCGCACTAAAGAAACAATGCAGTCAGAAGCTGCCTGCATTCATTAGATGTTTGGTAATGTTTCAAATGCTTTCTTTCTCAGCCGGGCACCTGTGATGAGGCCTCCTCCGCCGCCGGCAGCACGTCCTCCTGCCCCTGTAGCACCTGCGGCTTCGGCACTCGGACCGGCTGCAGCACCTAGACAGCCAGGCCTGATGGCACAAATGGCAACCACAGCGGCTGGTGTAGCGGTTGGTTCTGCGGTTGGTCACACCTTGGGACATGCCATGACTGGAGGCTTTGGTGGTGGAAACAGTTCTGAGCCTGCGAGAGCAGACGTCACCTACCAGGTAATGCTTTTAAACTGCCTTGAGGCTTTGGGTGGTAGGATTTTGTATTTTAAATAACATGTTAAAGTTAGATTTTATATAACATTAATAAACAAAGTTTGGTTAGACTCGATTCACACTAACAGTTTGTGCTCCGTTTTTCTGGTCCATTATAGTAATAGAAAAAAGTCCAGTTTTGTGGTAGCATAAGGCTAATGGCTCCAAAAAACAGTAAGCTGGCATAATTGCAATTCTCATTCAGCAATATCCACTGCTTGGTTATTTCTGGGAAAACACAGATGGAGTCTAAGTAGTCCCAGCACATGTAGATGATTCTCAGAGTGGTGTAATTTTCAACACGGGATCGCTTTTGGGGGTTTCTGATGATCTGGCACCTCTGCGGCTCTGCTCATGGTGCCTGCACACTAATCAAGCCAACCTTGCACTTCAAAAGTCAAATAACACTGTTGTCTTCACCATGCAGTGTGCCCCAACAGTAGTGTATGACCCCATATGGGGTATGCCGCGTGCTGTACAAATTTTTGGGGCCATTTTCTCCCATTACCCCTTGTGAAAAAAAAATTGTACCAATAACATCACTTTAGGGGGAAAAAGTTTATTTTTTTTACAGCCCAATGTTCTAAAATTCAGTGAAACACCTTTTGTTGTGAAAATGCTCGCTACTCCCCTGGGAGAATTCCTTGAGGAATTCCGCTTCCAAAATGGGGTTACTTGTGCTGGTTTATTCTGTTTTAACACATCAAGGACTCTGCACACGAAAGATCAAATAGTTCTCCCTCCCTTCTCAGCAGTGCTGGGTGTCTGTACAGTAGTTTTTGATGAAATATGTGGTATAGCTGGGGTCAAGTAAAATTGTGGGGTCACCTGTCTGCTATTGAGCCTTATAAAAATGACACATTTTTATATAGAGCAACATTTTGGTGGAAAAAATGTAATTTTTCATTCCACTTTGCGTTAACCGTTCAGATGCTTCACTGGAAAGATCACGTTTCCTGTATTTTGAGGGCTGCTCTTTTTGAAATAGTATAGTATCTCCATTCCATGGCTTCCAAACTGAAGTCCCTAAAAAAAAAACAAAAAAAAACAGGGTTTGTTAAATTTCTTGAAAAAAAATAATGAAAAATTGCTGCTAAACCCTTCTAACTTCAACAATAAAATAAAAGGAAATATGAAAAAAGATGCTGATGTAAATGAGACGTAGGTGAAATGCTGTTTAGTAGGATTGTCATTGTGGTGTGATCTAGTGCTGTGGTATAAAAATTAAGTTTGAAAATTGGCAATTTCTTGATATTTTCATCACTCAAAACATTTCCCACTAAGTACATGGTGTCATGAAAACAATATTCTCATTAGTTGGGATTGGAAGAACCTTTCCAAAGTTATTACCACGTGACACGTCACGTCTTGGTCCCAGATGCCAACACTCGGGGGGATTAAGTTATCGCACCCAACAAAGAAGCTTTTTGCTTCATTGAATCTTTATTGGTCTTTCCTAGTCCTAGGTACACTCATTTCCCAATTATCTGCCCGTCTGAATGGACACTTAACTACAATATCAGCCACATCAATTTCTAATGTCTTTCGAAAGGGGGGAGAGAAATCTGATGGTGGTTTTAACCCTGTCTATGCCAGACTCTAAGTCAATGGCAGCGAAAGGGATAATTAACATTGCCTATCTGGTATGCCAGAAGACGATACTTGACCATTTATCCTTCAAAGGGTTTTTCTGGTTTTAGAAAACCCATCTCCTGGCTGCAGTTAGTTTGAATAGCCAACTGCGCTTTACTTAACTACCCCGTGTCCAGCTCAGTCTCCGCTGCCACTTTATGTACCTGTTTTTGTTTGCGGTGCTGACATCACGTTGACAGCACTGCAGCAAATCGGAGAGCTCAGCCACTTCGATGGCACAACAAGCTCTGAGCCACACTGAGTGATTAGCTGCAGTTCTGTCGGCGTGATGACAGCTCTACAGACAATAACAGACACTGGAAGCACCAGTGAAGGCTCTGAACTCGACCTGGGATGGGTGAGCAAAGAGCATGATTTAAAAAAAGAAAACTGAGCTAGAAGGATCGGTTCTAGGCCCCCTCCTCTTCTCCTTTTACACTGCCCCTATTGGTCAGACAATCAGTACCATCTCTATGCTGATGACACCCAATTATACGCTTCTTCTCCTGACATCACGTCAGCCTTTCTAGAAAACACCGGCGATTGTCTAAACGCTGTGTCTAACATCATGTACTCACTATATCTGAAACTGAACCTGTCAAAGACTGAACTCCTTGTGTTTCCTCCCTCTACTAATGTACCTATACCCGACATTGCCATTTCTGTGTGTGGTTCCACTATGACTCCCCAGCAACATGCCCGCTGTCTTGGGGTCATACTTGATTCCAAGCTTTCCTTTGCCCCTGACATTCGATCACTGGCTCACTCTTTTCATCTGCACCTCAAAAACATTTCTAGACTTCAACCTTTTCTTACTTTTGACTCTGCAAAAACTCTTACTGTTTCTCTTATTCATTCTCGTCTCGACTATTGTAACTCTCTTCTAATCGGTCTCTCTCTTACCAAACTCTCCCCCCTCCAATCTGTCTTGAATGCTGCAGCCAGGAACATATTCCTCACCAATCGTTACACCGATGCCTCTACCTTGTGCCAGTCATTACACTGGCTACCCATCCACTCCAGAATTCAGTATAAACTTATTACCCTCACCCACAAAGCCCTCCATGGCTCAGCGCCACCCTACATCTCCTCCCTTGTTTCAGTATACCACCCTACCTGCACCGTCCGTTCTGCTGATGACCTGAGGTTAGCATCCTCAATAGTCAGAACCTCCCACTCCCGTCTCCAAGACTATACACGTGCTGCGCCAATTCTTTGGAATGCACTTCCCAGGTCAATACAATTAGTCCCCAATCCCCACAATTTTAACCGTGCCCTGAAAACTCATTTATTCAGACTGGCCTATCGCCTCAACACATTAACCTAATCTATCCCTGTGTGGCACAGCCAAAAGTTTTACCATAACCAGGTTCCCCGCATCATGTTCCCACATGCTTTATGCATCCATTAGCCCTCTGTGTCTGTACTGTTACACACTTAACATTATGGCTGGTCCATACAATCAGGGCAACTGTTACCACCCACCTTTCGTGTCTACCTCTTTCCTCATAGACTGTAAGCTTGCGAGCAGGGCCCTCATTCCTCTTGGTATTTGTTATAATCTGTGATTATTGTTATGCTGTAATATGTATTGTCTGTACAAATCCCCTCTGAAATGTAAAGTGCTGCGGAATATGTCGGCGCTATAGAAATAACATTTATTATTATTGGAAGACAAATTTTCCAAAACTGGAAAACCTTTCACCAAGACCACACACAATTGCATTGTGAAAGGGGGTTATACACAATGTCAAGTCCCTTGCTGTTTTTGTCCAACCTAGTAGGCATCTTGAACAGTGTTTTTGTTTCCTAGGAGCCTGTCGTGCCCCAGCCAGCGTACCAGCAGCAGTCCCAGTACTCACCTTGCCAGTATGAGCTTAAGCAGTTCTTGGAGTGTGCTCAGAACCAGGGTGACCTGAAGCTGTGTGAGGGGTTCTCCGAGGTGCTCAAACAATGCCGCTTTGCAAATGGTAAGACTTGGCCGAACAAAACTCAAGCTCTGTTCACACCTGTGTTCACTTTTTCTGGCTCTTTCTAGGAACAAATAAACTCACTTAGAAGTGATCCAAACCTAATTATACATTCATAAAGCTTTACACTAATGGGTGGCAAGAGCTCCGAGTATATGACTTCATTATCCAGCGAGTGAGGATATATGGGAAGATCTTTGTGATGGGAGCCCTGTTTACCAGCTGTGCCAGACAACCACTCAAAGCTGACTGCAAATTTCTGTGTGCCATATACCATATAAAGCCCAAAATTTCTCCCTCGGAAGCACAACGGAGGAGCCCAGAGTGCACACACTTGGTTAAAGGGTTGTACTAATGTTCCATCTTCATGAGCTCACTAGCCCAGGCTTACTACTTTGCTCCTGAACATGGACAGTTCAGTCCAGTGGTACGGTCGCATTACAGATCCAAACTGTGTGCTATCCCAAGTTCCTAACTTAACGCTAGGTAACTGTCCACTTTGGGACTGAGATGGCCAATAGCCTATGCATTTGATCTATATAAACTATTAATATAGGCAGACAGGTCATAGAATGCTGAATCGAGAGATACCTGTATATGTCACATCAGATGCCTTGTGGATAAATCCTCTTTTATCACTTTATATCAATGACCTCTTCCAAGATATGGAGAGAGTGGTGCTTGGGAGATAGGAGAACTCTGCCTCCAGAGCTTGTTTTACATGAAGGGGAGTTACCAGTGTGATGGGTAATTGCCGCTCTCTTGATCTCATTGCAGAGCTCTGTGTCATTATAACTGACACATCTGCAGGTTCCTCTCAGCTAACAGGCAGACAGGGTTGCTGTGTTACAATATATCGGGACTCGGAGAGCTGCAAAAAATGTTTGTAGGGATACAAATTTCCTTTCTGCTGTTCTGTGTTAATGACGTCTCACACTGGTAACTAACTCCCCTACATGTGAAGCAAGCTCTAGAGGCAGAGTTATCTTCCAGGCAGCGACTGCCACAGAGCCTGGGAGAGGCAAGAGATTTCTCCGGAATCAGCAAATATCAAAGTATCAATCCTATGACCTGCATGCCCATATAGGCTTAGGAGGGATGATCCTACTGACAGACTGTCTAAATTACAGAAACCTGGCTTGCTTCTTTTAAGACTTGTGCCATGGCATTCTACAGAATGTGTATGTTGCATTTATTTCAATGGAACGGAGATGCAGTATCACACAACTCAGACAGGGATGTTCTTGTAAGACAACAGCTATTTTTTTTAATCCTATAATAACCCCTTAGAGACCTGGGAATTTTTCATTTTTGTGCTTTAATTTTTTTTTACTTATTTTGTTTCATGCGCCATAATTGTATTTTTCATCTAGGTGCTTGAGAGCTTGTTTATTGTGGGATGAGTTGGAGTTTGGAATTACACCTTTTACTTTACCATAAAATATACTGGAAAAGGGAGAAAAAAATCCAAATGGAATGCTGAAATCCACAATTCTGACATTTTTGGAGTCTTGTTTTTACATCATTCATTTGTATGGTCAAGCTGTCCTGGCAATATGAGTTCCCAGGTCACTAATTACAGCGATACCAGATTTGTGTGTTTTTTATTTGTATTTTGGTCATGGGGGAAAATGTGAAACTGTTTAAAGGGAATCTGTCACCTCATTTTTCCGATATGAGATGCGGCCACCGCCATCAGGGGCTTATCTACAGCATTCTGTAATGCTGTAGATAAGCCCCCGAAGTAACCTGAAAGAAGACAAACAAGTTAGATTATACTCAGCCGGGGGTCCGGTCTGGTCCGATGGGTGTCTCAGGTCCGGTCCGGCGCCTCCCATCTTCTAGAGACAACGTCCTCCTTACTTCTGCCGCGGCTCCTGCGCTGGTGCACTATATCTGCCCTATTGAGAGCAGAGTACTGCAGTGCGCAGGTGCCGGGAAAGGTCAGCGCACTGCAGTACTTTACTCTGCCCTCAATAGGACAGATAAACCTTCTTTCCTCCAGACGTAGAGGATGCCCCCTTGTCCCAGTCAGAGGTCTAAGAGTAAAAAGATCATTAGAAAGGTCTTTGTACTGTCCTCTCATATACATTGTAATAAGATCATTTTGTTTCTAATGGACCGTGAATTTCTACTGTTTTGTTTGTGTAAATTTGCTTTGCCTGCCATAATTCTGGTCTATGATATCATTCTGCTCAGCATTGACGATTAGTCTGCCCTCCGTACTGCAGAGTAATGGATGAAGTTGTGAAGGGGCTGATCCGGAGCTTGTGTCTGCACACTTTGACAATGATGTAATTTAAATTCCTCTTTCAGCGATTGACAGCGGCATTTAAATTCTTAAACTGCAGCCATTGAAGCAAGCTCTGGTCGCTGTTGTTGCAGGCAGATGCCAGCTATGAAACACATCTGTTACTAGATTTTTGCTACAAAGTCTGAGCAGCATGGTGGCGGGGCAGAGACCATTATGTTAGCGATGTGTGATTTACTAAACTGCTTGCTGCATATCTGATAATCCCTGTATTCTCTGCTGCAAATCTATCAGTGCTCTGAATGCTGAGCTCTGTATATCCCCACTGAAAGCTTTCTGGGTACACTTCGGCCAAAAGGTGCTTTCATTGTTGGGGTTTAAGATTATACAGAGTTCATGAATATTAAGACCTACATGGCAGCTGTATTACAAGTCTTCTAGTGATATACTGCTGATAAGATAGTGATTTTTATCAAAACCGCAGCAAGCAGCTCAGTAAGTTGCACATCTCTGGAATCAGGGTCTCTGCCCCTAATCAGGCTGCTTTCAGATTAGCTGGCCATACCTGGTGACAGATTCCATTTAATGAGTAAACTGCACTTTGACATTATGTTTAAAATTATAATTGTCTCCATCTTTACCCTTTGTTTTCCTTGTTGCAGGTTTATAATGAGCATTTGCCTTGTCAGAAGAATGTTGTTCTTGAGTAGAATTTGTTGGGCCTGAAGAACTACAGAGACGACCAAGGCACAACACACTTAGCGGAGTATTGTGTATGAATGTCTGTTATTGATATGACATGCAGCAGGAAAGCTATCTGGAAGCATGCATCGTTCTGAGCTTGTGATTTTTTTTTTTCTATTTAAATAAACCCTTTCCAGTCCAGGATCATTTGCCTGAAATCATTTGTGAGATCCCACAAAATAATCGAGAAGCCGTACTAAACGATCCCAGAAACACGTGGTGTCTAAAGAGACAGTATAAGTCATTGAAAAATCCATCACGTCACAATAGTAATGCCCTCCAGGATGCAGCGAGCCCCAAATACCTGCAAAATACCAATAAAATAGCCACTCACACCCCAACCGGTCATGAGCGGGTGCCCAGGATTCTGACTGCACAGGGATAAGACTTTTATATAGGGCGCCGGTCACACACAAGCATGGCGCACCATGCACCATTATCACCTTCAGAGGAATAAAGGACTATAGTGCCACTTTTTGGGAGGTAGAAATCCTAAAAGTCAATATTGACCCTGTTAACAAGTCATGTCACGTGGCTTGAAATAAAAAGCCAAACAATACTCTCCATTTGGGGTATTTGGCCTTGAATCTTAACCCTTTAGATGCCAGTCTGAGCCCCCCTCACCTAGCCAAATCAGGTCTCCTACTTTGCACTGACAAGGGGCAATACCCCCGAAACATTGTCTGCAAATTGGGATTCTGGTTTGGCCTTTATCCTAAGTCACATTGTAAGGCTCGTTAAAGGGAGGATAATGACTTGTAGGAATGCTACTTCCAGTAGGTGGCACTAGTGTTCAAGTCCTCTACTAAGGAGAGACAGTTTGCTTATTTTGCTAAACTGGATACTCCCTTTAAGCTGAACTGTTTTAGAGGAGACATGATCGAGTTGGCCAGCAGGTGGCAGCTTTAGTCATTCCGCCCTTTGTTCTTATGGAGGAAGAGTGCTTGATTGAAGAAGGCTGGAGAGGCATAGGTTCTACATCAGAGGAAAATATAAATACTGGTGGTGTAATATTCCAGCGTTTTGGGGCACTTGGGCTGGCACTATATTAATGGAATATTGTGGTTACGTCTATATAGGCAGAAGGTAGCTTTAGAAAAAAAAAAAAAAATTGTAAAAACAGACCAAAAATTCGCCCTGCACATAGTGGATAAGGTGGGAAAAAAAGGAAGAAAAGTCCTAATTTTCATGAATAGAAGCATGTCTGAATAAGGTCTTAAGAGATAAGAGCAGGAAAGGTATTCACATCACAAGAGGGAAGAAAGCATGTACAGCTGCAAGGAGGATAGAGAAAACAGTATAGAAATGGAAGGAAGCACATAAATACAAAGTATAGATCATTGCTGATAAGAGCAGCAGTACACTGGAAAGACCTAAATCTCATATCCAGCCTATAACAGGAGGGATTCACTCCTAAGAGAAAACTATGGATCGAGCTACAAATTGCATATGAGGAGGCATTTGCATGGTTTATATAATTTTATGAAAGTGAATCTGTCACCAGCCTTTTCCTACCTCATCTGAGCACAGTATAATGTAGGAAAAGAGAAGCTGATATTACTACAAGAAGGGGATCATGATGGGGCATATTTCTACGTGAAGGGGATCATGATGGGGCATATTACTACAATAAGGGGATCATGATGGGGCATATTTCTACGTGAAGGGGATCATGATGGGGCATATTTCTGCATGAAGGGGATCATGATGGGGCATATTTCTACGTGAAGGGGATCATGATGGGGCATATTTCTACATGAAGGGGATCATGATGGGGCATATTTCTACATGAAGGGGATCATGATGGGGCATATTTCTGCATGGAGGGGATCATGATGGGGCATGTTTCTGCATGAAGGGGATCATGATGGGGCATATTTCTACATGAAGGGGATCATGATGGGGCATATTTCTACATGAAGGGGATCATGATGGGGCATATTTCTACATGAATGAGATCATGATGGGGCATATTTCTACATGAAGGCGAGCATGATGGGGGCATATTTCTGCATGAAGGGGATCATGATGGGGCATATTTCTGCATGAAGGGGATCATGATTGAGCATTTCTACATGAAAGGGATCATGATGGGGCATATTTCTACATGAAGGGGATCATGATGGGGCATATTACTGCAAGAAGGGGATCATGATGGGGCATATTACTGCAAGAAGGGGATCATGATGGGGCATATTACTACAAGAAGGGGATCATGATGGGGCATATTACTACAAGAAGGGGATCATGATTGGGCATATTTCTGCATGAAGGGGATCATGATGGGGCATATTTCTGCATGAAGGGGATCATGATGGGGCATATTTCTGCATGAAGGGGATCATGATGGGGCATATTTCTGCAGGAAGGGGATCATGATGGGGCATATTTCTGCATGAAGGGGATCATGATGGGGACTATTTCTGCATGAAGGGGATCATGATGGGGAATATTTCTGCATGAAGGGGATCATGATGGGGCATATTTCTGCATGAAGGGGATCATGATGGGGCATATTTTTGCATGAAGGGGATCATGATGGGGCCTATTTCTGCATGAAGGGGATCATGATGGGGCCTATTTCTGCATGAAGGGGATCATGATGGGGCATATTTCTGCATGAAGGGGATCATGATGGGGCCTATTTCTGCATGAAGGGGATCATGATGGGGCCTATTTCTGCATGAAGGGGATCATGATGGGGCATATTTCTGCATGAAGGGGATCATGATGGGGCAATTTCTACATGAAGGGGATCATGATGGGGCATATTTCTGCATGAAGGGGATCATGATGGGGCATATTTCTGCATGAAGGGGATCATGATGGGGCATGTTTCTGCATGAAGGGAATCATGATGGGGCATATTTCTATGTGAAGGATCATGATGGGGCATATTACTACAAGAAGGGGATCATGATGGGGCATATTACTACAAGAAGGGGATCATGATGGGGCATATTTCTGCATGAAGGGGATCATGATGGGGCGTTTCTGCATGAAGGGGAACATGCTGGGGCATATTTCTACATGAAGGGGATCATGATGGGGCATATTTCTGCATGAAGGGGATCATGATGGGGCATATTTCTGCACGAATGGGATCATGATGGGGCATGTTTCTGCATGAAGGGGATCATGATGGGGCATATTTCTACATGAAGGGGATCATGATGGGGCATATTTCTACATGAAGGGGATCATGATGGGGCATATTTCTACATGAATGAGATCATGATGGGGCATATTTCTACATGAAGGCGAGCATGATGGGGGCATATTTCTGCATGAAGGGGATCATGATGGGGCATATTTCTGCATGAAGGGGATCATGATGGGGCATATTTCTGCATGAAGGGGATCATGATGGGGCATATTTCTGCACCAATGGGATCATGATGGGACATATTTCTGCATGAAGGGGATCATGATGGGGCATATTTCTGCATGAAGGGGATCATGATGGGGCATGTTTCTGCATGAAGGGGATCATGATGGGGCATATTTCTGCATGAAGGGGATCATGATGGGGCATATTTCTGCATGAGGGGCATCATGATAGGGCATATTTCTGCATGAGGGGGATCATGATGGGGCATATTTATATGTGAAGGATCATGATGGGGCATATTACTACAAGAAGGGGATCATGATGGAGCATATTTCTGCATGAAGGGGATCATGATGGGGCATATTTCTGCATGAAGGAGATCATGATGGGGCATATTTCTGCATGAAGGGGATCATGATTGAGCATTTCTACATGAAAGGGATCATGATGGGGCATATCTCTACATGAAGGGGATCATGATTGGGCATATTACTGCAAGAAGGGGATCATGATGGGGCATATTACTACAAGAAGGGGATCATGATGGGGCATATTACTACAAGAAGGGGATCATGATTGGGCATATTTCTGCATGAAGGGGATCATGATGGTGCATATTTCTGCACCAATGGGATCATGATGGAACATATTTCTGCATGAAGGGGATCATGATGGGGCATATTTCTGCTTGAAGGGGATCATGATGGGGCATATTTGTGCATGAAGGGGATCATGATGGGGCATGTTTCTGCATGAAGGGGATCATGATGGGGCATATTTCTGCATGAAGGGGATCATGATGGGGCATATTTCTGCATGAGGGGGATCATGATAGGGCATATTTCTGCATGAGGGGGATCATGATGAGGCATATTTATATGTGAAGGATCATGATGGGGCATATTACTACAAGAAGGGGATCATGATGGGGCATATTTCTGCATGAAGGGGATCATGATGGGGCATATTTCTGCATGAAGGAGATCATGATGGGGCATATTTCTGCATGAAGGGGATCATGATGGGGCCTATTTCTGCATGAAGGGGATCATGATGGGGCATATTTCTGCATGAAGGGGATCATGATGGGGCATATTTCTGCATGAAGGGGATCATGATGGGGCATATTTCTGCATGAAGGGGATCATGATGGGGTAATTTCTACATGAAGGGGATCATGATGGGGCATATTTCTGCATGAAGGGGATCATGATGGGGCATATTTCTACGTGAAGGATCATGATGGGGCATATTACTACAAGAAGGGGATCATGATGGGGCATATTTCTGCATGAAGGGGATCATGATGGGGCATTTCTGCATGAAGGGGAACATGCTGGGGCATATTTCTACATGAAGGGGATCATGATGGGGCATATTTCTGCATGAAGGGGATCATGATGGGGCATATTTCTACATGAAGGGGATCATGATGGGGCATATTTCTACATGAATGAGATCACGATGGGGCATATTTCTACATGAAGGCGAGCATGATGGGGGCATATTTCTGCATGAAGGGGATCATGATGGGGCATATTTCTGCATGAAGGGGATCATGATTGAGCATTTCTACATGAAAGGGATCATGATGGGGCATATTTCTACATGAAGGGGATCATGATTGGGCATATTACTGCAAGAAGGGGATCATGATGGGGCATATTACTACAAGAAGGGGATCATGATGGGGCATATTACTACAAGAAGGGGATCATGATTGGGCATATTTCTGCATGAAGGGGATCATGATGGGGCATATTTCTGCACCAATGGGATCATGATGGGACATATTTCTGCATGAAGGGGATCATGATGGGGCATATTTCTGCATGAAGGGGATCATGATGGGGCATATTACTACAAGAAGGGGATCATGATGGAGCATATTTCTGCATGAAGGGGATCATGATGGGGCATATTTCTGCATGAAGGGGATCATGATGGGGCATGTTTCTGCATGAAGGGGATCATAATGGGGCATATTTCTGCATGAAGGGGATTATGATGGGGCATGTTTCTGCATGAAGGGGATCATGATGGGGCATATTTCTGCATGAGGGGGATCATGATAGGGCATATTTCTGCATGAGGGGGATCATGATGGGGCATATTTATACGTTAAGGATCATGATGGGGCATATTACTACAAGAAGGGGATCATGATGGAGCATATTTCTGCATGAAGGGGATCATGATGGGGCATATTTCTACGTGAAGGGGATCATGATGGGGCATATTTCTGCATGAAGGGGATCATGATGGGGCATATTACTACAAGAAGGGGATCATGATGGAGCATATTTCTGCATGAAGGGGATCATGATGGGGCATATTTCTGCATGAAGGGGATCATGATGGGGCATATTACTACAAGAAGGGGATCATGATTGGGCATATTTCTGCATGAAGGGGGTCATGCTGGGGCATATTTCTGCAAGAAGGGGATCATGATGGGGCATATTTCTGCACCAATGGGATCATGATGGGACATATTTCTGCATGAAGGGGATCATGATGGGGCATGTTTCTGCACGAAGAGGATCATGATGGGCATATTTCTGCATGAAGGGGATCATGATGGGGCATATTTCTACATGAAGGGGATCATGATTGGGCATATTACTGCAAGAAGGGGATCATGATGGGGCATATTACTACAAGAAGGGGATCATGATGGGGCATATTACTACAAGAAGGGGATCATGATTGGGCATATTTCTGCATGAAGGGGATCATGATGGGGCATATTTCTGCACCAATGGGATCATGATGGGACATATTTCTGCATGAAGGGGATCATGATGGGGCATGTTTCTGCATGAAGGGGATCATGATGGGGCATATTTCTGCATGAAGGGGATCATGATGGGGCATATTTCTGCATGAGGGGGATCATGATAGGGCATATTTCTGCATGAGGGGGATCATGATGGGGCATATTTATATGTGAAGGATCATGATGGGGCATATTACTACAAGAAGGGGATCATGATGGAGCATATTTCTGCATGAAGGGGATCATGATGGGGCATATTTCTGCATGAAGGGGATCATGATGGGGCATATTTCTGCATGAAGGGGATCATGATTGAGCATTTCTACATGAAAGGGATCATGATGGGGCATATTTCTACATGAAGGGGATCATGATTGGGCATATTACTGCAAGAAGGGGATCATGATGGGGCATATTACTACAAGAAGGGGATCATGATGGGGCATATTACTACAAGAAGGGGATCATGATTGGGCATATTTCTGCAAGAAGGGGATCATGATGGGGCATATTTCTGCACCAATGGGATCATGATGGGACATATTTCTGCATGAAGGGGATCATGATGGGGCATATTTCTGCATGAAGGGGATCATGATGGGGCATGTTTCTGCATGAAGGGGATCATGATGGGGCATATTTCTGCATGAAGGGGATCATGATGGGGAATATTTATACATGAAGGGGATCATGATTGGGCATTTCTACATGAAAGGGATCATGATGGGGCATATTTCTACATGAAGGGGATCATGATGGGGCATATTTCTGCATGAAGGGGATCATGATGAGGCATTTCTACATGATGGGGCATATTACTACAAGAAGGGGGAAATGATGGGGCATATTACTACAAGAAGGGGATCATGATTGGGCATATTTCTGCATGAAGGGGATCATGATGGGGCATATTTCTGCATGAGGGGGATCATGATAGGGCATATTTCTGCATGTGGGGGATCATGATGGGGCATATTTATATGTGAAGGATCATGATGGGGCATATTACTACAAGAAGGGGATCATGATGGAGCATATTTCTGCATGAAGGGGATCATGATGGGGCATATTTCTGCATGAAGGGGATCATGATGGGGCATGTTTCTGCATGAAGGGGATCATGATGGGGCATATTTCTGCATGAAGGGGATCATGATGGGGCATAATTCTGCATGAAGGGGATTATGATGGGGCATGTTTCTGCATGAAGGGGATCATGATGGGGCATATTTCTGCATGAGGGGGATCATGATAGGGCATATTTCTGCATGAGGGTGATCATGATGGGGCATATTTATACGTGAAGGATCATGATGGGGCATATTAATACAAGAAGGGGATCATGATGGAGCATATTTCTGCATGAAGGGGATCATGATGGGGCATATTTCTACGTGAAGGGGATCATGATGGGGCATATTTCTGCATGAAGGGGATCATGATGGGGCATATTACTACAAGAAGGGGATCATGATGGAGCATATTTCTGCATGAAGGGGATCATGATGGGGCATGTTTCTGCATGAAGGGGATCATGATGGGGCATATTTCTACATGAAGGGGATCATGATGGGGCATATTTCTGCATGAAGGGGATCATGATGGGGAATATTTATACATGAAAGGGATCATGATGGGGCATATTTCTACATGAAGGGGATCATGATGGGGCATATTTCTGCATGAAGGGGATCATGATGAGGCATTTCTACATGATGGGGCATATTACTACAAGAAGGGGGAAATGATGGGGCATATTACTACAAGAAGGGGATCATGATTGGGCATATTTCTGCATGAAGGGGGTCATGCTGGGGCATATTTCTGCAAGAAGGGGATCATGATGGGGCCAATTTTGTCCTTAATGACCAAGACAATTTTTACAATTCTGACCACTGTCACTTTAAGAAGTGCTTCAACATATCCCACTGATTCTGAGACTGTTTTTTCATGACATATTGTATTTCATGTTAGTAGTAAAATTTCTTCAATATGACTTGTGTTTATTTATGGAAAAAAAACTGAAATTTGGCAAATTTAGCAATTTTCAAACTCTTAATCTTTGTGCCCTTACATCAGAATCGTGTCACACAAAATAGTTAATAAATAACATTTCCCACATGTGTACTTTACATCTGCACAATTTTGGAAACAATGTTTTTGTTAGGAAGTTATAAGGTTTAAAAGTTGACAAGCGGTCTCTCATTTTTCCAGCAAAATTTACCAAACCATTTTTCTAGGGACCACCTCACATTTGAAGGGAGTTTGGAGGTTAAATATGACAGAAAATACCCAAAAGTGACACCATTCTAAAAACTGCACCCCTAAAGGTGCACAAAACCAGATTCAAGAAGTTTATTAACCCTTCAGGTGCTTCACAAGAACTAAAGCAATGTGGAAGGAAAAAATGAGCATTTTACTTTTTTCACAAAAGTAGACTCAACCTTTTTTATTTTCACAAGGGGAACAAAGAAAATGGACCACAAAATTTGTTGTGCAATTTCCCCTGAGAACACCGATGGCAGGGCTCAGAAGGGAGGGAGCACCATTTGACTTTTTGAATGCAAAATTGGCTGGAATCAATGGTGGGCGCCAGGTTGTGTTTGGAGACCCCCTGATGGGCCTAAACAGTGGAAACCCCCCAATTCTAACGCCAACCGTATCTCCAACACACCTCTAACCCCAACCCTAACCTTAGCTCTAACCCCAACCCTAGCCCTAATGGAAAAAATACATTTTTTTAATTTTATTATTTTTACCTAACCAAGGGGGTGATAAAGGGGGTTTGATGTACTATTTTTTTATTTTGATCACTGTGATACGGTTTGTCACATTGATCAAAATGAACCAATGGGAAAAAAATTTACTGTTGCTGGATGTCGGCTGTGGTAGGCCGGGGGACAGAACCCGAGGGTCCGGGGAAGGCAAAGGAACCAGGGAGCTCGGGGGACCCAATTTCTCTCTCCTCTGGTATGCTAAATCATATCAAAGGAGAAAGAAATGAATGGGAAATCTGACTTTTTTGCGATCGACGTTATTTGATGAACAAAAGGCGATCACAAGACTGGGGACGCTAAAACCCGACCCGAATCATGTTCTCTGGGGTCTCGGCTACCCCCAGTGGCCAAGATCCCAGAGATTTTCTGAAGCTGGGGGGCACTATACACTTAATTCTCAGCGGCGTTAAAAAGTGGTGCTGAGGAATAAGTACCTTTAAGTGCCACCGTTAAAAGGCGTATCGCCGGTCATTAAGGGGTTAATGATATGCCCGTGCTCCGGTGTGCGGCCTGTGGGGGGGTCTTCATGTACTGCTCTGATTAGGTATTCATGTGTATAGCTTCTGATAGGTCACTGCTCCCTCTTTGACCTGTCCCCTATTTTACATACTGAATGTAATATCTATTGAAAAAAAAAAAAATCACATACAGCAGGCAGACGCCTGCGCTGAAGCATGATAGCATGTATAATATGCATTGAATTATTTTATATGCTGATATAAATTTATTCAGAAAAAAAAAATTCTCTCAAGTTGGCGCCTGCGCAGTAGCATCGATCAGTGATCTGATAGATGCTACTGCGCAGGCGCCACCGGTGCCATCTTGGTGGAAACAAATTTTTTTTCTGCATGAAGGGGATCATGATTGAGCATTTCTACATGAAAGGGATCATGATGGGGCATATTTCTACATGAAGGGGATCATGATTGGGCATATTACTGCAAGAAGGGGATCATGATGGGGCATATTACTACAAGAAGGGGATCATGATGGGGCATATTACTACAAGAAGGGGATCATGATTGGGCATATTTCTGCAAGAAGGGGATCATGATGGGGCATATTTCTGCACCAATGGGATCATGATGGGACATATTTCTGCATGAAGGGGATCATGATGGGGCATATTTCTGCATGAAGGGGATCATGATGGGGCATGTTTCTGCATGAAGGGGATCATGATGGGGCATATTTCTGCATGAAGGGGATCATGATGGGGCATATTTCTGCATGAGGGGGATCATGATAGGGCATATTTCTGCATGAGGGGGATCATGATGGGGCATATTTATATGTGAAGGATCATGATGGGGCATATTACTACAAGAAGGGGATCATGATGGAGCATATTTCTGCATGAAGGGGATCATGATGGGGCATATTTCTGCATGAAGGGGATCATGATGGGGCATGTTTCTGCATGAAGGGGATCATAATGGGGCATATTTCTGCATGAAGGGGATCATGATGGGACATAATTCTGCATGAAGGGGATTATGATGGGGCATGTTTCTGCATGAAGGGGATCATGATGGGGCATATTTCTGCATGAGGGGGATCATGATAGGGCATATTTCTGCATGAGGGGGATCATGATGGGGCATATTTATACGTGAAGGATCATGATGGGGCATATTACTACAAGAAGGGGATCATGATGGAGCATATTTCTGCATGAAGGGGATCATGATGGGGCATATTTCTACGTGAAGGGGATCATGATGGGGCATATTTCTGCATGAAGGGGATCATGATGGGGCATATTACTACAAGAAGGGGATCATGATGGAGCATATTTCTGCATGAAGGGGATCATGATGGGGCATGTTTCTGCATGAAGGGGATCATGATGGGGCATATTTCTACATGAAGGGGATCATGATGGGGCATATTTCTGCATGAAGGGGATCATGATGGGGAATATTTATACATGAAGGGGATCATGATTGGGCATTTCTACATGAAAGGGATCATGATGGGGCATATTTCTACATGAAGGGGATCATGATGGGGCATATTTCTGCATGAAGGGGATCATGATGAGGCATTTCTACATGATGGGGCATATTACTACAAGAAGGGGGAAATGATGGGGCATATTACTACAAGAAGGGGATCATGATTGGGCATATTTCTGCATGAAGGGGGTCATGCTGGGGCATATTTCTGCAAGAAGGGGATCATGATGGGGCATATTTCTGCACCAATGGGATCATGATGGGACATATTTCTGCATGAAGGGGATCATGATGGGGCATGTTTCTGCACGAAGGGGATCATGATGGGCATATTTCTGCATGAAGGGGATCATGATGGGGCATATTTCTACATGAAGGGGATCATGATTGGGCATATTACTGCAAGAAGGGGATCATGATGGGGCATATTACTACAAGAAGGGGATCATGATGGGGCATATTACTACAAGAAGGGGATCATGATTGGGCATATTTCTGCATGAAGGGGATCATGATGGGGCATATTTCTGCACCAATGGGATCATGATGGGACATATTTCTGCATGAAGGGGATCATGATGGGGCATATTTCTGCATGAAGGGGATCATGATGGGGCATGTTTCTGCATGAAGGGGATCATGATGGGGCATATTTCTGCATGAAGGGGATCATGATGGGGCATATTTCTGCATGAGGGGGATCATGATAGGGCATATTTCTGCATGAGGGGGATCATGATGGGGCATATTTATATGTGAAGGATCACGATGGGGCATATTACTACAAGAAGGGGATCATGATGGAGCATATTTCTGCATGAAGGGGATCATGATGGGGCATATTTCTGCATGAAGGGGATCATGATGGGGCATATTTCTGCATGAAGGGGATCATGATTGAGCATTTCTACATGAAAGGGAACATGATGGGGCATATTTCTACATGAAGGGGATCATGATTGGGCATATTACTGCAAGAAGGGGATCATGATGGGACATATTACTACAAGAAGGGGATCATGATGGGGCATATTACTACAAGAAGGGGATCATGATTGGGCATATTTCTGCAAGAAGGGGATCATGATGGGGCATATTTCTGCACCAATGGGATCATGATGGGACATATTTCTGCATGAAGGGGATCATGATGGGGCATATTTCTGCATGAAGGGGATCATGATGGGGCATGTTTCTGCATGAAGGGGATCATGATGGGGCATATTTCTGCATGAAGGGGATCATGATGGGGCATATTTCTGCATGAGGGGGATCATGATAGGGCATATTTCTGCATGAGGGGGATCATGATGGGGCATATTTATATGTGAAGGATCATGATGGGGCATATTACTACAAGAAGGGGATCATGATGGAGCATATTTCTGCATGAAGGGGATCATGATGGGGCATATTTCTGCATGAAGGGGATCATGATGGGGCATGTTTCTGCATGAAGGGGATCATGATGGGGCATATTTCTGCATGAAGGGGATCATGATGGGGCATAATTCTGCATGAAGGGGATTATGATGGGGCATGTTTCTGCATGAAGGGGATCATGATGGGGCATATTTCTGCATGAGGGGGATCATGATAGGGCATATTTCTGCATGAGGGGGATCATGATGGGGCATATTTATACATGAAGGATCATGATGGGGCATATTACTACAAGAAGGGGATCATGATGGAGCATATTTCTGCATGAAGGGGATCATGATGGGGCATATTTCTACGTGAAGGGGATCATGATGGGGCATGTTTCTGCATGAAGGGGATCATGATGGGGCATATTTCTACATGAAGGGGATCATGATGGGGCATATTTCTGCATGAAGGGGATCATGATGGGGAATATTTATACATGAAGGGGATCATGATTGGGCATTTCTACATGAAAGGGATCATGATGGGGCATATTTCTACATGAAGGGGATCATGATGGGGCATATTTCTGCATGAAGGGGATCATGATGAGGCATTTCTACATGATGGGGCATATTACTACAAGAAGGGGGAAATGATGGGGCATATTACTACAAGAAGGGGATCATGATTGTGCATATTTCTGCATGAAGGGGGTCATGCTGGGGCATATTTCTGCAAGAAGGGGATCATGATGGGGCCAATTTTGTCCTTAATGACCAAGACAATTTTTACAATTCTGACCACTGTCACTTTAAGAAGTGCTTCAACATATCCCACTGATTCTGAGACTGTTTTTTCATGACATATTGTATTTCATGTTAGTAGTAAAATTTCTTCAATATGACTTGTGTTTATTTATGGAAAAAAACCTGAAATTTGGCAAATTTAGCAATTTTCAAACTCTTAATCTTTGTGCCCTTACATCAGAATCGTGTCACACAAAATAGTTAATAAATAACATTTCCCACATGTGTACTTTACATCTGCACAATTTTGGAAACAATGTTTTTGTTAGGAAGTTATAAGGTTTAAAAGTTGACAAGCGGTCTCTCATTTTTCCAGCAAAATTTACCAAACCATTTTTCTAGGGACCACCTCACATTTGAAGGGAGTTTGGAGGTTAAATATGACAGAAAATACCCAAAAGTGACACCATTCTAAAAACTGCACCCCTAAAGGTGCACAAAACCAGATTCAAGAAGTTTATTAACCCTTCAGGTGCTTCACAAGAACTAAAGCAATGTGGAAGGAAAAAATGAGCATTTTACTTTTTTCACAAAAGTAGACTCAACCTTTTTTATTTTCACAAGGGGAACAAAGAAAATGGACCACAAAATTTGTTGTGCAATTTCCCCTGAGAACACCGATGGCAGGGCTCAGAAGGGAGGGAGCACCATTTGACTTTTTGAATGCAAAATTGGCTGGAATCAATGGTGGGCGCCAGGTTGTGTTTGGAGACCCCCTGATGGGCCTAAACAGTGGAAACCCCCCAATTCTAACGCCAACCGTATCTCCAACACACCTCTAACCCCAACCCTAACCTTAGCTCTAACCCCAACCCTAGCCCTAATGGAAAAAATACATTTTTTTAATTTTATTATTTTTACCTAACCAAGGGGGTGATAAAGGGGGTTTGATGTACTATTTTTTTATTTTGATCACTGTGATACGGTTTGTCACATTGATCAAAATGAACCAATGGGAAAAAAATTTACTGTTGCTGGATGTCGGCTGTGGTAGGCCGGGGGACAGAACCCGAGGGTCCGGGGAAGGCAAAGGAACCAGGGAGCTCGGGGGACCCAATTTCTCTCTCCTCTGATATGCTAAATCATATCAAAGGAGAAAGAAATGAATGGGAAATCTGACTTTTTTGCGGTCGACGTTATTTGATGAACAAAAGGCGATCACAAGACTGGGGACGCTAAAACCCGACCCGAATCATGTTCTCTGGGGTCTCGGCTACCCCCAGTGGCCAAGATCCCAGAGATTTTCTGAAGCTGGGGGGCACTATACACTTAATTCTCATCTATCAGTGATCTGATAGATGCTACTGCGCAGGCGCCACCGGTGCCATCTTGGTGGAAACAAATTTTTTTTCCTCTAGCAAGATGTCAGCATCTATCAGATCACCAATATATGCTACTGCATAGGTGCTGCAGGCGCCATTTTGAGAGAGATTTTTTTTTTCTCAATAAATTTATAATGGCAAATTCATATTATACTTATCATGCTGCAGCACAGGTGATTTTTTTTTTTTCCAAACATTCAGTATGTAAAATACGGGGCAGATCACTGAGGGATCAGTGACCTGTCCTAGGACATCAATATGAATAGCTAAGCAGAACACCAGATGAAGACCCCCACAGGTCACCCCAGAGCACGAGCATGTCATTAACTGAAAATAAATTAACCACAAGGTGGATTTCAATAACCCAGGTATCATTTTAATCAGTATAACAGTGCCAACCTGACACTGTCTGTAGGTTACTCAGCCAACCTGCAATGTATCTAGGTTACTCAGCACAATCCATCCTGCTGACAAGTTCCCTTTAAATCAGAAAGTTATGTCACACAAAATGTTTTAATCCCAATTTTTTTTTAATTTTCTCAAGGATAGCAGGAGAAAAATGACTCAAATTTGTGCAATTTCTCCTGAGAACACTGATACCCCATATGTGGTCAAAAACTACTTGTGAGGTACAGTGCAAAGCTCAGAAGGGAAGAAGCGCCATATTGGAGTTCAGATTTTGTTGGAATGATTTGAGTGTGCCTTGTTACATTGACAGAGCCCCTGAGGTGCCAGTGTAAGTTACTAGCAGGCGTATAGGATGCAGTGACGAGCAGGAGGCAGATCAAATGTTAACCGGTGTTTTTATATAACAAGAGGAAAAAAAGATGACAAAGCTTTCTCTACGCAGGGAGATGATATGCACAAGATGCACAGCAGTATTGCGCAGGGCACATATATATGAAAGTGCAGTATAATGCGGTGACAGCCTGACTTCAGCTGTCCACAACGGTAAACAAAAAAAGAGTTACTAACGGCGGGGAAGGAAAAACGTAGAGTTAAACTTATCATACTCTGTCGTCCAGAGGGAGGTGGTTGGAAGATCCCACAATGGCGCCACAGATGGCGTGTCACGTTGAGAAAGCGGTCCTGGATGTACCGGAGGCACTGTCTCTTGGCGGCGGCAAAGAATCTGGGAACTTTTGGTGGGCCGCTGTATGGCCGGGTATCAGTGGCTGTTGTTTCAGCGTATGAGGATGAGGGATCCAGTCTCAAGGCAGCAACCTCGGCTATAGAGTTGAAGCCTCTGACGGGGGCTGTGCACCCTTAGCTGTCAGCGGTCAAGCGTTGTGCAGTACGCTCAGCGTTTCCTGCCCGCGGTCGCATAGGGTCGGCATCCGGCAGTGGTAAGCGGTCACTGGAGCTGTTGCTGGAGGCAGGGTAGTACACACTCAAGCGTAGTCTGCCGTCCGATGGATTGCCCGCAGGGAGGGAGCAAACCTTCACCTGCCGCAGCTCCTGTCTTCCCACCAAAAGCCCCGGGTTCCCACGCACAGCCCCTTTTATAACAGGCCTGCCCTTGGCAGCAGGGGTCACAGGTCTGTCCCGGTCAGGTTCTCTGTCCCCCTGCAACACTAGTGGCAGTCCCAATGGTTCCGGCCCAGAGAAATCGTTGTTCCAGTCCTTCCTCCCACACCAGAACAGCAGAACCCCCATAAGTGAACCCATTTTACAAACTACACCTCTTAATTAATTCTTGTAGGGGTGCAGTGATCATATTGACACAACAGGCGGGTCACAGAATTTTATACCATTAGCCACTGAAGAAAAAATAATTGCATTTTTACCACCAAAACTTTGTTTTAGCTCCAGATTTCACATTTTCACGCTGGGAAATGAGTTAAAATGGCACCAAAATTTGTCCCGCAATTTCTGTTGAATGTACAAATACTCCATATGTGGTTGTACAGTACTGCTAAAGGTACTGTCACACTTAGCGATGTACCAGCGATCCCGACCAGCGATATGACGCGGTCAGGATCGCTGGTACATCGCTAAGTGGTCGCTAGTGAGCTGCCACACAGGCAGATCTCACCAGCGACATCGCTGGGGACGGGGGTCGCTACTTACCTGTCACACTAGGCGATCCTGCGTCCTCCCGCCCGGCTCCATGCTCGTCGCTCGTCGTCACAGCAGGAAGCGCCGCAGGAAGCTGACGACGAGAAACGGACCTGGACGTTCTCGCGCGATCAGCGATAACCAGCGGGGGAGCGGGTCGGAGGTAAGTATCAGACACAGCGATATCTCTAGCAATATCGCTATAACGTCACTAGTTATAGCGATATTGCTAGCGATATCTCTTAGTGTGACATGCCCTTTAGCCATAGGGGAAGACTAAGGAGGGGCGGAGCGCAAATTGCCTCCTGTAGTGTAGATTTTCTTAGGATAAGTTTGTGGACTCCATATACAGATTAACTAAGTGCTAGAAGAGCAGAAACCCCATTCAAGTGACCCCATTTTGGAAATTATACCCCTTTGGGAATGTATCTACAGGTGTAAAGGCGATTTTGATTTCATGTTTTTTTCCAGAAACTAGAAGCAGTGAATGTTGAGTGAAAATTGCAACCTACCATTGTAGTTATCAGTATGTTGAAGTGACCAGTACATTGTAGTGCCCAGCTCATGCTTCTGGAGACATGCACCTGTAATTTAGGCAGGGTCTCATCACTACAGAAAACGTGGATGCAAAATGTGGTTAAGGCACACTGTGGGGCTCAGAAGGGAGGGGGCTTTGGGAGTGCAGAATTTGCTAGATTTCTTTTGGGGGATGAGGAGCCATAGTGCTTTTTCTGAGTCTTTGTACAACCAGTAACATGGAAGCCCCCTATATTTTCATTAACAGATTATGGACCGGAGTGAGGACTTGCTTTTTTTCTGGATTGAGTTGAAGCTTTTATTGTGAGCATTTTACATAACATTTGGGATTACTTTTATCCTGCACTCTGCACTGGGCACGTACTTTGGGGGTTCCATCTAAATCTCTCAGTGACGTGATTCAGATGAAACCTTTGAGGGATCGATTCACTATAATGAGTCAGCAGAGATACTGTGGACTCCATCAGTCTGGCATACAGGTAAGATAGCTTCGGTGTAGATCACGAGAAATTCATTTATAATGTTATATGCTAATGATTTCTTTTCAGAAGTGCACAAAACTGTGGAAAACCGCACTTTTATGCACGCCTAAAAAGACTGATACCGCCAGATCACAGGTCAGACAGCCTCCACAGTGCCTCCATCTGCCTCATTATAGGAAATCTACTGCCAGGGGTTGCTTCTGAATCATGTATTTCAGACATTTACATGGAAAACCCAATGTAAGTGCTCAGCGCAGAGCCTAGGATAATTGTGAAACAAGCCATACTGTGATCTTTGTGAAGCAGAATGAGCAAGTCAACAGCAGGTGAAGGATTTATTTTATTTATTTCTTATGTCGTTCTTCATGCGGTATAAGTGATTAGACAAATTTATTCTTTGGGTCAGTGTGATTACAGCGATACCAGATTTATATAGTTTTTTATGTTTAGCTTCTCTCAAACACTAAAAGACCCTTTAAAAAAAAAAAACAACTAGTTTTTGCATCGCCATATTTTGAGTGCTATAATTTTTACATATTTCTGTCAATAGAGTCATGTGAGAGCCTTCTTTGGAGGAGTTGACGTTTTTATTGGTACCATTTTTGGGCACATGACATTTTTTTGATAGCTTTCTATTCTGTTCTTTGGGAGGCAGAATGAACAAAAACCAGCAATTCAGGAATTGATTCCTTTTGGGGGATTCCATGTGTGGTAAAGTTTATAAGCGGCAGCTTTATTCTTCTGATCAGTACGATCACAGTGATACCACATTTATATAATTTTTTAATGTATTTTTCATGTTTTGGCGATTTTACACAATAAAAACTTTTGTAGAAAAAAATATTATTTTTGCATCACTTTATTCTGAGAGCTATAACTTTTTTATTTTTCCGCTGATGGAGCTGTTTGGCAGCTTTTTTGCTTGCGGGACAAGATGACGATTTCAACAGTACCATTTTTATTTACATTTATCTTTTTGATTGCCTTTTATTTCACTTTTTGTTTGGCAGTATGATGAAAAAGTTTAATTTTTTGCCTCGTTTTTTATTTTTTTATGGTTAAGGGGTTAACTAGTGAGACAGTTTTATGCGGCAGGTCGTACCAGCAAGTCACATCAATCACAATGCAGTGGGTTTGAATAATTTCTGAACAGGACCATGCCTGACCGTGACTGAAGTGCCATCCCTATGACTGAAATAAAAGGAAAGATGTGATGTGAAATACGTGATGCAATCTAAAAATGATATAAAGTGTTTTTACGCATATAGTTGTGCTCAAAGATTTACATACCCCTGCAGATTTTTTACTTTCTTGGCCTTTTTTAAGAGAATATGAATGATAACACCAAAACTTTTTCTCCACTCATGGTTAGTGGTTGGGCATTGAAAAGGCATTTGAGATTTTACCGGCTGCTCTGCTTTTTGACTCGGTGTATTCATTATACAAATGCCCAATATTCTCCTACATCAGGATTACGGAAATATTTCTTTTAGGGCTCGCTCACACTTGCGATGAAATCGGACGAGTGCAATCTGATTAAAAAAATCATGAAGCAGACAAGAATAGTCAAGAACAGACCATTGATCAGCCTTGGTGAGTGTATTGTCCGCGTGTCGTCCGTTGCATACATTGATATGTGAACCCGGCCTAAATGTAGGTTCCAATTCATAAAGTCATTGACGTCACAGAACCAATTTATTAAGATCGGAGAATAAACAGGCGTTCTTCATAACTATTAATTTGTTCTCCGTGCGGCGCGTGCTCAATACATGGATTATTACTGTGTACTGATGGTTTGCTGGTGACACTCCCTACTTATTTACTTTTCTCTTGCCTAATGTTTCCCTCCCGGCAATAAGTCTTCATGTGCATTTTCTTGGTAAGTAGCAGAGATTTCCTTCTCTTGCAGCCTGACAAATCCTGCAATGCAGCAGCTATCCGAGCTTAATGGCAGAAAGGTACAGTATGTTTTCTGGACTGTTTACTAGTGTGGATTGCCATTCACCTTAGCCTAGGTCACACATGTTGCTCTGACTACATGGCGGGCACATAGGCGGCAGCAGCAGCCTTCGCGGAGGCTTGGGAGTGCTGGGTTTATTCCAGGATGAATAGCAATGTATTTTTGGCAGGCCACTTGCTTAGATCTGCAGTGTAGAGAACACAAGCTCACACCATTATCAGCTCTGACAGCGTGTGTGCATGCTGGAGCCTGGGAGCGCTCTCGGGGGTCTACCGGAGGACCCCACATCAGTAACGGTAAGAGAGGATTTATCTGACAATATAGATGACACTGCTGCTCCGATATCCTTATATGAACAGGATTTAGTCACAGCCTGTAATCTCTGCGCTCACGAATCTGCCATTCTGCTCTCTTCCTCCCATAAAATAGACTGTCTGCATTCGTTATCGTCATCATTTTAGGTTACGGTCGCTATATGAGTGAATAACCTTCCGTAAAAGTCATTTACTATTTTTTTTTTAGTTGCTTGCTGCGTTCGCTATAATTGCATTTATATGATTGTTTTTTTTTTTTTTTAATAACGCTGATAGTAGTACTAAAGTATGGAATAGTGAACAGCAATTCCTCCAAGAACCATATGACAGAAAAAGACATACTGCAAGATCATTTACATGGGTTTTTAATTTGTTTCTAATAGTAGAGCTTGTCTATCATACTTTCGATTTAGGGATTCTGCAGATGACCATATTATAGGATTTCATACAACCTCCACATTGTACAGGTCCTAAAACTGCTCCCATAAGCAGTCTGCGGGACGTACTGTACCTCCAGATGACTCCAATTTCATACAGTGACATACAGCACTATACAGAGATAGTCTTCCCTCAAATCAACATTTCGCCAAGAACATGCCACAAATGTTCAGCAGAGATTGAAAGTTTTCCAAAAAAATAGGTGATAACATGCCGATTGCTGAAGTTTCAACTCCTGGATCCTGAGAATCAGAGAATGGAGCAGTGAGCTATCACCGGCACTGCCACTCCATTATTATTATGGGAATGCCGAGCACAGCGTTCAGCAATAGCGGAGAGACCCAATAAAAGGGTTGTCCGGTCTAAATCGATAAGTCTGCAGTCACTCTGTGTGCCAGCAGACTTATGAATACCCCCAGTGCACACACTGTGCGCGGCGAGGATTCGCCAGTTTCTGAGCTGAGAACAGCACCGCGGTGTAACTAGAGCATGAGCTCCAGTGCGAGACTCATATATTATATATATATATTATACACACATTGCTCAAAGCAATAAAGGGAACGCTGAAGTACTACATCCTAGACAGGCTCGGACTGGCCCATAGGGTAACAGGGGAATCCCACGGTGGGCCCCGCTGCAGATCTGGGCCCTCAAACCCACTGTATGGGCAGTACTTGGCATAATTTAGTTGATTCACTGTGTACAGAAAAAAGTAGCATCTCATCATTCATTAACCGCTTTTCCCCCCAAAGGTGGTTTGCACGTTAAAGACTAGACCAATTTTTACAATTCTTACCAATGTCACTTTATGAGGTAATAACTCTGAAACGCTTCCATGGATCCCGGTGATTCTGACACTGCTTTCTCGTGACATATTGTACTTCGTGATCGAGGTAAAATTTTGTTTGATATGACTTGCGTTTATTTGTGAAAAAAATGGAAATTTGGCGAACATTTTGAAAATTTTGCAATTTTCCAACTTTAAATTTTCATGCCCTTAAATCACAGAGATATGTCATATAAAATACTTAATAAATAACATTTCCCACATGTTTACTTTACATCAGCACAATTTTGGAACCAATTTTTTTTTGTTAGAAAGTTATAAGGGTTAAAAGTTAAACAGCGATTTCTCATTTTTACAACACCATTTTTTTTTTTCAGGGACCACATCACATTTGAAGTCAATTTGAGGGGTCTATATGATAGAAAATACCCAAAAGTGACACCATTCTAAAAACTGCAACCCCTGAAGGTTCTCAACCCACATTAAAGAAGCTTACTAACCCTTCAGGTGCTTCACAGGAATTTTTGGAATGTTTAAAAAAAAATGAACATTTAACTTTTTTCACAAAAAATTTACTTCAGATCCAATTTTTTTTATTTTACCAAGGGTAACAGGAGAAATTGAACACCAAAAGTTGTTGTACAAATTGTCCTGAGTATGCTGATACCCATATATGGAGGTAAACCACTGTTTGGGCGCATGGCAGAGCTCGGAAGGGAAGGAGCGACGTTTGGCTTTTCAATGCAAAATTGGCTGGAATTGAGATCGGATGTCATGTTGCGTTTGGAGAGCTCCTGATGTGCCCAAACAGTGGAAACCCCCACAAGTGACACCATTTTGGAAACTAGACCAGCTAAGGAACTTATCTAGATGTGTGGTGAGCACTTTGAACCCCCAAGGGCTTCACAGAAGTTTATAACGTAGAGCCATAAAAATAAAAAATGATATTTTTTCACAAAAATGATATTTTCGCCCCCAATTTTTAATTTTCACAAGGGTAAGAAAAGGAAACTGGACCACAAAAGTTGTTGTCCATGTATGTGGTGGTAAATCACTGTTTGGGTGCACAGCCGAGCTCAGAAGGGAAGGAGCACCGTTTGCCTTTTTTAACGTAGAATTAGCTGGAATTGAGATTGGATGCCATGTCGCGTTTGGAGAGCCCCTGATGTACCTAAACAGTGGAAATCTCCCATTTCTAACTCCAACCCTATCCCCAACACACCCCTAACCCTAATCCCAACCCTAGCCCTAACCACAAACCTAACCCTAACACAACCCCAACTCAAACCCTAATGGGAAAATGGAAATAAATACATTTTTTTTATTTCATTATTTTTCCCTAAGGGGGTGATAAAAGGGGGATTGATTTATTATTTTTTTTTTATTTTGATCACTGTGATAGGGTCTATCACAGTGATCAAAATGAACCAATAGGAAAAAATCTCTTCTTGGAGGCCGCATTGCACATGCGCCCGCCATTTTCTCCCGGAAGAAGAAGCTGGCATTCCAGCGAACTTCAGGGAGGCCTGCAGGGACAACGGAGGTACCGGGGGACCCTATTTCTCTCTCCTCTGATGTGCAATCACTTCAGAAGAGAGAGAAATTAAATTGAAAATCTGACTTTTTTTTGCAGTCGCCGCGGGGTCTCCGATCCAATGGCAAAGGGGCTGTCAGCCCTCTGTCTGCTCCCGGCATGCTGCGATAGTGTTCGATCGCAGTATTTCAGGGGGTTAAAGTGCCGGGAGCAGTCTGGCACTTTAACACCCGTCCGCGCTCGGCTGCGCACCCCCTCTGTGGGTGGTTGATCGCTACGGCGTACTATACCGTCCATGGCCAAATTGTGCCAAGTCACATTACATAGTGGAATGCATTGAGAACAATAAAACATAAAAATGATACATGTAAATCATAGTTAATAGCCCATGGAGGTCTGGATTTGGAAAGATACTCAAAATCAAACTGGAAAATCAAATTACAGGCTTGTTAAAACTTCAGTGGAAATGCCTCAAGACAAGGAAATGATGCTCAGTAGTGTGTGTGGCCTCCACGTGCCTGTACGACCTCCCTACAACACCTAAGCATGCTCCTTATGAGGCAGTAGCTGTTCTCCTGAGGGATCTCCTCCTAGACCTGGATTAAAGCATGCCCATCAGTCAACTCCTGGACAGTCTGTAGTGTAGCGTGACATTGGTCGATAGAACGAGACATGATGTACTATAAGTGCTCGATTGGATTCAGGTCTGGGGGAAGGGCAGACTCGTACATAGCATCAATGCTTTCCTCATGCAGGAACTGCTGACACACTTAAGCCACATGAAGCCTAGCATTGTCATGCATCAAAAGGAACCCAGGGCCCAGTGCACCTGCATTTGGTCTCACAATGGGTATAAGGATCTTATCTCGGTACCTAATGGCAGTCAGGCTACCTCTGGCGAGCACATGGAGGGCTGCGTGGCCCTCCAAAGAAATACCTCCCCACACCATTACTGACCTACTGCCAAACCGGCATTGCTTGAGTATGTTGTAGGCAGCAGAACGTTCTCCACAGCATCTACAGACTCTGTCACATCTGTCACATGTGCTCAGTGTGAACCTGGTCTCATCCGTGAAGAGCACAGGGCACTAATGTCGAATCTGCCAATCTTGGTGTTCTCTGGCAAATGCCAATCGCCCTGCACAGTGTTGGGCTGTAAGCCCAACAACCACTTGTGGACGCCGGGCCCTCGGATCACCCTCATGTGGACGCCGGGCCCTCACACCACCCTCATGGAGTCTGTTTCTGACAGTTTAAGCAGACCCATTAATGTTAGTGGCCTGATGGTGGTAATTTTGCAGGGCTCTGGCACTGTTCCTCCTTTCACGAAAGAGGAGGTACCGATCCTGATGCTGAGTTGTTACCCTCTTACAGTCCTTTCCACATCTGCTAGTGTACTGGCCTGTCTACTGGTGTCTGCTCCATGCTCTGGACACTGTGCTAACAGACACAGCTACTCTTCTTGCCACAGATCACATTGATGTGCCATCCTGGAGGAGCTAATAAAAAGCTGGAAGGAAAGTAAAAGCCCAATAGGGTTTTATCTGGGTATTAAGAGATACCTCTAATCAGATTGTACTCACCATATAGAGCCCAAGCACAGGCTCATACAAATATTTGCTGCTGCAGATCCATCGATCTCCTCGTGACCAGCCAGAGTAAAAAAAAATGGGATAAAAAGTTGGCTTAACTCCACGCTGCTTGAAAGATAGATGTCCAAATGGATATTCAGATGAAAAAGTGGCTTTATTCAACGCGTTTCGGAGTACTATATACTTTTGTATTGAGTTAATCCACCTTTTTATCCCATTTTTTTTATCCTGGAGGAGCTACACTACCTGAGCAACTTCTGTGAGTTGTAGACACCGCCTCACCACCACCGCTGCTGTAGCTCTAAGGGTGAGAGCAATGACAAAATGGAAAAGCGACCAAAAACAACAGCCAAAAAGAATGAGAACAGAGAAATGGTCTTTGGTCACCACCTGCAGAACCGCTCCTTTATAGGGGTTGTCTTGCTAATTGCCTACAATTTTTACCTACTGTCTGTTCCATTTGCACAACAGCAGGAGAAATTGAGTCACAATTGTTACTTCATAACTGGACAGGTTGATTTCACAGAAGTGAAATTGAATTGGAGTTACATTGTGTTGTTTAAGTGTTCCCTTTATTTTTTTGAGCAGTGTATATGTGGTGCCCCTGAGGCTCAGTCGCCACAGAGGTACTGCACCTCCTCCTGAGGTGTGGTACCCCACCATCCAGGTAAGTTGGAGGCTCCTGACCACGCTCCAACACCTGCATCCCACACAACAAGGTAGTTCAGCAAAGCCACATTGCGGTTCCCTGCTTGGAGTGTAACAGAGCACCTTTGGTGTCTCCCTGCTTGGAACACGAAACGTGCTGGGAGGCGGGTGGAGTTAGAATACATAAAAGAGCGGGAGGGTTTAGGATTAGAGGTCAGCCAGTCGGAGAGAGTCACTCAGAGAGGAGTGAGGAAAGGAAATCCCTGGAAGAGGGATGGAGGAAGGAGGTGCTGCAGCAGATCTCATTGACCTGGGTCTGCTGGCACGGGAAAGGAAAAAAGGAGAAAGACATTGAACCGAAACCTGATCTTCCATAAGAAGGAAAGACTAGTACGGAACGTAGGAGTAAAAGGGAACAGATGACGTGGGTTAGAGGAAGAACCCTGCCTAGAAGTTCTAAGCGCAAGGCCGGGGCCCGGTCCCCGAGGTTGTATGGACACTAATGGTTCTACAGCAGACACCGGTGGAGTAGTGGGCTGTAAATGCACTACTCCCATCTAAGACTTGGGGGCACAACAGCAACATTGATAGTGAGCCGGGATTCAGGAGTAAGGATTCCCCGAAGCAGGCTACAGCTGTCTGCCGTACAAGTAGAGTTCTTGGGAACCTCTGTCAGGAGGCACTCCAGTGTAACTCAGTACTGGGAGTACTTCACACTTAAAGGCGCTATAGAGGAGACGTTTAGAAAGGCACATGTTGGCGGAGCGTTGGAAGGGAGCATTCCATCTTGCCTGGAGGTTGACTGAGTCCCTGACCCGGAGGACAGGGCACGGAGGCAGACACCTGTGTGTACTACAGACTGTGAGTAAAGCTTTGGAACTGCAAGCCCTGGTGTCCTCCATTCATTCTTGCACCAACGCATCCAGGACCGCTACATCTGGGTACCAGCTTCTACACCGCTTGTGCCTCTCCTCTTCCCCTACATCTACACTGTCCTGGGGCTACAGCTCCACCTGTGGGAGCTTCACCATCTTGGCTAAAACACACCACCAGCCCCAGAGGATCTGCATGCAACGTCGGCTTAACATCTCACTTGCCGAACACCACAGGTGGCGTCACAAACTATTCATTCAAACCATTACATTTCCCCCATTACTTGGGCGCCCAGGGCCACGGACCGGGTCCCCGCTGCTGTGACACATTCCGCTGATACCGGCCCGGTACCGAGTACCCCACAGCCCTGGGAGGGCGACCCATATATATCATATGTATACATATATGTATGTATGTATGTATCCCCATCCTGGTATATATATTCCCCATCCTTAATGTACAGCAGAGGATAAACCATTATTCTCACTAGGGGCATACATACAGTAAAAATCATGGGGATCCATAGAAGAACTATATTGCTCTATATATAGTCCTCTATATAGTATACAGCATCCCACAGTTTTCCAGACACTGCACAGCTCATAAATCAAAAGATACAAGAACAGCGCTCCATCCAGGTGTAGTAGTAGAAAAAAGACTTTATTCCACCATAACGCAATACAACGTTTCGATCAAAAATAGATCTTTGTCAAGTATACAAAACAGTGCAAAGGGCTAGCTTAAATAGTGTGGAGCTACTGTACAACAAGCACCAATCACCATCAAGCCACATCCCATATCTAAAATATTTATAATAAATTACAAATAACAGACATCTAACAAGTAGGGTCCATATCATTTACAATAAACAAGATGGCAATATATATACAATTAAAAAATACATATAATCAACACATATCCCGAGTATATTCATCTCAATATCAACAAATAAAAAAGATGCATCCTCACCTCTGATGAGGATGGCCCCTTCTTCCCCTTTGTACCCTGTATGTAAATCTAGTACAGTTAGTCATAATCGTCAACGCTTGTCTGAGGGCATTTTCATAAGGATCAAGTCCCCATGACTATCAAGTCTAAATTTACATGCAAGAAGAGGCCATATATCAGGAATGGAGAGGTGCAGAACAAAAAGCCCCACTATCTCTGCATACATTACGGTATATAACAAGAGTCAGCCCTGGGGGATGACGGATAACTTGCCTCTTTAAAAGCATTAAACTATGAATAGGGATGAGCAAACCCGAACAGTAAAGTTTGGGGTTCATACCGGACACCTAGTGTCCAGTGCTGAATACGGACTTTTTACTGAACGTCCGTGTTATTGTTCGGGTTCAGCTGCCTAATAAAGCTTGTTGAAATCAACAAGCTTTAAAGGGATTGTCTGGTCCAAATCGATAAGTCTGCATTCAGTCTGTGTGACTGCAGAATTATGAATCCCCCAAGCTCATACACTGTCAGCCTCTGGAATTCACCGGTTTATGATCAGGGACCGGAGGGTATGTATGTGTTATACATACTCCCGGCCAGGGCCCGTCTGGTGGGTGTGGCCTCGCTCCATACACTTGTATTGAGCTGATGCGGCTCCCAGACTAGTGCCGTGACTGTCCAGTGGACCTGGACTACTAAAGGGCGCAGCCTCGCTCCATACAAGTATGTGGAAGCAAGACTGCGCTCACTGACCATGACTACAGTATGTATAACTCTTGCATACTCTTTGGTCCCAGCTCAGAAATCAGCGAATCCCCACAGCACACAATGCCTGTGCTGGGGGGATTCAAAAGTCTGCAGTCACACAGAGTGACTGCAGATTTATCGATTTGGATTGCTGTGGGCACTTCCTTCCCCATCGCAGTCATGCCAAGTAATGGCATGACTGTGATTACCCAGCGCACCACGTGACCACGGGTCAAGTTCTGGTACCTGAACCGAACTTTGGACTCAAGCTCGTCTGAACTTGGCAAACTTAAACTTCTACGGGTTCACTCATCCCTATCTATGAATGATAATATGCCTCTAAATAACACAATTATACAGATAAGAAGTAGTACTACAAGATGCAAATACTATCGCCATACTGTTACTGAACAAAATCAAAGATCAACAATAACAATATTATCACTATACCACCCACTAGATATAACCACCACATAGTGACTAAATATTACCACCATACAGTGAAAAACGTAGCGTGCTCCCATATCTTATAGGCTGCAGACCTAAACCAGCTGTTACACCAACCCGGTGTCACAATCCATTTTTGGATCTGTCATTCTTGGCTGCTCACATTTAAACCCTTTTTCCTATCTGGCCATCGGAAGTTAATGTCAGTCTACCCCCCCCTTGGTGGTCGCTGGTGTTATTACATCTTTAGTTAGTCTGCTGTTGGGTTTTCCTCCCCCCGGTGGCCGCTGATGTTACTGCATTGTGATTCATTATCTTTGCGGGTGGGTGCCCCTCCCTTTATAAGGCCACCTGGTACTCCAGCTAGCTGTTGGTAATACAGGTCATTTGGAAGCCAACCTTTCTGAAGAGACAAGCTATCTTGAGCAGTGGTGTTTGCAGCTGATCTGGAGCAGTGGTTTTCCTGCTGGAAGCTGTCTCCGGGTGCCTTACTCTGTGGTTCGGTGCATGACTGCAGAGTAAGCAGTGTTGTTTGTTTTTCCCTGACTACACACAGTCCCGTGTTTTAAGTTACATGGCCTCTGTGGATGATCGGCTGAATAGCCTCCAGTCCGCGGCCCCGGTTCCAGTTGGAACCCAAGATTCGGCATCTGTGCCCCAACCCTCGCCTCGCTTGGGAAAGCCGCCCAGGTACAGTGGAGATCCCAAACTTTGCAGGGGATTTTTGAACCAATGCCGCCTCCACTTTGAACTACTACCTCAGCAATACCCCACCGATCGGAGTAAGGTGGCATTTGTTGTTTCTCACCTTGAGGTGGAAGCTTTAGCGTGGGTAAATCAGTTGTGGGAACAAGATGATCCTGTGGTGTCACGGTTATCTCTATATTTGGAGACCTCTCATAGAGTATTCGACAAGCAGGGTCGTTTGGCCTCTCCCACTGAGTCTCTCTTTAATCTCCATCAAGGCTAGCTCACAATAGGTCAATATGCCATACGCTTTCGCACGTTGGCTTCTGAGCTGGGCTGGAATAGCGAGGCACTAGTAGGAGCCTTTTGGTGGGGACTGTCAGGTCGCATTAAATACGAGCTTGCAGGACGAGATACTCCAGTTTCTCTGGACGATTTAATTTCTCTTGCTACTCGCATCGACCTGCAGTTCCAGGAGCGTTCTCATGAAGCCATTCGTGAGAGGAGATCGAGTCTCCCATCTTCCTTTGATCTTAGGCCACTTGGTCCGCGTCCCGTGGAGTCATCGCCCTCCACTGCTCTGGAACTGATGCAAGTGGATCGGCATAAATTGGAGCAACGACGCAAGGAGAGACGCACGCAGGGTCCCTGTTTCTATTGCGGGGGTGCTTCATATCTGCTTCATTCCTGTCCTGAGCGTCCGGGAAACTCCTCCATCTAGGACAGGAAAGGGAGGCCTCCCTAGGTGTAAGTGATTCCTCTCTACCCCTAATTTTGTCAGTTCAACTGTCTTTAGGTTCCAAACGCTACTCTATAGAGGGTTATGTGGATTCGGGCGCGGCGGGTAACTTCATTAGGCAAGAAGAGGTCGAGAAGTACCGGATTCCTGTCAGGACCTTGGAGAACCCTCTATTGATTTCTTTGTTGGATGGCAGACCTTTACCAGAGACTGTCACGAAGGTTACCGAAGAGGTGGAATTACAAGCGGGCCTCCTGCATCGGGAGAGGATAGTCTTTCATGTTCTCTCTAATTTGTCTCACGCTCTTCTTCTTGGACTCCCGTGGTTAAAGGCACGAGTCGACTCTTGACTGGCGCTCGGGGGACGTACTTCGTTGGGGTCTATCCTGCCAGGAGAAGTGTCTACTGCCGGTTTGACCACTTTGCCTCTCACATCCTGTTTCCGCTCCCACGGAGTTACCAGCGCATACTGGTCCTTCACAGATGTCTTCAGCAAGAAGGAGGCAGAAAGTCTTCCTCCACATTGACCGTATGACTACCCGATTGAGCTCATTCCTGACGCCACCCCTCCTAGGGGTAGAATATATCTGCTCTCCCCAACTGAGATCCAGGTGATGTTGGACTATGTCCAGAAGAATTTGTCCAGGGGCTTTATTCGGAAATCCTCTTCGCCCGCTTTTTTGTCAAAAAGAAAGATGGCTCTCTTCATCTTTGTATTGACTACAGAGGCCTGAATGACATCACAGTGAAGAACAAGTATCCACTATCACTGTTCCCAGAGCTTTTTAATTGTTTTAGGGGAGCACAGATCTTCACTAAACTTGATCTTCGTGGAGCCTATAATTTGATCCGTATTCGCTATGGGGATGAGTGGAAGACTGCGTTCAATACTCGGGATGGGCACTACGAGTATTTGGTCATGCCCTTTGGACTCTGTAATGCTCCCGCAGTCTTCCAGGAGTTTGTCAATTAAATTTTTCATGACCCCTTGTACTCCTGTGTTGTGGTATATTTGGATGACGTCCTCGTCTTCTCTCTGGACCTATCGTCCCATAGACGGAATGTTCGACAAGTGTTGCTACGTTTGAGGGAGAACCGTCTCTATGCCAAATTTGAAAAATGTATTTTCGAACAGACGTCTTTACGATTTTTGGGATATATCATCTCCGACACGGGGTAAATAATGGATCTAGGGAAAGTGTCCACCATCCTCAACTGGCCGATACCTCTCGGAGTTAGGGCCATTCAAAGATTCCTCGGTTTTGCAAACTATTGCCGGCAGTTCATACCTCATTTCTCCTCTCTGACCATGCCAATCTCGGCACTCATTCGCAAAGGAGCCAACCCCATCGTTTGGTCTACAGAGGCTAAGGACGCCTTTCTGTCCTTGAAACAGGCGTTTGCAACTGCTCCTGTGCTCCCTGAAGTGAGCAGGCCATTCGTCCTCGAGGTGGATGCTTCCTCTACTGGAGCTGGAGCAGTGCTATCTCAGAAGTCTCCGGTCGCCTAGTCACCTGCGCTTTTTTCTCCAAGGCGTTCACAACAGCCAATCGGTGACAAAGAACTGTTGGCCGTTAAGTTAGCTCTAGAGGAGTGGCGGTATCTGCTCGAGGGGGCGGTTCATCCCTTCGTAATTTTTTCCGACCACAAGAATCTAGAGTACATCCAATCTGCACAGAGGCTCCATCCCCAGCAAGCTAGGTGGTCCCTGTTTTTCTCTCGCTTCAACTTTGAGCTTCACTTCCGGCCAAGCAACAAGAACATCAAGGTGGACGCTCTGTCTAGGTCTCTCCAGCTGGCTGAAACTGAAGAGGACCCATCTCACATCTTTGATCCTTCCCGGATTAACTCTTTGGCTCCTCTAATTCTTGCTTCCCTACCCCTGGTAAGACGCTTGTCGCCGAAGGAGACAAAGTGAGGGTGTAACTCTGGGGTCATTCCTCTAAGTTTGCCGGTCACGTTGGAGTGACAAAGACTCTCCTCCTTATCTTTTGTCATTATTGGTGGCCCGCTCTCCGTCAAGATGTGAAAGACTTCATCTCTTCTTGTCCTTCCTGCGCCAAAAATAAGATTCCAAGACAATTGCCCGTGGGTCCCCTGCAGCCTCTTCCAATACCGTCTGCTCCATGGCAACATATAGCGATGGACTCAATCACCAACCTTCCTCGCTCCACGGGGTGTACGGTCATTCTAGTGGTTGTGGACCGGTTTTCCAAGATGGCTCACTTTGTCCCTCTGCCTGGTTTACCCTCGGCACCCGAGTTGGCCAGAACTTTTATTAGTCATATCTTTAGAATCCACGGGTTCCCACAACACATCGTGTCTGACAGAGGAGTACAATTCACTTCCCGGTTCTGGAGAGCCCTCTGTAAGCTTATAGATGTAATGTTGGACTTCTCTTCTGCCTATTACGCACAGACCAAAGGCCAGGTGATACATACCAACCAGATCCTGACGTCTTACCTTCGACATTTTTCCAGAGTTTGCGTACAACAATCACCCCAGCGAGTCATCCACCAAATCTCCCTTTTTTTGTTGTTTCTGGACAACATCCTAATATGCCTTTACCGGTTCGTCCAGTCTCAGGCGTGCCTGCAGCCGACTCTCTGTCCATAGAGTTCTCAAAGATTTGGGAAGAGATCAAGAGAGCCCTGGTTAACACGGGAGATAGGATGAAGAGATATGCTGACAAACAGCGCCTGGACTCTCCTCTTTATCTTCCCAGTTATAAAGTCTGGCTCACTACCAAGTATATCAGACTCAAGATGCCTTCGTACAAGCTGGGTTCCCGATACATTGGTCCTTTTGAGATTCTGGCTCGAATTAATGACACAGTCTACAAATTGAGGTTGCCTGCCTCACTTTGGATTCATAATTCCTTCCATACCTCCTTCCTCAAGCCCGCAGTGTTCAACCATTTACACTCCTCATCCAGTAGCACTCCTCACCCTGTTTGCATTGGGGATGTTTTTGAGGTGAAGGATATACTTGCCATTAGGAAAGTGAGAGGGAGAATATATTTCTTAATTGACTGGAAGGGTTTTGGTCCTGAGGAGAGGTCGTGGGAACCTCGAGAGAACATCTCTGCACCCTGTATCCTTGGGAGGTTTCTTTCCAGCCTTAAGAAAGGGGGAGTAGAGAGGGGGGTACTGTTACACCCACCCGGTCCCACAATACTTACATGGGCTCCAGTGGTATCGCTGGACGGGGTCTGCTCAGGTCTCGCTGGTATCTCCGGAATTCCGTTGTCCGTGCATGCGCAGAGGGTCCTGGTGGCTCACTCCTTCTGCTCGGCATTCTGGGGGAGAGTTGTGACCTGGAAGCTCCTCCCTGTCATGGCGGCCTCCACCGAGTATATCAGATTGCCTTCTGTCCAGGGTAAGTGCCTGAGTATTGCCTGTGTGTCCTGGTGGTACCGTTTGGTATCGCCGTTGACATTCCTGAATTCTGGTCTCCTCTGCCCTGCATGCTTCCCAGCGTGCACTCTGCCCTGACCTCAGCCCTGTACGCTTCAAAGCGTGCGCTCTGCCCTGACCTCAGCCTTGTGCATCTCCCGCTGTGCGCTCTGTCCTTCCCTGATCTCAGGACATCTTCAGTCTATGCTCTGCCCAGTCCTGGTGCCATTCCCGTAGATCCTATTTCTGTTCCTGTCCTGTGTCCTCGGCTTTACTAGTCTTGCTCTCCTGCTCCTGCTACCAGTCCCTTACCCGCTCCCAGTCCTCTCTGCCTCCTACGAGCCGGCCCTCAGGTACTAGCTCTTGCGGTGCTTTTCCCCTGGGCCTGCCCCTAACGCTCACTGTATAGGGGTCGGTTCCACCTGGCCAGCTCGCCCGGGGTCAGTTGGTTCCGCAAGCCAGTGGGTCCACTCTAGGAATCGTGATAGTATACTCAGGCCATGGATCTCGCCGGTACCTCCCTTCCGGCTCAAAAGGAGCTAGCATTCCTGCGCGAGAATCAGAATTGTATCATGTCCTTGCGGGTCAGTTGGTTCCGCAAGCCAGTGGGTCCACTCTAGGAATCGTGATACCAGCCTGCGGTTTTACAAGAACAAATGGTTAGCAATGCCACTTGAAAAACCCCTTTAAAGTATAGGTATCTTCAGTCAAACTATACAAATATTAGGCTTCCTGTTATAGAATTATCAAAACCATTGACTTTCGCTGCAGGTTTGTTTTTAACAATACTCATGTAGGGTTGTACATAATTTTATATTTTTCTGTGGTGTTCCTGGCATGTATAGGGCAATAGTTGTGTTATCCTAATTTGAGAATGAGCTTTTCTGGAGATTCTGAAGGTGTTGTTCCCAAAATTTGGGAACTGAGTCATTGAGAAAAGTATGTTCATTTCATTAAACCTTATGGTAGGGATGTTTTAGACAGGGGTCTAGAGAAACTTGAGTTTTTGCTCATGACAACTAATCAGAATTCACCTCAATTTTATATTGTGCAGTTGAGCGAGGCATAATGAGATGTAATGCAAGAAGCTGCAAGTCTCTTGCTGCCTCTTCCCCTCCTTATATTCTGCTATTTAGAACATAAATGATGTAACATCCTTCTAGGAAACGGCTTATGTAACATCTAAAACCAAGCTGCAGAAAAATCCAGCTTAGTCATCCATCAAGAGCTGAATATGGAAAAGAAACTTTACTAAGCTCTGTGGGATTTCACAATAGATATTTACAGCCGGTGACCCTACAGGGCGGTTCACCAGGGATTGTTTCCCAGGAGAGCAATTCTGTTGTGAAGAAAAAGGTAAGAGGATATTACAGACTTGAAAGTCACAGACATTGAACCAAGACAAAGCATAAAGTTACCCTTTTCTGCTAATCCTTGTACATGCATCTCTTTTACACATTTCGTGTAATCATTCTACTGAAATGTCAAACAATTAAAGGGGGTCTGTCAGCACAAAATGACTGTTCAAACTAAATACAGGATCTCAGTACTCCCTTGGCGTGGCCAAACATTTAAGTTCACCTTCCAACCAACTTGTTTTCCATCTATCTAATATGGCTCCAGAAAGCCAAGGCTGTCAATCAAACAAGATAGAGGGAAACAAATAGGTGGAATGTGCACATAAATAATTGGTCACGGCAAGGGAGCACATAGTGAATTGCTAAACATTGTACAGTTTTATCATCAATAGGCCACTTTCACATATTCAGTATTTGGTCGGTATTTTACCTCAGTATTTGTATGCCTAAACCAGGAGTGGAACAATCAGAGGAAAATTATAAGGCCAGGTGCCAACAATCCAGAACTAGCAGTGCTTTGGACGCAGTGTATGTTCGCTGCATCCAAAGCGCTGTCTTAGGCTAGTTTCACATTAGCGTTTACGGCCGCAGCGTCGGGCTGCGCACGGCCGACGCTAAGCCCCGCCCCTGCTGAGCCTCCGCCGGTAGCTCCGCCCACGGACGCATGACGCTGCATGCGTCCTGCATCCCCTATCTTTAGCACTGGGGACGCAGGCCGTGCGCAGTATGCGTTTGGCGGCGCATGCGTCCTTTTGACGCTGCGCCGAGCGCACCAAATTGCAACCTGTTGCGTTTGGCACTGTTCGAAAAATCATGTGATGCTTCTCTAATTTGTGTAATTAACAGCACCTGTAACTTACCTGTGGCACCTAACAGGTGTTGGCAACAACTAAATCACACTTGCAGCCAGTTGACATGGATTAAAGTTGACTCAACCTCTGTCCTGTGTCCTTGTGTGTACCACATTGAGCATGGAGAAAAGAAAGAAGACCAAAGAACTGTCTGAGGACTTGAGAAACCAAATTGTGAGGAAGCATGAGCAATCTCAAGGCTACAAGTCCATCTCCAAAGACCTGAATGTTCCTGTGTCTACCGTGCGCAGTGCCATCAAGAAGTTTAAAGCCCATGGCACTGTGGCTAACCTCCCTAGATGTGGACGGAAAAGAAAAATTGACAAGAGATTTCAACGCAAGATTGTGCGGATGTTGGATAAAGAAACTCGACTAACATCCAAACAAGTTCAAGCTGCCCTGCAGTCCGAGGGTACAATAGTGTCAGCCCGTACTCTCCGTCAGCGTCTGAATGAAAAGGGACTGTATGGTAGGAGACCCAGGAAGACCCCACTTCTTACCCCGAGACATAAAAAAGCCAGGCTGGAGTTTGCCAAAACTTACCTGAAAAAGCCTAAAACGTTTTGGAAGAATGTTCTCTGGTCAGATAAGACAAAAGTAGAGCTTTTTGGGCAAAGGCATCAACATAGAGTTTACAGGAGAGGAAAAGAGGCATTCAAAGAAAAGAACACGGTCCCTACAGTCAAACATGGCGGAGGTTCCCTGATGTTTTGGGGTTGATTTACTGCCTCTAGCACTGGACTGCTTGACCGTGTGCAAATTTTGCAGCATAATGTAGGGCCCAGTGTGAGAAAGCTGAGTCTCCCTCAGAGTTCATGGGTCTTCCAGCAAGACAATGACCCAAAACACACTTCAAAAAGCACTAGAAAATGGTTTGAGAGAAAGCACTGGAGACTTCTAAGGTGGCCAGCAATGAGTCCAGACCTGAATCCCATAGAACACCTGTGGAGAGATCTAAAAATGGCAGTTTGGAGAAGGCACCCTTCAAATATCAGGGACCTGGAGCAATTTGCCAAAGAAGAATGGTCTAAAATTCCAGCAGAGCATTGTAAGAAACTCATTGATGGTTACCGGAAGTGGTTGGTCACAGTTATTTTGGCTAAAGGTTGTGCAACCAAGTATTAGGCTGAGGGTGCCAATACTTTTGTCTGGCCCATTTTTGGAGTTTTGTGTGAAATGATCAATGTTTTGCTTTTTGCTTCATTCTCTTTTGTGTTTTTTCATTTAAGACAAATTAAATGAAGATAATAATACCAAAGAATTTGTGTTTGCAATCATTTTCAGGAAGAAACTGAGTATTATCTGACAGAATTGCAGGGGTGTCAATTCTTTTGGCCACAACTGTATATCCATTCTATCTATTCTATTCTAACCTGTCAGTGTGATTTTACTGTACGCGGAACATGAATTGCCGGCTTTTCGAAGGACACCAGTGCATGAAAATCGGACAACACTAGCATGGTCCGAGTGCTGTGTGATTTTTTTCGCACCCCTAGGCTTGCATTGGCCAGTCTCAGCCGAGTCTTGATGACAATCACAGCTTGCTGCATTTTTACATACACGCTGAATGCGTCCGAGAAAATAAACGGTGATGTGAGCTACCCCATAGATTAACACTGGTCCGAGTGCAATGCGATGTTTTCTCGCATAGAACTCGCCCGTATTATACAGTAGTGTGATGCCGACCTAAGACACTGACTCACCAACCAGTGCCGTCTCTAGTTGAAGTCCTTCATCTTCTCTTTTGCTCTCCATCCAGCGCAGACTGCCATCACTTTTTCCTGCCAGGATTCGTCTCTGCAAAAAATAACACGGTTATCTAGAGCACCGCTTCCAGAGCACATTCCCTACTTTTTCCCCAATTTCTACTCTGCAACAGATGAAGAAAAAAGCAACATAGTGCTGCCCTGCCCAGTAACAAGACCTCTCCCTCAATTTATATTTGCTCACTCCCATCCTCAATTTATCATCTGATGTTCCCTACCCCCAGTCTCAATTAATCATCCTTTTCATCCCCTAGTCTCAATTGATCATCATTACTCTCCCTCACCCCCCAGTTTCAATTCATCATCATCTGCTCTCCCCCAATCCTCCATTCTCAATTCATCATCACTTGCTATCCCCCATCTTCCAGTCTCAATTCATTTTCATTTGCTGCACCCCACCCCCTAGTCATAATTCATCATCATTTGCTACCCCCATCTTCCAGTCTAAATTCATTATCATTTGCTGTACCACCCCCAGTCTCATTTAATCATCATTTATTCCCTCCCACCTTCAGTACATAATCCTTTACTCTCCCCCACCTTCAATTCATCATCATTTACTCTCCTCACCCCCAACCTCAAATTCATCATTTGCTGTCCCCCACCCCAATTCATCATTATTTGTGTTTTCCCACTACACCCTCAATACAGCATAATTTAGTGTCCCCATGCCCCACTCTCAATACAACATCATTTACTGTCCTCCACCCTCAATACAGCATCATTTGTTGTCCTATGTCCCCCACCCTCAACACATCATTGACTATCCCCCGTCCCCCACCCTCAATACATCATTGTTTACTGTCATGTATCCCCCACCTTCAATACAGCATCATTTGCTCCCCCCACACCTTTTTGATTAATTTCTTTAAAAAAAAGTTTTTCATACATACTGTACCTCTCATACAATTCCCCGCAGCTCTAATTCCGGTGTTCAGAGCGTGTACGTGTGGGCGCAATGACGTCATCGCATAGGTGCTATCACCTGACCCCAGAATGTCACAGAAGAGGCGAAGGGAACTTGGAACTGTGCAGCTGTGACAGCCGTGGAGCTCCAGAAAAGCTGCCTGCGCTGACGAGATGTTCGCCGCAACCCACCTCTGCCCCTGGGGCCTGTTGAGCAGAAGCAAAAGAGGAGGTGGACTCGGTCTGGGCCCCCCCTCAATACTTCTGCTCACTGGGCCCCATACACAAGTAAGGGCAGCAATGTTTTTTACGTTTGAGAAAAAAGGTGTGTGAAACTCGCCTATGTTATGCTTCAATAGAACTAAAGAATGCTGCAGTTTCTGAATCATTAAGATGTGGGCCCCTCTTAATGATTCAGAAGTATCTGACTCCAGCATGCCTCTTCATCATGATCGATGTGAACAATGCCGATCTTGTTGAATCGGACCTTAATGTTAATAATACTATGGCAATTTTGACAACTTTGGGCCGACAGTTTGTTCATATACTGTAGGTGTGATAGTCAGGTGTCTTCATACTTTTGGTCATACAGAGTGTATGCCTCTGAATAATCAAGGGGATGACAAATTGGACCCACACAATGTCCAGGTGACAAATCAGAACAAGAAGGGTCAGGAGTCCAACACAGCACTGCTATGATGATAACACAGCATAAACTTACGGTAATATATAGGAGAATAATTTTTACATCTTATTCTACACTAAATTTATAAAGGGCCATTTATAAATGCAATAGGGTTAATCTCCTTTAATACTGCCGTTTGATAGTGGAGGGGTTTCTAAAATGTGGCCTACTGAATTGCAGATTTCCAAGGGAAATAATAAAGAACGATGACTCGTGAAGAGGAATTACCCGACTGGCAGACGTCTCAAGAGTTTTATGAGAACTATGAGCCCAAAGAGATCCTGGGAAGGTAATCAAACATATCAAACTATTTATTCTATTCATACTGTCCCTCTTAAAGGGACATTACCAACACGGATATTTATGGCATTTCCATATGATCTCTGGTCGCTACATCTATATTAGGAAAGCCATGTCCAGACAGAGATTGAATGGAGAGGTGAAATCCCCCAATCTCAGGCATTTAATTACGGTACTTGTGATCAATAGTAACTGCAGCATCTCTCAGCCCTTTAACAGTATGTAATGTAACAAAGGTCCCTAGGTGTACCACAGATATACAGTATTCCTATTATACACTTACAGTAAGTTGCAGGCAATAATACATTTTAATGTTGAGGATTACAAAGCTTTATGTGAGCAATTAAATAGTTAAAAAAATGTAAAATGTAGTTAAAAAAAGTAAAACATATTTTATTGTCTAAAAATAATGAAGCATAAAAATAACCTATAAAAAGACTCAAGAAATTTCTCTGAAAACTCTTCATAAATTGTTGTTATATTCTGAAAAAAAAGTTGACATCAGTTTTAACTACATAAGACTACTCTCACTAAGATTTAGCCCATACATACAATTTATTTTTGTTAGTTGCATCCCCAAATAATAAGGTAATCATATGGTGTTATTCTGCTGGTGTCTCTGTAACAAGGCGGCACAGGGTGTTAGTCGTGATAGTCATGGGCGAGTCAACTAAGTCACAGTCAGTGAGCATCCTTGTCCCTTGCACATAGGAAGACAGATAAAGTCCCAGTCCTGTGGCACAGTCAGTTACCTCAATTACACGGTTTCCCTCAACACTGGAAAGGCGTCCTCCGGATGCACCACACCCGACGATTCTGTTCCAGTGGTAGAAAACTTTTCATAAACATGAGGTAAATGAGGTAATGCTACTTGTGCTTTCCCTGCATCTTTCCCAAGTTATGCAGCATCAATGGCTCCTATCCGGACTCTGGGAACCAACAGTCCTGCTGCAGTCGCTCCCGCAGCACTGATGCTCGTCTACACTGCCCAGCAGTACTTGGCAGCTCTTTATTTTCCCTCCTGGGGTGTCCTCTGCTCCTGGTGATGTAGAGTGTCCTGCCCTGGGCAAGCCTTCCCGGGGTCTGCTGCAGAAGCAGGAACTTCCTGTCCAGCCTGCTGGACCGGCCCCTCTTTTTAACCCCTTCTATCCCTATGCTCAACAGATGTAACAGATAACATACTCAGCACAATACATTGGTAAAACATTAATGCATGACATTATACACTAACACAGGGGTGAACCATCAGGGTGCCATATGGGACACACGTGCCCAACATAAAGGAGGGAGAAATGTCACGAAGTGACACGACCCAACGGGTGGTCGGTCAGTGGTTGGCGCAACACACACACACAACGGGATAGTATTGGGGACAGCAAGGCCCTACTGATAGGGAAATGAGGGATGGTCACCACCTGAGCTCAAACCTGAGCCCGTCCCTGCACTCCCCTAATGCCCTAAGTGGGTCCTTCCCCCCACCGGCGTCAGTATACCTGGCTAGTGCACTGGCCGGCAAAGGGCGCTAGCCTCACAAGTGCAGATAGTACACACAGGGGACAGTGACAAACACGAAAGGGGATGAGGAAAGAACACCAAACTTAGCTTCCAGACTCCGCTGCCAAGCTCCAAACGGCAGACACCAAAGCCAGACTTCACACTTCATAAACAACAGACACCAGAAAGCTGCCACTGCTAGGCTGGTCTAAATAGAAAAATTCTATCACCAACAGTCAGCTGATGCATCAGGTGACCTTTTAAAGGATGGTGGGAGTGGTCACCACCCACATCAGCTGACCCAGCAGCACTTTTGCTACACCAGATTGCCATCAGGGAAAAACTGACATTAACCCCAATGGACTGAAAGGAAAAAAGCTACTTTTAAACAAAGTGGAACAAGAGCTGCCACAAATCCAAAAATGGATCGTGACAAGAAGGCAGTTGAGGGTCCCTGCCAATTCCTTACATCTCCAGTGATCAGCTGAACTCTTGAGAATGATCAGTACCAGGGCCGGCGTCAGCACTCGGCGTACCCGGGCAATTGCCGGGGCCCTGGTGAGACGGGGGGGCCCACTCGGCACCCGAACAAGTTTTTTTTTATTATTTATGAGTCCGGGGTCATCTTTTTTCCTGTGAGAGCACACGGTCCACATGTTACTGCTCATTAAGGTCATGAATATGGATGCCACTCCACTCCCATAGGCGTGGCACCAATATTCATGACTTTAATGAGCGGTACCACGTGACCACGCACTTTCACAGGAAAAAGTTGAGAATGAGCGGCGGTGAGGCCGGGGGGAGAATGAGCAGGGGGCCTGGGGGGAATGAGCCCAGCCCCCAGGGGAGATGTGAGTGAGCCGGGTGGGGGAATGAGCCCAGCTCCAGGGGGAGATGAGAGTGAGCATAGGGGGAATTGAGCCTAGCCCCCAGGGGGATGAGAGTGAGCCATGAAGGAAATGAGCCCAGCGGGGGAGATGAGAGTGAGCGTGGGGGAATGTGCCCAGCGGGGGAGATGAGAGTGAGCAGGGAGGAATGAGAATGAGCCCAGCGGAGATGAGAATGAGCCCAGCAGGGGAGATGAGCCCATTTTTCTCTATGGGGCATTATATGGAGCCTATTCTATATGTATGGAGCATTATATGGGGCCCATTATCCTGTTTGGAGCATTATATGGGGCCCATTATCCTGTATGGAGCATTATATGGGGCCCATTATCCTGTTTGGAGCATTATATGGGGCCCATTATCCTGTTTGGAGCATTATATGGGGCCCATTATCCTGTATGGAGCATAGGCCCATTAATTGTGGTACGTGTTAAAGGGGCCCACTGAGACACTTTCGCCCGGGGCCCACAAAAACCGGGAGCCGGCCCTGATCAGTACCACCAAGAGAAATGACGAATTACATGATGCTCATTGAAATGAATGGATTGTCCATGCAATGTACAGATATGTCAGGTCCTCAATAACAAGAGACGCTTTTTCCACTCCATTGTGGCTAATAGATAACATTTTCAGTTGAAGAATGTGGGTACTGCAAGGGTGGGCTTACATGGCTGATATGTGGGCCTAAAATCTACCATAGGTTGGAAATATCCCCTCGTTCTGGAAATAGAGTTATTATAATGTTATCTATTTCTTGTTGCCCCTTTTGTCCACTTCCCATAGAGGAGTTAGTAGTGTGGTACGTCGATGTATTCACAAGTCCAGCAGGGAGGACTTTGCTGTCAAGATTATTGATATCACGGGTGACCATCTGACACCAGAGGAAATTAAGGAGCTTCGAGAAGCTACGATCAAAGAGATTGACATTTTACAGAAGGTCTCAGGACACTCGAATGTCAGTAAGTAATAACTCTTATGCTAATAACATACACATGTAACTGAATATGTGTAATATTATGGCAACGACCTGCCACACAATAGGATGGACAATTAACGGATAAAATGTTAAATTTACAAGTATTTTCAACAGCCAACAGGGGACAAAATGTGAGTTTGGAAATTATAGGCCAGCAACTTTAACTTCTACTGTGGGTAAAGTTCTTGAGGGTTTTCTAAGTGGTGCTAAGCTGGAGTATATCAATAAGAAGAACTTGGGGGGGGGGGGGTAAAGGGGTTAAATGCATTGCTGGGAAAATTGTGCATATAGAAAAAATAATGTGCATAATAATTTGGGAAACATTAGCTGTTCATTGGCCAATGAGAAAATGATTGCAAAAATGTGATGTTTTGCATGCAACTAACTAGCTTCATATACAGATGTACAAAATAGTTGACTTAGGCTATGTTCCCACTATGAGCTTTTGGCAAGCTTTTTACACTGCAAGTAACTTTTCACACAAAAATGTTCTTTTAGACACAATTGTTTTTATTTTCACAAGGGTAACAGGAGAAAATGGGCCCCAAAATTTGTTGTGCAATTTCTCCTGAGTACACTGTGTGATAAAGTTACTGGTAAAATAGTTGAGGGGAGATATGTGTCACTGAGGATGTTAGCTTCAGTGATATGAACCTGGAAAAATGGGCCAGCACACTATGTGCTGAGAGTGGTTAATCGGCCATATCAAGGGCCCGGTTTTTGTGGACAGTTGTAGAGTGGGTGGGAGACTGTTCACCATATCTCCATTCCACGGTGTGGTCCAATAGGTAAATAGATAGCCTTCTGACTCATTCAGTGATCGTTGTGCCTGGAGATCAGAGCTCCAAAGCTGTGCTCGTGTTAAAGATAATTGAATCGTGTGTTTAGTTATCCTAAGAGGGCGAATCCCTACCGCCATACAAGACTACATTTTTCTAAGGGCTAGTAGGAAAAAATAGACCTCTCAGTTTGCTGTGCAATTTCTCAATGCATTTTACAAACTACACCTCTGAATGAATTCATCTAGGGGTGCAGTGATCATATTGACACCACAGGTATCTCACACAAATTTATACCATTGAGCAGTGAAGAAAAAATAATTTATTGCCACCAAAACTTAGTTTTAGCCCCAGATTTTAAAGATGTTGTCCACTACATTCTATAATTCCCCCACCAATTTAAACCTTGTATAGAAGTATTTTTGTAAATACCTCTTGTTGTCCTCTCTGCCTGTGAGTGGCGCTATCACTGACCACTCACTGGGCATCACGTGACCTTGGCTGCTGATGTCACGAAAAAGTACCAGAATGCCTTATTTCACCCCAGCATGATCTACCACACCACACACAACCCAGTCACTCAGGAGGGGGCTTCACGCCTAAAAAGATGGACACTGTCGGATCACAGGCCAGACGGCCTCCACAGTGTCTCCATCCCCTCATTATAGGGAATCTTCCGCCAAGGGTTCTGTCTGAATCACATATTTCAGAGATTTACAAGGAAACCCCGGTGTAAGCGCTCAGAGCTTTATTGCGATCTTTGGGAGGCAGAATGGAAAAAATCAGCAGGAGGTGAAAAATTGGCTATTTTTCACGCAGTTTCTTGTGCAGTATAAGTGATTAGACGACTTTTATTCTTCGTGTCATCGCGATTACACCGATACCAGATGTAAATCCGGTGTTAGGACTGGCGGAACGCACTAAATAAAAATAAATAATAAAGTGCGTTCGCCGCTTGGGGTCCACCATGCAGTAGGTGTTACACCGCTGCTAGATAATGACAGACGAGCAATATGACGGTATAATGCGCATGGGATAGACTTCACCCGAAGTGCGCAAGGCGGGCTCTGTTCAGACACAGAGGTGCCGCAACATAAACTAACAAAAACGCTGAGGCTGTTAGTGTCACAGACCACAGGGAAATGCACACACGGTATCTGGTCACAGGAGCAGGACCCAAGGCAGAGGAGCTGCGTCCGTCTAGACCTACCGTGTGTGCGGCGTCGCTACTGCGGACGCCAAGGAGGGCTGCAACTGCAGCGCGGCATAGGGCACGGCCGCCAGTCGACAAAGCTAGGAGGCAGGCGCAATGTCGGACGCTAGAGTAGAGGTGCGGAGCACACAGTGGCCTAGGGCTTGCCACTGACTGGCGCTGACTGCTGCACTAATTCCCTATCCACATGCGTAATATCAGAGGGAAGGGGTTTCAAATGAGTTAGTCACCAGAGTCATACATCCATCACCATTCACACATTTAGCTTGAAAAGTCTATACTAGCGCATGGCCGAACGGTCATGCGTGCTTTTTATAGCCTGCGTGACCTTCCAGATCTCCAAGATGGACCAATGAGATCTGGAGCAGGACCTGGGCACATGACTCCCGATCTCCAATGGGAGATCGCCTCGTGAGCATGCCCAATAGGAGCACAGAGGAACTTAGTCTCTGGAGCGGTCTGCTGCAAGTTAATCTTCTCTGCAGTAGATAGACAGCAGGAGACCGCAGAATGTGAGGCTCTGGATTCCTGCAGAGCAGGTGCAGAAACCAGACGCCTAACATTACCCCTCCTCCTAGGGCCCCCTCCCCTCTGAGCCTTCCAATCCACCACCTTGTGCCCATCAGAGGCAGAGGGTCTCAGACTCGTCCGAAGGCAAGTCTGATGTCCCGATAGATGACACGGAAAACCGGGACACGTGGAAGGTATCAGAGGTGGCAAGATTGCCAGGTTTAAGAAGGGACACGAGGGAGACAACGGGAGCGGCAAGACCGCCCGGAGCATAGGTTGAAGTGGAACACCGCGGTGTGTCGGCGGACGTTTCCACTCTCTGTTTAAGGAGGCTATCTCGAGCACATGAGGCGCATGCCCGAATATATTTTTTAATGTCCCGAGCCCTGTGCGGCCACCAATACAACCCTGCCAGGAGTTTTGTGGTCTGCATGTAGCCACAGTGACCACCTGCCCTGGATGCGTGTGCCCACGTGAGAACCTTCGGCCGAAGGTGAGGGGGGACAAAGGTCTTGCCCGGCGGCACAGAGTTTGGCCATTGTGGGGCCCCGTTATCCTGGGGTACAGAGTGCTGACAGTGGTAACCGCAAATGGAGCTTAGTGCCGAACGCGCCTTGAGACTGGCGGGAGACACCTCCATGGGCTCTGGGAGTGAACACTCTGGCTCAGGTGATTCCGGAAGTTCAAAGAGGTTGGGAGCCGGAGTAACCCTCCGTCTGGATTGAGCACGCTCCAGCCCGCGCTCCGAGAAACGAGAAACGGAGATCAATGCGGGTAGCAATGGCAATCAGCTCCTCCAGACTTGCAGGAACCTCTCTGGTAGATAGAGCATCCTTAACATGCTCAGCTAAACCTCTCCAAAACACAGGGATGAGGGCTCTATCAGACCACTCCAGCTCGGAAGCCAGTGGCCGAAAACGAACGGCATACTGGCTGACCTAGAGGGATCCCTGAGTTAATGCAAGGAGCTGAAGAGAGGTATCATGCGAGACCCGTGGTCCCAGGAAAACCTGTTTGATAGATGTCAAGAACTGAGCAGCGGTCCGAACCTGAGGGTCACCACGCTCCCATAGTGGCGTGGTCCACTCCAACGCCCTGCCCGACAGAAGGGAAATAATAAACCCCACCTTAGCCCATTCCGTAGGGAATCGCGCAGCCAGTAACTCCAGCTGGATAGAGAACTGGCTCACGAAACCCCTACAGGAGGCGCAATCGCCAGAAAATTTATCGGGCAATGGGAGTCGGGAAACTGTCGGCGCAGGGGAGGACGTGGACTTACGTGAAACCGCCTCTGCGATCGCCTGTACAGCAGCCTCCGAAGACTTCGCCGCTGAGATAACACTCTCAAGAGTAGCCAACTGGCCCTCTAGCTGGCGAATGCACTGAAGGAGTTGCTACTGATCTGCCATTAATAGCCAGACCCTGGCGCTAGTATAATGTTAGGAACGGCGGAACGCACTAAATAAAAATAAATAATAAAGTGCGTTCGCCGCTTGGGGTCCACCGTGCAGAAGGTGTTACACCGCTGCTAGATAATGACAGATGAGCAATATGGCGGTATAATGTGTACGGGTTAAACTTCACCCGAAGTGCGCAAAGCGGGCTCTGTTCAGACACAGAGGCGCCGCAACATAAACATACAAAAACACTGAGGCTGTTAGTGTCACAGACCACAGGGAAATGCACACACGGTATCTGGTCACAGGAGCAGGACCCAAGGCAGAGGAGCTGCATCCGTCTAGACCTACAGTGTGTGCGGCGTCGCTACTGCGGACGCCAAGGAGGGCTGCAACTGCAGCGTGGCGTAGGGCACGGCCGCTAGTCGACAAAGCTAGGAGGCAGGCGCAATGTCGGACGCTAGAGTAGAGGTGCGGAGTGCACAGTGGCCTAGGGCTTGCCACTGACTAGCGCTGACTGCTGCCCTAATTTCCTATCCACATGCGTAATATCAGAGGGAAGGGGTTTCAAATGAGTTAGTCACCAGAGTCATACATCCGTCACCATTCACATATTTAGCTTGAAAAGTCTATACTAGCGCATGGCCGAACGGTCATGCGCGCTTTTTATAGCCGTGCGGGACCTTCCAGATCTCCAAGATGGACCAATGAGATCTGGAGCAGGACCTGGGCACATGACTCCCGATCTCCAATGGGAGATTGCCTCGTGAGTGTGGTGTTTGCAGGTACGCAGGATGCAGTGACGAGTCACGAGACAATTTGGTGCTTTCTATAATAACGTTTATAAGACTAGAGGGAACTTTCCTCAGTCACGGCCTGATCACCAAAAGGGGTAACACGGGTTGCCCTCGCAGGGGCTCTATACAAGCAAGCACAAACGGGTAGAACACGACTACTTCCGGCAATAGCCGATCACTATAGGGCCGCGGTATGGCCGACTACGGGTCCTTAATTATATAGTCAACTTAGCTGTCTAGACGTCCCTCGCCGTTCGGGATGGTGGTCTTTCGGCGTAGTAGTTGCTGGGCCCAGTTCCTGAGGCGTTGACGAAGTCTTCGCGCGCTCCAGCGCGCTGATGACACTGGAGCCCCACAGGCCCCGGCGGAGTCCTTGGACGGATGGGCCGCAGCCCCCGTACTGGGGCATGCGGCAACAATGTGTGGTGGCGAATGACAGGCCACCTGCGCAGCTAACGGCTGCAACGGGAGTCCACGGCCAGCAGAGGCCCAGCCCCTGCTGCGGACTGGAGCGGGACAGTGGTGGCTGCCAATGGCGCTGTACTTGCCACGGCCACTGGTGAGAGCAGGGCGGCTGCGGGTGGCGGGGAACAGGCTGCAGCTGCGGGCTGGAGCGAGATGGCAGCGGCCGTGGGCGACCGCGGGTAGGCCGCAGCCACGGGCTGAGGGGAGGTGGCAGCGGCCGCGGGTTGAACTGAGGCCGCAGTGGCCGCGGGCTGGAGCGGGGCAAGTCTCGGATGATCGCTTTGGCACCGTCCCTCTGGAGTCCTCTGTGAGCGTCTTCCCTGGCACTGGTCAGTCGCTCTAGCTTTCAGTCGCTCCCACGGTCTCCTGCTGTCTCTGTCCCGGTCTACTGACTCATTGTCCCGGGAATTCCCCGCCTCCTTTATACTGGTCCCTCCCCCAGCCCATCTGTCTGTCACAACGGTCCATCCCCGAATTCTGTCCCCCGGGGACAGTTTCCCCTGGAACCCAGATGACGGCTCCCTTGGTTCCGGCCCGGACACTCGACGGGGGCCGTTCCTCCCCCACTCCCCCGCCCTGTATGCTCGCCAGTCCTCGGGCGAGGGTTTTTGTAGACTCGGGTTAGTTTTTTGGGACGACAGTCCTTGTCGCCATACGAACTGGTCCTGTTCGTAACATTCAGGGTGTTTGCCAGCTGTTGACCGCTCGGAGCGTCGAAGCTCGGGTGTAGTGGAGTCTTCTGGGGTGGTGGAGGGTGGTCGAATAGTTGGTTCTGGTGGGATGCCCGGGTCTACTGTAGTGCCACTACTGGGGCGACCCGCAGAGGCGACGGGGAAGTCCTCTTCGTCATCCAGGTCCCAGACCGTGGGCAGGGGGTCGGGGACCTGGAGGGTCGGTTCGAGCCGTGGGGGATCGGTAGACGTACAAGGTCGTAACATGTTACGGTGCACAACCCGAGTGAGAGGCGCGTTGTCTCCTTCAGATTGTATTTCATACACAGGCCTGTTGGGGCTTATTCGGCGTAACACTCGGGACGGGTTCACCTGCCACCGTGGTTCTAACTTGTCTTGGTGATGTTGATCAAGTACGAGTACCCGATCCCTAGTCTGAAAGTCAATGGGTGGGGGCAGTGCTCCCCCTGGTGTTCTAGATCCTGGAGCTTTGTATGGACGACACGGTGGAGGGTCTGCAGCCGGTGCCGGTGGTTTCGGACCCACGAGGATACCCCGGTCCAGGGTTGGGGTTCCTCCGGGTTCAATTCCACCTCCGTAATTCCTTTGCCTTCCCGTCCGAACAGCAGTGAGTAGGGGGTGTAACCAGTTACTCGATGCACCCAATTGTTATATACCCACACCAGCTTGGGGACATATTCAGGCCAGCGGGCCTTGCGGTCGCTCTCCTGGGTGCTCAGCATTTGGATTAGCGTACGATTGAATCGTTCGCAGGCTCCGTTTCCCTGCGGGTGGTACGGCGTAGTCCGTGATTTATCGATACCGTAAAGATGGTGTAGCTCTTCCATGACTTTTCCTAGGAAGCACGCGCCTTGGTCCGAATGTATTCGTTGTGGACAGCCATACACTTGAATAAAGTTCTTACAAATCGCATAGGCGGCCGACTCCGCTGTTTGGTCTCGGGTGGGGGTGACCACGGCGAATTTGGTGAAATGGTCCACCATAACGAGACAATGTTCATACCCCTGATAGGCAGAACCAATGGTCAGATAGTCCACCGTAAGAAGCTCCAGAGGGGCTGATGTTACAATAGTTTGCATCGGGGCTCGTTGCGCGGGGGGTTTAGCGAGTTCGCACGGGCGGCAGGTTTGACAAACTTCTTCTACAGCAGCACGCAAGCGTGGGTGGTACACTATCTGCTGCAACCATTGTAAAGTCTTTTGAACACTAAAATAAGCCCCCTTCTCATGGGCTTCCCGGGCCAGTTGGTCGAGATGGGCTCCGGGCACGATCACCTGCCATATCGTAGCTGACGTGGTTCGTGACACGGCTTTTCGATATAAAAGTCCCTTTTTGATGACTAGTTTTTCCCACTGGCGCAACATCAGCAACATATCTTGGGTCAAAGTCTGTCTCTGTGAGCCCGTGGGCAATTTACCGGTGGCCACCCATCGGCGCAGGAGTCCAATTTCTGTATCTTCTTGTTGCTGCTGGATCCAGTTGTCGCGGGGCTGTTCCAGCATCCCTCCTAGGAGTCCCAGATGAGGCGCTTCTTGTGTGTTGAATGTAAGCGCGGCGGTGGTGAGGGCGAACGGCGTCTCATCTGCTTCTAATTCGTCGTCTCGACTTCTCCCTGGGGTGGTGTGTCGGATTCTGGAGAGCGCGTCGGCGTGCACATTTTCAGCTCCCCGTTTGTAGATGATCTTATAATTGAATTTGGCCATCCGAGCCACCCACCGCTGCTCGAGGGCCCCCCAAATGGGCTAACGGGTTGTTATCGGTCCGCACTACTACTTCGGAACCTGCCAGGTACTCTGCGAATCGCTCCATGATTGCCCACACTACTGCGAGGAGCTCAAGCTTAAAGGAGCTGTAATTGTCCGGGTTGCGTTCTGAGTCGTGCAGCGACCGGCTACCGTAGGCGATCACTTTCTCCCGGCCATCCTGCACCTGTGACAACACAGCTCCTAGTCCCTGGAGGCTCCCTTCGGTATGCAGGATGAACGGTTGCGAGAAATCCGCATATGCCAATACCGGGGCGTCCGAGAGAGCAGCTTTGAGTTCTTGAAACGCATCCTCTTGCGGTTGCTGCCACTGGATCTTCTGTCCATTCGCCCCGGAGAGAGCCCCCTTCAGCAGGTCTTGCAGGGCTCGAGCTCGGCGTGCAAAATTCTACAAACCGACGGTAGTAGCCGGCCAACCCCAAGAAGGCCCGCACGTCCATCACCGTTTCGGGGGTAGGCCACCCCTGGATGGCAGCGACCATTTCCAGGGATGGTCGGACGCCCTCTGCCGAGAAGGTATGCCCAAGGTCCTCGATTTGGGTGCGGAACAGGTGGCATTTCTGGGGCTTTACCTTTAACCCATACTTCTGCAGCCGGCCGAGCACCTGCCCCAACCGCCTCAGGTGGTCCTCGAACGTGACGGAATAGATGATAATATCGTCCAGGTATACCAACGTGGCTTCAAAGGTGAGGTCTCCTAGACACCGCTCCATCAACCGCTGGAAAGTTCCTGGGGCGTTGGCCAGCCTAAACGGCATCCGATTGAACTCGAACAGTCCCATGGGAAGGATGAATGCCGTCTTGGCTCTGCCTTCCTCCGACATCGGCACCTTCCAGTACCCACTGGCCAGGTCAAGGGTTGAAAAGTATGTCACGTTCCCCAGGGCGGACAGAGACTCTTCTATGCGGGGCAGTGGATGTGAATCCTTGATGGTGCAGGCGTTCAACTTCCGATAATCCACGCAAAAACGCAGAGTGCCATCTTTTTTCCGAACCAGGACAATAGGGGCCGCCCAAGGGCTTTGGCTTTCACGTATGACCCCCTTCCGGAGCATTTGGGCTAACAGAGTTTTCACTTCCTGGTATAGCTGTGGTGGTATTTGCCGATATCGCTCCCGGATGGGGGCCGCTCCTGCCGTGGGGATCCCATGCGTGATGGCCGTGGTACATCCGAAGTCATCCTCGTGGCTGGCGAAAACACTGTAAAATTGTCCAAGAAGTGTCTCTACTTGGAGAAGCTGGGCTGGCGCTAGGCCGGAAAGTTCAGCCCGCATTCTCTCCAGGATGACTCGACCTTTTTCTTGGGCCGAGGATGCGGCAGTCTGTTGGGCTCATACCGTTACTGCCCAGGGATCTTCGGGTTGCACCCTCAACTGGACTGCGGGGTCTGGCAGCATCTCCTCCAATGGCCTTATTAGTTTGGCCATTTCAGCCTGGGGCTTCAGGGCGATATCCTGATCTTCCAGGTTGACACAACGTACCAAGACGGTCCCTTCCCGCACTGTGGCCAGGGAGCGGGCCACCAGGATGCCAAGGTGCAGGCGCTCCGAGTAACATGGTTCCACCTGCACCTCCACGCCCTCCAGTGGTATCGGGGCGCGGATCAGCAGAGCCACCACCATCTGCCCCAGAGGAAGCACGAGCGGGGGGGCCGCCGGCGCAGTGACCTTGCCCAGTGCCTCACCCTCCTGACACTCCTGGAGCACTTGCGTCTCCCGCATCAACCGCTGGAAGACCTGCCCCTGGGCCATGCGAGAACCCCACTGACTTAAGGTCTCCTGCGTGGAATCGTTGAGGAGTAGACTGCCGAACTCCCGCAGTATGTTCATGCCCAAGATGATCAGATGACGGTCGTTAGTCTCTCCTTGGGTTAGGACCACTCCCCGGCGGCCGAGGGATTTACCACTCAATGTCATCTGAAGTCACACCACTCCGGCGACAGGTACCGGCAGTTTGTTTGCGGCCACTAGTCATATCATGGGCCCCCACTGGGGTCTTGCCGCTTCCGGGAAATGCTGCCAGAAGTATGTTGCCGGCATGGTCGTTACCTGCGACCCTGTATCCACTAGGCACCGCACAGCACGACCCTCGACTTCGGCCCATACTATTGGGCACTTAGCGACCAGTTCATTGGGACTTCCACCACCCCTCGTTGTGGCTTCCGGCTCCGAGCGGTGTCCCCCATGCCCAGAGCCTTCTAGTTTAATGTCCGCCGGGGTGGGTATTTCCCACGCCGTGTACACTCCCGTGCGAAGTGGCCCAGTTCTCCACACTCATAACACCGGGGCGGTGAGGCTCTGCCACCCCGGGTATTGCGAGGCCCCCAGGGCCCGGAATTGTAGCCAGGTCAACCAGGCGCGGGCTCCGTTCTTTTCTTCACTTCAGCCAGCTCGCCCCGGATACTCTCCAGTTCTTGTCTCATTTCCTCAATCCATTGAGGTTCTTCGACAATGCTTACGGAAGACTCCATGCTCCGGGCCTTCCCCACAGGAGCCGTCATCCCCTGCTCTTGCTCTCACACCCGGGCCAGACTCCCCACTTCGGAGAAGGCTAAATGTGGGTTCACTCTGACCTGTTCCCGCAATGCCTGCTTGATTAGCGGGTCTCGGAATCCAGTCGCTAGCAGGTCACGCAGGGTAATGTCGATGGGCCCTACCCCTATCCCGTCCTTCCTTTCTGTGGCGGTGTGTAGCTCCTGGAGGGCGTTCATATACTGGGTGATGGTCTCCCCCTCCCCCTGCATCCGACTGAACAACCGGGTTCTCAACTCCCCCACGTCTGTTGGATCCCCGTGGGTCTCTTCCAGGATCTGCAAGACCCTGGCGAAGGTGTTGCGACGCCCCGGGGGTCTCAACATTACCGACTTCCGGGTTTCCCCATCTAGCGCCATAAGGGCCACCTCAGCCTCTAAATCGGGGGTCAAGGGGTGCATGCGGAAAAGGCCCCGCATACGTTCTGTCCAGCTCCACAACAGCGTATCGGAGCCAGAAAACCGGGGCAAGTTACTTAGCATAGCCCCTAGGGAGAAGCTGGAGCAGGGACCCCCATCATCATCAGCGCCCGCAGCCCCACTCTGATCAGGCACACCGCCGTCTGCGCTCGGAGACTGCATCCTGCCGACTATGCCAAATGTGGTGTTTACAGGTACGCAGGATGCAGTGACGAGTCGCGAGACAATTTGGTCCTTTCTATAATAACGTTTATAAGACTAGAGGGAACTTTCCTCAGTCATGGCCTGATCACCAAAAGGGGTAACACGGTTGCCCTCGCAGGGGCTCTATACAAGCAAACACAAATGGGTAGAACACGACTACTTCCGGCAATAGCCGGTAACTATAGGGCCGCGGTATGGCCGACTACCGGTCCTTAATTATATAGTCAACTTAGCTGTCTAGACGTTCCTCGCCGTTCGGGATGGTGGTCTTTCGGTGTAGTATTTGCTGGGCCCAGTTGCTGAGGCGTTAATGAAGTCTTCGCGCGCTCCGGGGCGCTGATGACACTGGAGCCCCACAGGCCCTGGCGGAGTCCTTGGATGGATGGGCTGCAGTCCCCGGACTGGGGCAAGCAGCAGCAATGTGTGGTGGCAAATGACAGGCCAACTGCGCAGTTAACGGCTGCGACGGGGAGTCCGCGGTCAGCAGAGGCCCGGCCCCTGCTGCGGACCGGAGCGGGACAGTGGTGGCCGCCAACGGCGCTGTACTTGCCACGGCCACTGGTGAGAGCAGGGCGGCTGCAGGTGGCGGGGAACAGGCCGCAGCTGCGGGCTGGAGCGAAACGGCAGCGGCCGCGGGTGACCGCGGGTAGGCCGCAGCCACGGGCTGAGGGGAAGCGGCAGCGGTCGCGGGTTGAACTGAAGCCGCAGTGGCCGCGGGCTGGAGCGGGGCAGCAAGTCTCGGATGATCGCCTTGGCACCGTCCCTCTGGAGTCCTCTGTGAGCGTCTTCCCTGGCACTGGTCAGTCGCTCTAGCTTTCAGTCGCCCCCACGGCCTCCTGCTGCCTCTGTCCCGGTCTGCTGACTCATCATCCCGGGAATTCCCCGCCTCCTTTATACTGGTCCCTCCCCCAGCCCATCTGTCTGTCACAATGGTCCGTCCCAGAATTCTGTCCGCCGGGGACAGTTTCCCACGGAACCCTTGGTTCCGGCCCCGACACTCGACGGGGGCCGTTCCTCCCACATGAGCATGCCCAGTAGGAGCACAGAGGAACTTAGTCTCTGGAGCGGTCTGCTGCAAGGTAATCTTCTCTGCAGTAGATAGACTGCAGGAGACGGCAGAATGTGAGGCAAAGTAGGTGCAGAAACCAGACGTCTAACATCCGGTTTTTATGTATGGCTGCTGTCGCACACTATAAGACGCTTTTTATTGCAAAAACAAGTTAATGCATCCCCATATTTTGAGAGCTATAATTTTCCTATATTTCTTCCGACAGTCATGTGAGGGCTTCTTTTTTGTGCGATGAGCCGACATTTTTTACTGGTACCATTTTTGGGTACATGACTTTTTTTATCGCCTTCTATTCCGATTTTGGGAGGCAGAATGAACAAAAAAACAGCAATTCAGGATTTATTTATTTTTTATGCTGGAAGCATGTGATAAAATTACAGCTTTCTTCTTTGGGTCAGTACGGTTACAGCCATACAATATTTATATATTTTTTTATGTTTTGGTGCTTTTATACAATGAAAACTATTATATACACTGCTCCAAAAAATAAAGGAAACACTAGACACTCTTACTGAGTAGACATATGGATGTTAGTGACCTTCCTATAATTTCTACCTGTTGTTTATTCCATTGGCACAACTGCAGGAGAAATTGAATCACAATCAGTGTTGATTTCACAGAAGTGTGACTGACTTGGAGTTACATTTTGTTGTTTAAGTGTTCTCTTTATTTTTTTGAGCAGTATAGAAAAAACTCACAACATGTAGTTTTAATTTTTAACTTATCTGGACATAGCAATATATGACCTTCATTCACACAGTATATAAATATAAAAATGATGCAACTGAACCAAAACAACTAAAGGAAAATGTCTTATTGCAATAATTTATTAAACAACTACATATGTAATTTCCTTATGCAATAAAGTACAAATTTACAAGTCTGAAGATGGAAAAGCTCCATTAGTTGCTAGTGTGACCTTAAATAAATAGTAGTTAATTTTGAGGGAACACTAATGCTTTATTTGGAGCAAGAGAGAATAGAAATGGATGATATTCCAGTTAGTGTTTTTTTCAGAGTATGTAAAGGTAAGTTCTAATTCACATTTATCCTGTGCTGAGCATTTGTTTTGAGGTTTGGTCTAAACCCATAAAAAGCTGGATTCAAACAGAACCCTGATGGAGCAATTCCGCATAATGGGCAAATGGAGTCAATTTGGACTCACTTTTGTCTCAAGTTTCAGCAGATTTTTTTTTTTTCCGGCGGACACGAAAGTGACAGTGTTCAGCGTAGAGCCCTGTATAAATGTAAAGCTAGCCTAATATGTGTCAAATAAAGCTAAACTTAAAGAAAAGCAGGTGTATACAAATGAATGTGAGACTGTCAAAAATGATCAGGCTGAGACTGCCAAGTCTAAAGGCTGCCATATACATTACAATAATGACAGATGAACCCGCCAATATTGACAGGTTCCGCTGACGGTTGACTGATCGTCAGGGGAGATGTCAATTGGGTATGTCCAATTTCGGACAATTTTTTTTAGATAAGCCGCCGGCCGACGTGTCAGTTGGTGGCATTCCCATCAAAACCGCAAGAGAGCTCAGCTGAAGAAGCCTCCTGTGTATGGGAGCAAGGGCTAAGATGGCTGATATAGAGGAGTTCCTTCCTATTATTATGTCACGTGATCCCTGAACAAATCAGCACTGGCTTCACTCACCACTCCTTCAGACAAGTCAATACATCCAGAGGAAGTGAGAGAGTAGCCACAGCTCTCACTTCCTCCAGATATGAATTATGTCCATAGGAGAGAGAAGCCAGTGCTGATTGCCTATAGGGATTGCGCAACATAATAATGTTACGTGAACCCTGGGAGAACCAGTGCCGACACCGCTGGAATGGCACTGGCACCGGAGGTCGGTATAGGTGTTAATATTTTACGGGGGGTGAAAAAAAATCGGGATTCAGAAGGGGTTGTCCAAGTAGATCACAACCCTTTTTATTTCTCACCTTCTGCTGACTGTCCCAGCCTGTGGCGGTGTAAAAAAAAAAAGCACAGGATTTTGATTCCTGTGACAAATTGCTCCAAAACAGATTTATTATGGAATTATTCAGTAAGAATTTTGGACTAACATTTAAATAAAATATATGAAGTAATAAATATATCTTATTCATAGAAAATAATAAACTACAAATAAACAAATGCATTAATACACATTATTTTCTACTTCTTTGTTACAGTCCAGCTAAAAGACAGTTACGAGTCCCACACATTCTTCTTTCTTGTATTCGACTTGTAAGTATACTCTGTACTCAAATTTATTTGTATACCTGTTTATTAATATTGCAATTACAATAGGTTTAAATCTTTAAAAGGAATCTGTCATGATGTAGGAGTTAAAACAATGAACTCAACTACGCGTCACATATGATATTGTTTATTTAGACTGATTACCATTGCTGTGACTAGCTTCTCTCCTGCTTGTAAGTCCAGCCCGCCAGTGTTGTGATAAGCACCAAAGGGTCTATAGCTATGTGCACTGAGAGCCTGGTGTGGGCGGGGCTAGCTTTCTGAGCTCCGCTGCATTAATAAATTGTTGGATTCAGCTTCTCTTTGTTTACACCATACTGCTCTCAGATGAGGTAGCAAAAACCTGCTAAAAGATTTCCTTTAAATAAGATCTGTCCTATCTGAACTATACTGTCCTATATGTTCTACTAGCCAATATAGCAAATAAATATTGTGTAATTTGGCAACTTTTAATGATCAGAATAGTTTAGGAGGTTGGTGTATATATGAGTAGTACTTGTCCTATCCTCATCAGAGCGATTGATGCAGAAAAACACAAGCTAGCCATTATTCACCACCTGAATGAGTGAGGGGGATAAGCTGCGGTAATAAGAGCTGAGAGAGCGTTTCCCCTCATGAATGTGCCGAACTCATAAATTATGTGTCAGGTGTATTCTCAAATCTCATCTGTCTCTATACTTTATTGCCCTTAAACGGGTCAGCTAGTCTGATGAATGATCTACTAAATCTCAAAGATTTTTGCAAAGGATTAATAACCTTGTTAAAGCTGCATGTGTAAAGCAGGTAAAAGGATGCAGTAACACAAAGGCGCAGAGAAAGGGTTAACAAGGGTGTGGTTTACTTAACACAATAAGGGGTTCTCCTTGCAGGGAGCCAACAAGGGATTAAACAACTTTAACAGTGCAAGGTTATTTTAACTCAACAGTCTTTTTATCAGGTTCAACTTATCGTGACTCCGCTGTCATGTTACATGCTTGCAGTCCGACGGGTGATGGGATGCAGGTGGAGGCCGATACTGCGTCTTCAGGCCTCCCTGCCTAAAGCCCCCATCACACACAGCGAGTTCACTAGCGAGATCGCTGCTGAGTCACAAGTTTTGTGACGCAACAGCGAAGTCACCAGCAAGATCGCTGTGTGTGACACTTACCAGCGACTGGCCCCCCCTGCCGGGTATCGCCGATCGTCCTGGAATGGCCAGGACATTTTTTTGATCTCTGGTCTCCCGCTGGCCAGCACGCATCGCTGCGTGTGGCAGGCGGGAGACCAGCGATCAGCGAGCTGGCGCTGGTAACTAAGGTACACATCGGGTCTCTAAGCAGCGCGCAGCACTTAGAAACCCGATGTGTACCATAGTTACCAGTGGGCTGGTGCAGGGAGCTGGTAACCAAGGTACACATCGGGTTTCTAAGTGCCGCGCGGCGCTTAGAAACCCGATGCGTACCTTGGTTACCAGCTCCCTGCACCAGCGTGCTGGTAACTAAGGTACACAGTGGGTAACTATGCGACGTGCGTCGCTTGTTACCCGCGTGTCGCTGGTGCTGATCGCTGGTGAAGCTGCCTGTTTGGCAGCTCACCAGCGATCATGTAGCGACACACCAGCAATCCTGACAAGGTCATATCGTTGTCGGGATTGCTGGTGCATTGCTATTTGTGACGGGGCCCTAACACACGGTCACTCTTCTGGCGGCAGTGGGCGGTCACTGGTTTTGCCCATTGAACTACAGAGCCGAAGAGTGAAGCTCTGCACAAGTCTCTTTACTCCGCGTGTGCTTTCCTGTGCACCCGCTAATACTTGGATGCCTGCACCACAGTGCTTCACTTGACGCCCAACCCTCAGCACACCCGCTGGTACCTGGATAGCCGCACTGCAATGCTCTGCCCGGCCCGTGTCTCCCTGCACTCCTGCTGGTACTTGTGAGTCGTTACTACGCCCGTCCTGGATCTGTGCACTGCCGCCGGGTGCCTTTCCCAGCAAACTCTCGCTCAGCGTGCTCTGACCTGCACGCTTGGCGACGCTCCCAGGGTCCACACTGCACCCGACCCTTATCACTGCCGCGTGGCCTATTGCTGCTTGCGGCGCGGTGCAGGTCCTCTCTCACTCAGTTTTCCGACTGGAAGCCCTTATCTTTTCCTGCGCAAACCTCCTAATATACTCCCCTGACTCACCACACCCCCTCTCTGCATGGCATGGGTCTCCACTGTCCTCCATTTCTTTCCCCCCCCCCGCAACAGGAGATTCGGCTCCAACAGTTCCGAACCCGGCACTTCAGCAGCAGTTGCAGCCTGGTTCTCTCTTCTACAGATGTATACTGGAAGAGCCTAGACAATGACTCCTTCCCAACCTGAGACAAGGAAAATTAAGAAACAAAATGTACCGTGGCAGTCTGCCAGGTTCTTAATCTGCAAATATTGCTATACAATATGGCAGGAGTGGTGCATTGAGCTTGTTATCAATGGCCTATGCATTCTGCCAGCTCTAGCTGCAGAACAAAGGTCAGTAAGCTAGAACATAGGTGACACGAAGCCTGAGGAAGGGGCTAGTCACAATGTCCCCATTAGATTGGCAGTAGTATCTGATTACACTGAAATATGAGGCTGTCAAGCAGTAGATAATTACTTTTGTTGCAGGGTAAAAGTGCATTTACGCTGCATAATTTTGGGAAGATTCAAAATGATTATGTGACAGATTAAATGATCTTTTATTTGCTTGAAAGATAATCGTTTTGGCAGCACATTGTCCTCTGCAATCAAGACCAGGGCCGGCGTTAGGGGCAGGCAGACCAGGCAGCTGCCTAGGGCCCCCGCTCCCCAGGGGCCCCCAGCTAGCGGCAAATCACGCAGTCGCTATGGGGCCCCTGTGAGGCAGGGGGGCCCGCCTGCCCCCAGGGCCAACTCCCCCCGCCGCCGCATTGAACTATACCGGCGACTGCCGGTACAGTTCAAAGCAATAATGGAGGAGAGAGCGTCAGCCGACGCTCCCTCTCCCATCATTCCCCGCTCTGCCTCTGACACAGCGGGTGCGCGATGACGTCATCGCGCACTCACTGTGTGCCGGCAGAGCAGGAGACAGGAGCAGCCAGCAGTGCGGGCAGGAGGAGAAGGTGAGAATAGTGTTTTTTTTTTAATATATCAGTATGAGTACTGGACTGTGGGGCCGGCTATATGCTATGCTGGGCTATATACCATGCTGGGCTGTATACTGTTCTGGGCTATATACCATGCTAAGCTATATACCATGGTGGGCTGTGCTATATTTCATGGTGGTGCTGTGCTATATACCGTGTGGTGCTGGGCTATATACTATGCGGCTGTGTTATATACCAAGGGGGGTACATTTTACATTATAATCTATGGGGGAGGCTATGTTATATAATATGGGGGGGTTACATTATATTCTATGGGGAGGTGGGCTGTATTTTATTCTATTTGGGGCTACATTATATTCTATGGGGGGCTGTATTATATTTATTATATTCTATGGAGGGTGATTGCATCATACTCTATGAGGGGGCAACATTATACTATATGAGGAGGCTACATTGTATTCTATGGGGGGCTGCATTATAATCTGTAGGGGGGGCTAGAATATTTTCTATGGGGGCTGCATTATACTATATGAGAAGGGCTACATTGTATTCTATGGAGGGGCTACATTATACTATATAAGGGGCTGCATTATACTGTATGAAAGGGTTGCCCTATATTCTATGGAGTGGCTGCATTATACTCTGAGGGGTAGCTGCATTATGCTCTAAGGGGTGGCTGCATTATATTCTATGGGGGTTACATTATATTGTATGGCGGGGCTGCATTACGTATGCTATATGTGGGATGCATTATACTGTATCGAGGACTATGGGGAATACATTATACAGTCATATGTTAAAGTTTGGGCACCCCTATTAATGTTAACCTTTTTTCTTTATAACAATTTTGGTTTTTGCAACAGCTATTTCAGTTTCATATATCTAATAACTGATGGACTCACTTATATTTCTGGATTCAAATGAGCTTTATTGTACTAACAGAAAATGTGCAATCTGCATTTAAACAAAATTTGACCGGTGCAAAAGTATGGGCACCTCAACATAAAAGTGACATTAATATTTCGTAGATCCTCCTTTTGCAAAAATAACAGCCTCTAGTCACTTCCTGTAGCTATTAATGAGTTCCTGGATCCTGGATGAAGGTATTTGTGATCATTCCTGTTTACAAAACAATTCCAGTTCAGTTAAGTTTGATGGTCGCAGAGCATGGACAGCCCGCTTCAAATCATCCCACAGATGTTCAATGATATTCAGGTCTGGGGACTGGGATGGCCATTCCAGAACATTGCAATTGTTCCTCTGCATGAATGCCTGAGTAGATTTGGAGCGGTGTTTTGGATCATTGAAATATCCATCCCCTGTGTAACTTCAACTTCGTCACTGATTCTTGCACATTATTGTCAAGAATCTGCTGATACTGAGTTGAATCCATTCGACCCTCAACTTTAACAAGATTCCCGGTGCCGGCATTGGCCACACAGCCCCAAAGCATGATGGAACCTCCACCAAATTTTACTGTGGGTAGCAAGTGTTTTTCTTGGAATGCTGTGTTTTTTAGCCTCCATGCATAACGCCTTTTTGTATGACCAAACAACTCAATCTTTGTTTCATCAGTCCACAGGACCTTCTTCCAAAATGTAACTGGCTTGTCCAAATGTGCTTTTGCATACCTCAGGCGACTCTGTTTGTGGCGTGCTTGCAGAAACGGCTTCTTTCGCATCACTCTCCCATACAGCTTCTCCTTGTGCAAAGTGCGCTGTATTGTTGACCGATGCACAGTGACACCATCTGCAGCAAGATGATGCTGCAGGTCTTTGGAGTTGGTCTGTGGATTGTCCTTGACTGTTCTCACCATTCTTCTTCTCTGCCTTTCTGATATTTTTCTTGGCCTGCCACTTCTGGGCTTAACAAGAACTGTACCTGTGTTCTTCCATTTCCTTACTATGTTCCTCACAGTGGAAACTGACAGGTTAAATCTCTGAGACAACTTTTTGTATCCTTCCCCTGAAAAGCTATGTTGAATAATCTTTGTTTTCAGATCATTTGAGAGTTGTTTTGAGGAGCCCATGATGCCACTCTTCATAGGAGAATCAAATAGGAGAACTACTTGCAAGTGGCCACCTTAAATACCTTTTCTCATGATTTGATACTATGAAGTTCAAAGCTCAATGAGGTTACAAAACCAATTTATTGCTTCAGGAAGTAAGGAAAAAGTTAGGAGTGTTCAAATGAAGAAAATGATAAGGGTGCCCATACTTTTGCACCGGTCAAATTTTGTTTAAATGCAGATTGCACATTTTCTGTTAGTACAATAAACCTCATTTGAATCCAGAAATATATCTGAGTCCATCAGTTATTAGATATATGAAACTGAAATAGCTGTTGTAAAAACCAAAATTGTTATAAAGAAAAAAGGTATGAAGAACTATGGTGTGCATTATACTATGGGAAGTGAATTGTACTAGATGGATGACTATGGCGGTGCATTATACTATATGGAGCACTATGAGGAGTGTATTATACTATATGGAAGACTGAGAACAGTATTTTAATATACGGAGGACTATGGGGAGTGTATTATACTATATGGAAAACTGAATGTATTTTAATGGAGGGCTATGAGGAGTGTATTATACTATATTGAGGACTATGGAGAGTGTATTATACTATATGGAGGACTGAGGAGTGTATTATACTATATGGAGGACATTATATCATATGGAGGACTATAGGGAGTATATTATACAATATGGAGGACTATAGGGAGTGTATTTTACAATATGGAGGACTATGGGGAGTGTATTATAGAATATGGAGGACTGAGGACTGTATTATACTATATGGAGGATTATGGGGCACATTTTATTTGTTAGGCGTCGGGTTCCTGTCACTGCACAGCGGGAATCCCGAGCCTTACTTCCGGCGGTCTCCTATTCCTCTCCAGCCACAGAGGAGGTTTCTCAGCAAACTCGTTGGTCCCGGCGCTCTGCCCAGACCAGCTCCGTGGGTTTGCTTGCTGCTGCCACCTCTGGCACAGCTATGGCAATGCATGCTGCTCAGCAGCGAGATTCTCCAGGGACTAAGTCCTCATGTCGGACTACTGAGCATTCCTGTGGAGTGATCTCCCATTGGAGATCGAAGGTCACGTGCTCAGGTTCTGCTTGTGTTCGGATTGGCCCATCTGAGAAGTCAGGAAGGTCCCGGGCGCTTGCGGCTATAAAAGGTTCGCATGGCCGCTCGGCCATGCACTAGGATAGACTGTATTTTCAGACTATAAGGAGTGAGTGGTGTATGCACGTATGAATGTCTCTGGTGACTGACTCATTATAAAACCCCTACCCTTGGTACACATGTGTTGTGCAGCCTAGCCTGCTAGCGCCCAGGCTTAGGTGTAGGTAGGTCAGAGTCTGAGTCAGGCATTGGTCATCATCAGTGACTCGGCATGCCTCAGTGCCCGAACTCCACACTCCATAGCCAGCGTCCATAGCGGCGCTCGTGGCAGCGACGCCGCGCGCTCAGTGGGCCTAGAAGGACTCTATCCCCATGTCCTTGGGGTAGAGTTCAGTGGCCGCTTGCTGTGCGCTCTTTGGCCGGGCTCTGTGAGTTAAACAGGCTCCGGCATCCACGTTCAGCGCTGCGCGGCTCTGTGAATTAACGGAGTCTGCTCCTTTTCACATTGTGTGACGTAACCCACATGTGACTGTTTTTACGCCGCTCTATTCTTCCGCCATTTTCTAGCAGCAGTGTACCACCTCTGCACGGTGGACCCCGGGCTGCGAACGCACCTACTACTACTTTATAATTTGGTGCATTCCGCCAGCCCTAACATTATCCTAGCGCCAGGGTCTGGCTAGTTATGGCAGACGAACAACGACTGCATAGGTACATCCAGCAGCTGGAGGGTAGGTTGGCAGCGCTAGAGCGTTCCACTTCAGCTGCGGATGTTACCTCGGTCGCTGTTCAAGCAGCTACAGAGGCTGTCGCCCGTGTCTCCACGGTCAGTCCTGCCCCGACCTTGTCCCTCTTCCCGCTGCCCGAGAAGTTCTCGGGTGATAGTGCTTCATGCAGGGGTTTCGTGAGTCAGTGCTCCATTCACCTGGAGTTGCTGGCCACATGATTTCCCTCTGAGCGGGCCAAGGTGGGATTTATCATCTCCCTCCTGTCGTGCAAGGCCTGCTGTGGGAGTGCGGGGATCCCATGGTACAGAATGCCACCCATTTTCTGGTCACTCTGAAGCAGGTGTTCCTGGGTCCTCGGGTCACGCACGATACCGCACTTCAGTTGCTGGTCCTAACCCAGGGTTCGTCTCTGGTCAGCCAGTATGCCATCCTCTTCAGAACTCTGGCCTCGGAGCTGGAGTGGCCAGATAAGGTTCTCATACCTGTGTTCTGGAGAGGCCTGGCTGATCATGTCAAAGACGCCCTGGCCACTAGGGAGGTGCCCACCACTTTAGAGGAGCTCATTACGGTCTCCACCCGAATTGACATTCGCTTCACTGAGCGAGGGCTGGAGTGCTCCAAGTCCCGCCAACGTTATAAGTTGGCTCCAAATTTTGCTAGGCTACTGGAACCTCCCGGTCAGCCTCCCGAGCCTCCTGAGGCCATGGAGGTGTCCCGCACGGGGTCCAGAGTCCGGTCCGCGCGGGTACCTCAAGTCTGCTTCCGCAGTCGGCAGACTGGGCACCTTGCTAACCAGTGCCCACAGCGCTCGGGAGACGCTCCTGTCTAGTGGTTATCGGAGGGGGCCTACTAGACACCGCTACTTTCTCCTCCAAGCTCCTGTTTAAAGGGGCATTAGAGTTTAAGGCCGGGATCACACACAGCGAGATACGGCCGAGTCTCGCAGGTTAAAACCAAGCTCTGGCGCCGGCATCTGGAGCGGAGCGTGCAGCCGCACAGCAATACATGGAGCTGCACGCTCCGCTCCGGAGTGCCAGTGCCAGAGCTTGGTTTTAACCTGCGAGACTCGGCCGTATCTCGCTGTAGTGTGACTCCGGCCTTATTCTTCCACTCTGATTGTGGAGGTTTGCGTGGACTCTGGGGCGGAGGGCAATTTCATGTCATCTGCCTTCAATCAACAACACGCAATCCCCCTGGGTCCTGCTACCTCAACCAGTCACCATCAGAGTGGTGAATGGGGCGACACTCCCATCCCATATCACCCACCAGATGGCTCCACTGAGACTCTCACTGTCTCCTCATCAGGAGATGCTGTCTCTCCGGGATATGCCCGAAGGTATCGACCAGGTCCTCCTAGGGGTTCCCTGGCTACGATCACACTCTCCTCACATAGAGTTGTCTTCGGGAAAAATCCTCGGTTGGAGCAAGTCCTGCGAGGGTAGGTGTCTGAGGGACTGCGTACAGGTCGCAACTTCTGAGGTTCCTGCAGATCTCTTCTCGCTTCCCAAGCCATATCAGCAGTATGCAGATGTTTTCTCCAAGAAGGCAGCAGAAACCCTTCTGCCGCACCGCCCTTACGACTGTCCTATTGACCTCTTGCCTGGTGCTGAGCCTCCCCGGGGTCGAGTATATCCCCTATCTCTCCCAGAGACAGAGGCCATGTCTCAGTATATCAGGGAGAATCTGACAAGAGGATTCATTAGGAAGTCGGTGTCTCCGGCGGGAGCGGGATTCTTCTTTATCCAAAAGAAGAATGGAGAGTTGTGTCCATGCATCGATTACAGGGGCCTTAATGCCATAACTGTTAAGAACAAGTATCCTCTGCCCCTGATATCGGAACTGTTTAATAGGCTACGGGGAGCGAGAGTGTTTACTAAGCTTGATCTACGGGGAGCCTATAACCTGATTCGCATCCGTGACGGGGACGAATGGAAGATAGCTTTTAACACCAGAGACGGGCACTATGAATACCTGGTGATGCCCTTCGGGCTATGTAATGCTCCTGCCGTCTTCCAAGAATTTGTGAACGACATATTCCGGGATATGCTTACCACTTCGGTAGTAGTCTATCTGGACGATATTCTCATTTACTCTCCAGACATTGACTCCCACCGGAGAGATGTTCGCAAAGTTTTCGATCTCCTGCGGGCCAGGTCTCTTTATGCCAAATTGGAGAAATGTGTGTTTGAGCAGGAGTCTTTGCCTTTCCTGGGCTACATCATCTCTGCCCAGGGTTTGGCCATGGATACTGCCAAGCTACAGGCAGTGATGGATTGGCAGGAACCCCATTCTCTCAAAGCGGAGCAGCGCTTTATGGGGTTCATAAATTACTATCGCCAATTCATCCCCCATTTCTCAACTTTGGTAGCGCCCTTGGTAGCCCTCACCAAGAAGGGTGCAAATCCCAAACTGTGGTCTGAAACTGTCTCCAAGGCCTTCGCTAGCGCTCCCACTCTACATCACCCTGAGGTAGATAAGCCCTTCATTCTGGAGGCGGATGCCTCCTCCGTCGGTGCTGGAGCGGTCCTTTTTCAGAAGGACTCGCAAGGTCGGAAGCACCCATGCTTCTTCTTCTCTAAGTCCTTCACACCGGCGGAGAGGAATTATTCCATCGGGGACAGGGAGTTGCTAGCAATGAAGCTGGCCTTCTCAGAGTGGAGACACCTCCTGGAGGGGGCTCGCCACCTGTTCCAGGTGTTCACCAACCACAAAAATTTTGTCTATTTACAGAGAGCCCAGAGGCTGAATTCTCGCCAGGTCAGATGACCCTTGTTCTTCTCCCGATTCCATTTCACACTGCATTTTCCCTCTGGGGAGAACGTCCGGGCCGATGCTCTTTCTCGCTCCGTGGTGTCATCGGAGGAGGAGGAGCCTCGGCTGATAGTCCCATCGGAGAGCCTGAGGACTGAAGCTCCGGTTCCTCTCGAGTCTGTACCTCTGGGCAAGACTTTTGTCCCTGCCCATCTGCGACCGGAGGTTCTCTCTTGGGCTCATTCGTCCAGGGTGGGTGGCCATTTCGGGATCAAATGAACCTCTGAACTCCTGGCGAGGACGTACTGGTGGCCGCATATGGCCCGCGACGTCAGGGACTATATTCGGGCGTGCGTCTCTTGCGCCCAGAATCGGCCCTCTTGTCAACGGCCCGTTGGGTTACTCTATCCTCTGCCGGTTGCGGACAGGCCCTGGGAGATGGTCGGTATGGACTTTGTGGTGGGTCTGCCCAAGTCCAGTGGCAGCACCGTCATTTGGGTGGTCACCGATCATTTCTCCAAGATGGTGCATCTGGTACGACTCTCTCGACTACCTTCTGCATGGGGCCTGGCAGCGTTGTTTATTAAACATGTTTTCCGCCTGCACGGCATGCCGGATAAGATCGTCAGCGACCAGGGTCCTCAGTTTGCGTCTCGGTTCTGGAGAGAACTCTGTTCTCTGCTCAGCATTGATCTAAAACGCTCCTCGGCCTATCATCCCGAGACGAACGGGTTGGTTGAGAGAGCCAACCAGACCCTGGTGACATATCTGTGACATTTTGTCTCGGCCAGGCAGGATGATTGGGCTTCCTTGCTGCCGTGGGCGGAGTTCTCCTTGAACAACACTGTGGCCGACTCCACCGGTCAGACCCCATTCCTCTTAAATTACGGCCAGCATCCGCGCGTCCCCGTGCCCATGCCCGTGTCGTCTACAGACTCTAGGGTGGCAGACTGGGCGGTGGAGGCACGTGACATTTGGGATCGCACGCAGGATGCTATCCGGGCCTACAAGGAGAGAATGAGGTCCTCCGCTGACACTCGCTGGCGCCCGGCTCTGACCTTCACCCCTGGTGACTTAGTGTGGCTCTCCGCTCGGAACATCAGGCTGCGGCTGGAATCCGCTAAGTTCGCACCGCACTATATTGGCCCTTTCAAGGTCCTCGAGCAGATCTACCCTGAGGTCTACTGCCTGGCTCTTCCACCACACTTGGCTATCTCGGACACATTTCATGTGTCTCGCCTTAAGCCGGTTCACATGTCCCAGTTTTCTGAGCCTTCTGCAGGGACATCAGACCTGTCCTCAGGCAAGTTTGAGGTCAATGCCATCGTGGGATGCAAGATGATGCGGAGCAAAAAATTTTACTTGGTGGATTGGAAAGGTCATGGTCCAGACCTGGGAGCCGGTGGAGAACATCCACACTCCTCTTCTCATTGTGGAATTTGAGCGGAGCAAGGCTCAGAGAGGAGGTGGTAATGTTAGGCGTCAGGTTCCCATCTGCACAGAGGGAATCCCGAGCCTTACTTCCGGCAGTCTCCCATTTCTCTCCAGCCGCAGAGGAGGTTGCTCAGCAAACTCGTCGGTCCCGGCGCTCTGCCCAGACCAGCTCCGTGGGTTTGCTTGCTGCTGCCACCTCTGGCACAGCTATGGCAATGCATGCTGCTGAGCAGCGAGATTCTCCAGGGACTAAGTCCTCATGTCGAACCACTGAGCATGCCCGTGGAGTGATCTCCCATTGGAGATCGAAGGTGACATGCTCAGGTCCTGCTCGTGTTTGGATTGGCCCATCTGAGAAGCCAGGAAGGTCCCGGACGCTCGCGGCTATAAAAGGTACGCAGCCGACCTCAGTGACCTGGGTCTGCTGGCACAGGAAAGAGACATTGATAGAAAGCCTGACTCTCTCCATAAGAAGGAAGGATTAGTACGGAACATAAGGAGAGGAGGACTAAGGATTAGGGTTAGAGCAGAGCCCTTCCCAAGTTCACAGCGCAAGGCCAGGGTCCGGTCCCCGAGGTTGTATGGATAGTAATCGTCCTGCGACAGACACCGGAGGAATAGAAGTTGTCACCACTTTATTCCCACACAAGACTTGGGGGTACAACATCAACGAGAGTGACCCGGGACTTGGTAGCAAGGAGTCCCCGAAGCAGGCTACAGCTGTCTGCCATACAAGTAGAGTTCATAGGAACATCTGACAGGAGGAACTCCAGTGTAACTCAGTACTGTGAGTACTTCACTATAGGCGCAAAAGGGAGACGTTCAGAAAAGGCACATATGTTGGCGGAGTATTGGATGGGAGTACTTCATCTTGCCTGTAAGTTGACTGAGCCCCTGACCTGGAGGACACGGTACCGAGGCGGGCACCTGTGTGCTCAACAGACTGTGAGTAAAGCTTTGGAACTACATGCCCTGGTGTCCTCCGCTTATTCCTGCGTCAACCCACTCAGCACTGCTACACCTCGATGCCGGACATTACACTCTCTCCCTTTACCTATCTTCTTCATCTACTCTGCCTTGGATCTACAGCCCTACCTGTGGAGGGCTAGACCATCATTGCTGCACCACACCATCTGTCCCAGAGGATCTGTCTGCAGCGTCGGCTTAACATCTTCATTGCCGAACACCACAGGTGGCGTCACGAATCATTCACTCATAAAATTTATTCCATCATCACCCTTAAACCCCCTTTTACAATGGACGCCCAGGGCCACGGACCGGGCCGCAGCTACCGTGACATCTCCCATTGAAATCCACCGGGCCCGGCTCCGAGTACCCCACGGCCCTGGCGAGGGCGACCCATAATTCCATGTCAATCATTTGCATCCTATTTGGCATGGGATTACAAAAACCTCTTCAGCGTGCCATTGTAACAGAATACCTAGCAGCAGCAGAGTGGGTCCAGAGTTAAAGGGCTGTGAGTGACAGATCTCACAGCTTGACTGGCTCAGAGCAGAACAAAAGGTTTGCTTGTCATGTGGATACCATGAGGTCGAAATTGCTTTGCTAAGTTAACTATGGTTCCATAAGTAGTTATGGGGATGCTACACGTCCTAGCCATACAGCGTGTATATTTTCACGATCCCCATACCAAATGTGTGTTTGGTGTTAATGCATAGCAGGGGCCCGGCCAGATCCGATGGCACCAGAACCGCTGCCCTAAGACTGTCCAGAAAGGAGTTATGATCTTCAATAGGTTTTGGAATATTTGGCTACAAACCTCCAGGGGAGGGGATTTAGGTTCAGCTCAGAGGACAGGAGGCGAGTGACACAATGGGGTTAAATGCTTGTGTAAAGCAAGGCCTAGTGCTATTTTTCTGGGGAGATCGCAACAACATATCGTGTGGGGAGAAGTAAAGGAACAGAGGGGACCACAAGCCTCCCATGTGGCAGCCCTTTCTCCGCATGCCAGGCCTTTTAGCTACTGGTATCTGACCCATATATTCCTATATCTTTTGTCCTACTTCTATCTATATTTGCATATCTGACCATTGTATATGTATAACCATTGTGTATATAGTATAATGTGTAGTGTGCACTCAAGGCGACTAACTATATAATTTAACCTTGGGCTGCTCTTTTATCTCGATCCATGAATCCCCACGTCAGTTTCTCGGATTAATTGTCCATGCTATCGGGACTGGTTTCTGGCCCAATATTTTACCCGTTAACGGACCAAGCTTTTATCGAACGAGGAACTGGTGGCAGTTCTACCAGCTCATAAGGTTCTGTTTCACTGGGGCTAGTGAAAGGGGCTGTAAGGGTTGTGGGCGAGGGTGGTTCCACGACAGTGACTGTGTGGGCCACATCCTCTCACTCCTCATGCCTACCTGGGCCAGTGTGCATAGGGGGGTTTCTGTGTAAGACTGTTCCAATCTGACCTTATATGTCCCCAAGGGGTACGGAACGTCACGTTTGTACAAGTGGGGAAACCTTAACACGTGAACCCACTGATGTAATATTGATTTCAGGCAGGGTGGCGAGGTGCAAATTCTTCACATATGATGGCAGCAGGGTGGGATCTAGATAATAGTGTGTGAGTGTGCGACCCATACTGCCAGACACTAAAGACTACAAGCAGTAGCTTTTACAGCTGGGGTCTTAAGATTAATAATAATAATAATAATAATACATTTTATTTCTATAGCGCTGATATATTCCGCAGCACTTTACATTTCAGAGGGGACTTGTACAGACAATATACATTACAGCATAACAATAATCACATAGATCATAACAGATACCAAGAGGAATGAGGGCCCTTCTCGCAAGCTTACAATCTATGAGGAAAAAAGGGGAGACACGAAAGGTGGGTGGTAACAGTTGCCCTGATTGTATGGACCAGCCATAATGTTAAGTGTGTAACAGTACGGATGCAGAGGGCTAATAGATGCATAAAGCATGTGGGAACATGATGCGGGGAACCTGGTTATGGTAAAAAACTTTTGGCTGTGCCACACAGGGATAGATTAGGTTAATATGTTGAGGTGATAGGCCAGTCTGAATAAATGCGTTTTCAGGGCACGCTTAAAATTGTGGGGATTGGGGACTAATCGTATTGACCTGGGAAGTGCATTCCAAAGAATTGGCGCAGCACGTGTATAGTCTTGAAGACGGGAGTGGGAGGTTCTGATTATTGAGGATGCTAACCTCAGGTCATCAGCAGAATGGAGGGCGCGGGTAGGATGGTATACTGAAACAAGGGAGGAGATGTAGGGTGGTGCTGAGCCATGGAGGGCTTTGTGGGTGAGGGTAATAAGTTTGTACTGGATTCTGGAGTGGATGGGTAGCCAGTGTAATGACTGGCACAAGGTAGAGGCATCGGTGTAACGATTGGCGAGGAATATGATCCTGGCAGCTGCATTCAAGACAGATTGGAGGGGGGAGAGTTTGGTAAGAGGGAGACCGATTAGAAGGGAGTTACAATACTCGAGACGAGAATGAATAAGAGAAACAGTAAGAGTTTTTGCAGAGTCAAAAGTAAGAAAAGGTCGAATTCTAGAAATGTTTTTGAGGTGCAGATAACAAGAGCGAGCCAGTGATCGGATGTGGGGGACAAAGGAAAGCTCAGAGTCAAGTATGACCCCAAGACAGCGGGCATGTTGCTGGGGAGTAATAGTAGAACCACACACGGAAATGGCAATGTTGGGTATAGGTACATTAGTAGTGGGAGGAAGCACAAGGAGTTCAGTCTTTGACAGGTTCAGTTTCAGTTATAGTGAGGACATGATGTTAGACACAGCGTTTAGACAATTGCCGGTATTTTCTAGAAAGGCTGGCGTGATGTCAGGAGAAGAAGCGTATAATTGGGTGTCGTCAGCATAGCGATGGTACTGGAAACCAAATCTACTGATTGTTTCACCAATAGGGGCAGTATACAAAGAGAAGAGCAGCTTAGCACTAGCCAGTCCAAGTGAAAATACTGTAAGGTGTGTGGGTGCATCAGGTTACAGCTCTGTGTCAGTGACCAAAGAGTACAAGGATGGCCAGTGATACCAGGGGCAGAACTAGTGAGATGGCCAATGCTACAGATGGTAGGGAGGAGGTGGAAGACAATGTTACTCAAACGGAGGGGGAGTCCAGCTCAGGCTCCCCAAGGAGCCAGTTCCCGGCGGTCAGTCCCACAGTGGGTCGCTCACCACCTGCCCATCCCCCCAGCCAGGCAGGCTGGGATAACCTCCTGTAAGCCGCCCTTGCTAGTCTCCAGGCTGGAGATAAAGCCACCTATGAGATCCTCATAGCATCAGCAGAACATCGTAAGGCATTGGCAGTAGTAGAACGTCGCGAGGAAGCTGCAGATTGTTAGCAGGAGCGAGAGCACCAGCAACAAATGATTCAACCTAAAACTCCAACTCCAGCTGTAGACCCCACCCAGTCGCAAGTTCCTTGAGATCCGGGTCCCGATGCTACCTGCGGATGACTTCCTCCTGTTGGAAAAAGGAGGGGACTTGGACACTTTCTTGCTGGCATTTGAAAAAACCTGCTATCAGTACCCTCTGCCTGGGGTCCAGGGGGTCCAGTTCTTAACCCCTCACCGCAAGGATAAAGTCCTGGAAATCTTTGGGTACCTGCCCGCAACTTGACCCCTGAGAAGTACCGGAAGAAGCTCTGTAATATGCAGCGGCGTTCTGCAGACAGCTGGGCTGATCACATGCAAGCCCTACTGAGAGCAGTTGATCAATGGACCATGGGATTGGAGCTCACCACCTTCCAGCAGCTGAAGGAGCTTATCTCGACTGAGCAGTTTTTGGGGAACTGCTCAGAGGACTTCCAGCAGTACCTCAATGATCAGAAGCCAAAGAGGGCCTCTGCAACAGCACCACTTGTCGACGAGTACTCCAACAACAGGACTCCAGAGGCCAAGAAACTTGCTGGCTGGATAAGGAGTAATACAATCGAGGTGCCTGCTCTTCCTGCCCCCAACCCCAAAACGGCACCTGCCCATGCTTCCCTCTCCACAATGGTAGAGTTAACTCTGACTGTGTCAACTCTGCAGACAGCCGGAACACTTTAAAGCCATGTGTCCTCAGCGCAAGAAGGGCCCATCCCATCCCAGAAACCGTCCACTGTTTTGTGTGTGGGTGGGGGTGGTGGGAGGTCCCTTGACAATCTTCAGCTTGTCACCATAGGCTAGGCCATGGCCTTGGGACTACGGATAATGGTGCTGAGATTACTCTTGTGTGGCCTGAGCTGGTGTCCCCACAGGATTTGCCCGTCGTCAAGGTTTATTTGGACTGGGGCACTGAGAGGGGAATGCGGGAGGCGGCGGTAACCTCGAATATTCCCGTAAGGGTATTGCTTGGGACAGACTTGGGGCTGCTAGTGTCCCAGTATGTGGCCGCTGATCCTCCAGACAACAATATAATGTCAACCCTGTTGATGTCAATGTGATTAACATGCCTACTGATGGTGATGTGGGTATGGGTGATGTACTGTGTCCCTCTCCCCTTGAAAGGGAGTAGATCAATCAAGGCAGCTGTGATAATGCCTTAGGGCCCTGTCACACATAGCGACTCACCAGCGATCCCGACAACGATATCAATGTGTCAGGATCGCTGGTGAGTCGCTACATGATCGCTGATGAGCTGTCAAACAGACAGCTTCACCAGCGATCAGCACAGCGATGCCGGGCGCGCGGCGTCGCTGTGTAATTTAGTTACCAGCGCGCTGATGCAGGGAGCTGGTAACTAAGGTACACATTGGGTTTCTAAGGGGCGTGCGTCACTTAGAAACCCGATGTGTACCTTGGTTACCAGCTCCCTGCATCAGCGCGCTGGTAACTAAGGTACACATCGGATTTCTAGGCACAGCGCGCCCCCTTAGAAACCCGATGTGTACCTTAGTTACCAGCTCCTGATCGCTGGTCGCTGTTCTCCCGCCTGTCACACGCAGCGATGCGTGCTGACCAGCGGGAGACCAGCAACCCCAAAAATGTCCAGGGCTTTCCATCAACTATCAGCGATACCGGCAGGGGGGCTGGTCGCTGATCACTGTCACACACAGCGATCTCGCTGGTGAGATCGCTGTTGCGTCACAAAACTAATGACTCAGCAGCGATCTCGCTAGCGACATCGCTATGTGACGGGGCCCTTAAGGGGGTTTTACACATAGTGATATCGCTAGCAATATCGCTAAAACGTCACCGGTTTTGTGACACAGCAGCGATATTGCTAGCGATATCGCTATGTGTGATACTTACCTCCAACTGGCTCCCCCGCTGTCCATCGCTGATCGCGCAAGATCGGGCGGCTCCATTTCTCGTCGTCTGCTTCCTGCTGGGCTTCCTGCTGTGTGAGACGAGCGACGCGTGGACGCGGGCGGGAGGACGTCTTCATCGCTGTGTGTGAAAGGTAAGTATTGTGCGCTGTATCGCTGCTGCATCGCTGTGAGATCTTTCTGTGTGAAAGCTCACTAGCGATCATTTAGCGATGCACCAGCGATCCTGACCCGGTCGTATCGCTGGTCGGATGGCTGGTGCATCACTAAATGTAAAAGGGCCTTTAGAGTGTAGCCAGCAGGCATGCTGGAACAGTTTGTCCTGTGAGTTTCTCACAGAGGGGACCGACAGGGGGCAGACTGCTGCGGAGGGGGATCATGCAATTAAGGGCGGGGCAGTCCCAGGAGAGATAAGGCTCCCAGGTTAGGCCTCATTGCAGGGTTCCTCCACAACCGTGACGTCAGAGGGCCAGGTTAGTCAGTCTGCACTGGCAACTTGGTTGGAAGCAGAGGATAAGCGGACACTACCCACAGTTGCACGGGCCGTGGCTGCTGTCACGTGCAGTGGTAGCACCAGGGCCCTAGCGGCCCCTCTGGGATTCGATGGTTTCGCCCCTTCAGGGAACTGGCAGAAAATGTGGCGGTCTCGTCTATTCTGGCCACATCCAATTAGGGGTTTCAGGCGGCGTTGGAAACTGACGACAGCCTGAAAGCTCTTAAGGAGAAGGCGGCACACTCTCCCTCGGACTCAGACCTCGAGCTAGTGGCCTGGGACCAAGGACAACTGTACCCGGTAACGGTCCAGCAAGGTTCAACAGGCATGGCTTAGAGACCGACAGTTAGTGGTACCATATCTTTTTAGGGCGGAGTTGCTGCGGATTGCACACAAGATTCCGATGGCTGGATATCTAGAGATCTCTAAGACCAAGTCCAGGCTAGCCCTGTATTTCTACTGGCCAAGTATGGGGGTCAATGTGGCTGCCTACTGCCATTTGTGCGATAACTGTCAGAGGGTGGGGAAGGTGAGGTGGTGATCCAAATCCCTGCTGGTAACTCTGCCCATCATTGAAGAGCCTTTCAGGAGGGTGGATGTGGATTTGGTTGGCCCAATGACCACTCCTAGGAGCTCCATGAAACGCTAAGTACTGATGATAGTAGACTATGCCACCCAGTACCCAGAAGCGGTAGCCTTGTTGTCCATTTGGGCCGACAAGATGGCCACCGCCTTAGTGGAGATTTTCTCCCAAAGTGGGTTTTCCCCAGGAAATGCTCAACAACCGGGGGACCCAGTTCATATCGCAGCTCATGGAGTCCCTCTGTAAGCAGATTCAGGTGCAACTAGTGGTAACTAGCCAGTATCACCCACAGACCAATGACCTGTGCGAATGGTTCAATGGCACCCTGAAGTGGATGCTTAAAATGTTGGTCGACTCTCATGGCCACGACTGGGAGCAGTAGCTCCCACACCTGCTATTTGCATACCGGGAGGTTCCACACGTCTTGATGGGGTTCTACCTCTTCAAGCTCTTTGCACAGGCAATGTGTTCGGAGGCCTCTGGCTCTGGTGAAAGATGTCTGGGAAGGAGACTTAGCCACCCCTGAAGTGTCGGTCGTCAAGTATGTTGTGCACTTCCTTGACAAGATGCAGACTTGGCGCAGCTGGTGCACAATAATATGACACGAGCCCAGGCCGATCAGAAGCAATAGTACGACCAGAATGCTGAGTACTGGTCCCCATATTCTAGAACAAGCTTCAGGCGGCCTAGGAAGAACTGTACCTTGTGTACCAGCAGCTCAAGCTGCTGGTCACCCTGGACCATACTCAGGGAAAGCGGAAAGCCTTCCACATGAACATGCAACCAGCTCTTATTGGACCAACGGTCCCAGCTGTGGGCAACCCTACATCCCTTCCGGGATTTGTTCAGCAACAGGCTTGGAAGCACAGAGTTGACGATCTATCACTAGGACACCAGAAATCACCTCCAGTCCAGCATTTTGCATATCGGGCCTCCCTGGAGGTACAACAGCACATGCGCCAGGAGATTGATGAGTTGCTGAAGCTTGGGATCATCCAGCAGCGCTTGGGCCACGCCTGTAGTCCTCATCCCAAAGAAGGACCGGAAAACCCAGTTCTTTGCGGACTACGGGGCGCTCAATGCTGTTACGGTCACAGATGCATTCCAATGCTGCGTATCGATGACCTGCTTGATCAGTTAGATGGAGAGCTCGAGGAGATCAACTGAACTGATTAACTCTTGCAATGACAGAGCAAGGAAAACGTGCACTACTTAATAGGATGGTGAAGCAGTTCTATTCAGTGCAGGATTTCGTGTGACCAGACGCTGTGATCTTCTGACCCCTCTCTGTTGTAATATGCCTGTGACAACGCTATTATGTGATCACTGTCCCTGTGAAGGAGAGATACCACACAAATTACTTTCTCCTTGCTGCTGACATCGCTATGGTATAGCTGTGTGGCGATGCTAACTGAAAAGAGAGTGATTTTTGTGCTCTCTCCTGCTCTTGGATAGCACTTACATAACAGAGGTTTATCTTTAGACAGCACTCTCAATCAACATAGAAAGAGTGGCTGTATTATAAAGAAGTGGATTGGATAAACCAGGGATTGGAGAAGCAGGAAGCTCATCTGCATATTTCCGGTGCATTCTGGGAAGAGGAGAAGAGTCGCCTTAAACTGATCGATGGCTGGGACTTGCCGAGCCTCGCTGTTTGAGGACATCGCAAAACCAGGGATTGGAGTAGCAGGAAGCTCATCTGCATATTTCCGGTGCATTCTGGGAAGAGGAGAAGAGTCGCCTTAAGGTGATCGATCGCTGGGACTTGCCGGGTCTCGCTGTTTGAGGACATTGCAAAACCGTGCACCTAACGGCACGCGAGTTTCCACCCATCATAGCCTGCATCAGCAATATGGAAGAGAAGAAAATCCACATGGTCACCTGCAACACATGCTACATGTTTACGGATCTTCCGGCCCAAAAACTCAACTTTACCTGTCAGAAGTGCAAACTTGTTGCCCTCTTAGAGGAAAAGGTGCAGGGACTGGAAGAAAGAATAGCAACATTGAAGGTAATTAAAGAACATGAGGACTTCTTGGATGAAGCAGAAGCAACCATTCAGGATTTGGAAAGTGAGAAAAGCTTCAGAGCACATACAGAGGCTGAAAAGTGGAGCCATGTGACGAAAAGAAGCAAACGGATCAAGTGGTCATCACCACCCACACAACTTAGCAACCAATATGAAGCCCTCATGCTGGAGAACGAAAATGGCACAGCTCAGGATGATGCCGTATCTACAAGAGAAGACACACTATCAACAAAAGTTACTCTGTCAACAAAAGCGGAAACAAATGACACTCAAAAACACTCACGAGCAACAAGCAGTGCGTCCGGAAAGAAAAGAAGAGTGGTAGTTATGGGCGACTCACTACTAAGAGGCACGGAGGCAACTATCTGCAGGCCGGACATAACCGCACGAGAAGTATGCTGCTTCCCAGGAGCAAAAATCAAGGATGTGGCCAACAGGATACCAACAATCCTCAAATCCAAGGACGACTACCATTTCCTACTGATACATGTAGGCACAAACGACACGGCAAGAAATGACCTACCAACTATCTGCAAAGACTTTGAAATTCTGGGGAAGAAAATAAAGGAACGGAACGAATAGGTTGTTTTCTCATCAATCCTCCCAGTCGATGGTCATGGCATCAGAAGATGGAATAGGATACTAGAGGTGAACAACTGGCTACGACGGTGGTGCAGGCAGCAAGGATTTGGATTCTTGGACCATGGCATGAATTACCTCTACGATGGACTTCTCGCAAGAGATGGGATACACCTCACAAAACCTGGGAAAAAACACATTCGCCAGAAGACTTGCCACACTCATCAGGAGGGCTTTAAACTAGAAGAAGAGGGGATGGGAGGAAAAAAAGCAGACAAGAACATGCAGCAGAAGGACAAACTAATCAAGGATACTAGATGTGGTAAAGAGGACCCAAGACAGGGTACTCAGAAGGAAGCTAAGAAAAATGAAGCAAAACTTCTTTCCTGCATGCTGACCAACGCAAGAAGCCTGACCAATAAGATTGAAGATCTGGAGTTTGTAATGTATGAGGAAAAATACGACATAGTAGGAATAACTGAGACACGGTTAGACGACAGCTATGACCGGGCGGCTAACTTGCAAGGATATGATTTGTTTAGGAGGGATTGTAAAAAAAGGAAAGGGGGTGGAGTCTGTCTATATATAAAGTCCACTTTAAAGCCCACACTAAGAGAAGATATACAAGAGGGAAATGAAGAGGTGGAGTCTCTATGGGTGGAAATACAAGGAGGGAAAAGTAATAAAATCCTCATAGGGGTTTGTTATAAGCCACCAAATATTACGGAAACCACTGAAAATGTATTATTGAAACAAATAGACAAAGCAGCAAATCACAATGAGGTGATTATTATGGGGGACTTCAACTACCCCGACATAGACTGGGAAACTGAAACCTGCGTATCTCAGAAAGGAAACCAATTTCTGTCAGTGACCAAGGATAATTATTTGTCACATCTTGTGCAGGGCCCAACTAGAGGGACAGCCCTTCTGGACTTAATTTTAAGCAACAGGCCAGATAGAATAACAGAAGTACGAGTCGATGGGCACCTAGGGAACAGTGACCACAATATAATACAATTCCACTTGTCCTTCAGTAAGGTGCCCTGGAAGGGGGTTACAAAAACGCTGAATATCAGGAAAGCAAAGTTTGATCAGCTTAGAGAGGACCTTCACCGAATTGATTGGGACAATGTCCTCAAAAATAGGAGCATAGAAAATAAATGGGAAATATTTCTATCAGTTTTACACACCCACTGCGAGCTAGCCATACCGTACAGAAATAAAAGGGCTAGGAACAGGAGAACACCAATGTGGCTAAATAAGGATGTAAAACGGGCAAGAAATAACAAGAACAAGGCATTTAAGAAGCTAAAACAAGAAGGCAATGAAGAAGCATTAAAAAGTTATAGAGAAAAAAATAAAATGTGTAAAAAACAAATACATTTAGCAAAAGAAGAAACTGAGAGACTCATTGCTAAGGAAAGTAAAACAAACCCCAAACTATTCTTTAATTATATAAACAGTAAAAAGATTAAAATTGATGGTGTCGGCCCTTTAAAGAACAATGAGGGTGAAATCATAGAGAGCTATGTGGGAAAAGCAAATGTTTTAAATACTTTTTTCTCAACAGTGTTCACACAGGAAAAGGATTTGCCAGAGGAAATGCAGAGTGATAATGTAAACTTCCCAGCCTAACCCAGGAAGAAGTGCAGAACCGCCTTAGTAAGATTAAAATTGACAAATCACCAGGCCCTGATGGCATTCACCCTCGGGTATTAAGGGAGTTAAGTAATATGATAGACAGGCCTCTATTCCTTATATTTAAAGACACTATAGAAACAGGGTCTGTTCCTTTTGATTGGCGGCAAGCAAATGTGGTACCAATATTCAAAAAGGGGTGTAAAAGGGAACCTGGAAACTATAGGCCGGTAAGCTTAACATCTGTTGTGGGTAAAATTTTTGAAGGGTTTCTAAGGGATACCATTATGGAATATCTCAATGTTAATAAATGTTTAACTCCATATCAACATGGATTTATGAAGGATCGCTCCTGTCAAACTAACCTGATCAGCTTCTATGAGGATGTAAGCTCTCAAATGGACCAAGGAGAATCATTGGATGTCATTGATCTCGACTTCTCTAAAGCATTTGACACTGTCCCACATAAAAGATTGGTAAGTAAGATGAGAAAGCTTGGGCTAGGGGAAAATGTGTGTAGATGGGTAGGTAGCTGGCTTAGTGATAGAAAACAAAGAGTGGTTATTAATGGTGCATACTCAGATTGGGCCAGGGTTACTAGTGGGGTACCACAGGGTTCTATATTGGGCCCCCTACTATTTAATATATTTATTGATGATCTATTGATGGCTTACACAGTAAAATATCAGAATTTGCAGATGATACAAAACTATGTAAGGTAGTTAACACAAAGGAGGACAGTTTGCAACTACAGACAGATTTGAGAAAATTGGAGAATTGGGCTGAAAAATGGCAAATGAGGTTTAACACAGATAAGTGTAAGGTTATGCACATGGGAAGGAGAAACAGATGCTATAATTACTAAATGGGAAACTGCTGGGGAAATCAGACATGGAAAAAGACTTAGGCATCTTAGTCAATAAGAAGCTAAATTGGAGTGCCCAGTGACAGGCAGCTGCCACCAAAGCAAATAGGGTCATGGGATGCATTAGAAGAGGTCTGGGGACACGAGATGAAAACATAATTCTCCCTCTGTACAAATCACTCATCAGACCACACTTGGAGTATTGTGTGCAATTTTGGATGCCGGTGCTCAAGAAAGACATTACTGAACTTGAAAGGGTTCAAAGGCGGGCTACTAAAATGATAAATGGAGTTGGTTCACTACAATACCCAGAAAGGTTATCAAAATTAGGTCTATTTACTCTAGAAAAGAGAAGACTTAGGGGAGACTTAATATATATGTACAAGTATATCAGAGGGCAATACAGAGATCTCTCCAATGAACTGTTTGTACCAAGGACTGTGACAAGAACAAGGGGGCATTCTCTTCGTTTGGAGGAAAGACAATTTCTGCACCAGCATAGAAGAGGGTTCTTTATGGTAAGAGCAGTGAGGCTCTGGAATTCTGTTCCTGAGGAAGTGGTGATGGCCAACTCACTGAATGAATTTAAGAAAGGAATGGATGCTTTTCTTGTGAGTAACAGTATAGAAGGTTACGAATAACATAATATTATAGGTAGATGGTTGACCCAGCTTAGGGGAAGGAATTTTTTTCCCTATGGAGAAAATTGGCTTCTACTCTGTGGGTTTTCTGCCTTCCCCAGGATCAACAATGCAGAACAGCTGCACTAAAAATAGACTGAACTAGATGGACATAAGGTCTTCCTTCAGCCTTCAAAACTATGTTCAAAACTATGTTCTATGTTCAAAATGCTGAACTGAGGCATTTAGCCGCGTCATGGGAGTACTGAGCACCCTCATTTGCATATTAAAGGGATTTTTCTGAGGAGCAAAGAAGGAACAGATATTAAAGCAAAACAATCTTTTATTGTTTCCCCATCTCATACAAGGGTGTGTAGTTAGTTTCAAGTCTAAAATTAGGCATGACAGACTCTCTTCAAGTGCAGGGTATGGCACTATGCAGTCTGGGACTAAAATTTAACATGTTAAGTTGGATCTCCGACTTATACTCAAAATTGACTACCAGTTTTTAGGTAAATAGATTCCTATCACTGGACTTTGCTATACGCATTGGAGCACGTCACGGGTGCCTGCTATCCCCTGTAATTTATATCCTCACAATGGAGCCCTCCCTCAGGAAGATGCTGTCCAATACTAAGCTTTCAAACCCAACAAGAAGGAAATTTGGATATATCCCTATCAAAAGATCAGTGGAGGTGCTGTCACGGGTGTGTCAAATGCAACAGACTGTCGATCTGCATCTGGCTGCAGAATGTCTCTGCGTTTGGCATTACAGATGCCTCCTTAATCCTTCTGACTCTTGGGCCCAGCGGCAACCTCACTCCAGCTCTAGTTGACACACCTGGACCTGGGGTTTATATATCCCCAGTCTGCTGCAGACTGTCACCGGTGATATTCACTTTTTTCCTTTGTGAAGGCTTGGAGCTATAGCAGTCGGCTAACTTTCTCATCCTGGCGAATGTGCTGTTTGAGGACGTTTGGTGTTACCTCTCTGAGTCTGCTCAAGCTAAGTCCTTTCCCCTTGTCTGTCTACCTTTTTGTCCCTAGTTTTCAGTGGAGATTGACAAGTGTTCATCCCCTCCCTCTCCCTATCCAAGGCCTAGCTCTAGAGATACAGTGCTTAGGTTCCTGCTTGGCGATTAGTGAGTAATCCATGAGGCCGGTTATAAACTACTGTCTCAGTAGTATAGGGTCACAACTCGCTTCCATCTTCCCTGTGTCCATGTGTTGAAGATGTGGAGAGGAGGAAGGAGACCTGCTACATAGTTTTTATCCTGTAAATGTCTCATTCTCTTTTTGGAAAAAGTGCAAGTAATATGTAGGATCACTGATCTTGCATCTGACTTGAACCCGGCTCTCGTCCTTCTCCATCACTGTGACATTCCTTTAAAAATGTATAACCACTCATTATTAAGGCACCTAATTGCGACTGCATGTGGGTGCATTCCTTTTGTTTGGAAAAAGAACTCCACGTTGACAGTAGTACCTCAGGTACTACAGCTCACCTCAGGTCAGCCAAAGACGTCAGTGAGACTGCGCGGAGTCCCCCGGCTGACCTGAGGTGAACTGATGAGCGTGGGAAAAAGTTCAGAAACTTTCCAACACTCATTAGTTCATCTCCAGTCAGCTGGGGAGGCTGCGCAGCGATGAACTAATTCATTCTGGCAGTAGTTTACAGCGGGCTGGTTGCATTAGCACCGGTCCCGTTGTAAACCAGTTAACTCCTTCTGATGGTTTGCAGCGGGGGACCTGACTGATCAGCGGAGAGGTAAGTATATTGTTGCTTTTTTTGTTTTATTTTTGTTACAGGACCATGTTTTTTTATGGATTAGCAGAGGAATAAGTTTGGTCAAAAACCTGTTGTCTTTATTTCATTAAAATAATTTTTAATTGATGTCTGTGTGTGTTTTTTTAACCCTTTACTAGTCTAGGGTTAATAATGGATATGTGTCTTATTGACACCTCTCCATTATTAATCCGGCTTAATGTCACCTTCCAATAGCATGGTGACATTAACCATTAGTAACCACTACAGGACAATGGGAATAGAGACTAAGTGCCAGAAAAGGCGCATCTTATAGATGCGTCTTTTCTGGGGTGTCTGGGGGCAGATTTTTGTAGCCGGGGGGAGTAAAAACAATGGTCCCTCTCAAGGCTATTAATATCTGCCCTCACTCACTGGCTTTCTCTCTCTGGTTGAGAATTAACCGCGGGAGCCCACGCATTTTTTTCAACGAATTAACCCCGTAATTTAACACCTACATGTCCCAAATTTTACACACATACCCAAAACTAATTATTAGTCAAAGACATAAGAAAATAAAGGAAATGAAATTGTTTAATGTATGTAAACCATGTGTCATTTCATGTCGGGTTTTGGAATGATTTTACAGAAGCCGGCAATTGATTTAGCGGCTATTATGCTATGTAGAACTCTATGAAATATAAATATTTATATATACAGTATGTGTCTCAATGACCTGTATATATATATATATATATATATATATACAGGGGTTGGACAAAATAATGGAAACACCTAATGTTTTGGCATCATAATCTTCGAACATGTTATAAACATGCAAACCGTGACATATGGTAATGTTTTGTAGTTGATTATTTGTGTTATGTGATATGTGTATGTAAATTAACTGTTTGTTTTGCAGAATTGTAAGAACATTGGTGATAACCTGATACCAATGGCAGACCTCTCGGATTTTCAAAGAGGCCAAATTGTTGGTGCTCGTATGGCAGGCGCTAGTGTAACAGAAAGTGCCCGAATGCTTGGCGTGTCAAGAGGTACTGGCTCCAAAGTAATGACTGCATTTGAAAGAGAAGGAAAAACGTCCGCAGCAAAGCACAGGTCCGGCCGAAAGTCGAAGTTGACTGGCAGAGACCGTCGGACTCTAAAGCGAATTGTGAGAGAGGATCGCAAGACCATGGCTCCGAAATTCACTGCAGAGCTCAATGAACACCTACAGAACCCAATTTCCACGAAAACTGTTCGTCGGGAGCTGCATAAATCTAGATTCCACGGAAGAGCTGCATTTCGAAAACCGCTGCTCTCAATGACAAATGTTTCCAATCGTTTAGAGTGGTGTAGAAACCTCCAGAGTTGGTCCCTTGAGCAGTGGAAACGTGATATTCTCAGACGAATCATCATTTACCCTATTTCCGACCTCCGGCCGAGTGTACGTTTGGAGACAGCCGAAAGAAGCATTCCATCCAGACTACCTTCTCCCAACCGTAAAACATGGCGGAGGTTCTGTGATGATCTGGGGTGCTATTTTGTGGAGATCCGCCAGGCCAATGATATCCCTTCATGGAAGAATTAACAGCCGCGATTATTTAGGCATTTTAGGTGACCAAGTGCATCCTATGGTTCAAGCACTGTTCCCGGAGGGGAACGCCATCTTTCAGGATGATAATGCACCAATTCATACAGCTAGAATCGTTAAAGCATGGCACGAGGAACATTGTAATGAAGTTGAGCATCTCATCTGGCGCCCACAATCCCCAGACCTCAACATTATTGAGCATTTATGGTCAGTTAGATGTCGATTTCCGCCGCCATCATCGCTCAAAGAACTGGAGGGTGTTTTAACTGAAGAATGGGCTACAATTCCTTTGGAAACAATTCACACATTGTATGAATCCATACCTCGGAGAATTGAGGCTGTAATCGCCGCAAAAGGTGGACCTACACCATATTAGGCCGGTTTCACATTAGCGCACTTTTGACGGTGCGCCGTGCGCGCCAAAATCCGAAAAGTTTGATTTTGGCGCGCACGGCGCACCATCAAAAGTGCGCAGCGCAGGTCAAAGCGCAACTAGCGCACGGCCTGCGCACGATCTGCGCACCCTATGCTAAAGATAGGGTGCGCCGATCGCAGGCGCCGCTGTCCGCTAGTAGGCGGCGCTACAAGCAAGGGGCGGGCACGCCGGGCAGAGAGCCGGCTCGGGGGCGGAGCTACCCCCGGCCGTGCGCGCGCTGAAAATGCGCTAATGTGAAACCGGCCTTAAACTAACTTTTGTTGATGTTTCCAGGTGTTTCCATTATTTTGTCCAACCCCTGTATATATATATATATATATATATATATATATGTATTCTATGTGTATATATCTATTCTTTCGTTTCTTTATTAAACATGTCAGTGTGATTTTACTGTATCGTGCACTGAATTGCCAGCTTTTATTAAAGGACACCGGTGAGTATTTCTCGCAAGTTACACGTGTGGTCCATGTGTAATCCTTTTTTTTCTCGCCCCCCATAGACTTGCATTGGCGTATTTTGCCCATAATACGCTGACCTTGTCCTTATTTCTCTCTAGTGTGACGCCGGCCTTATATGTAATCATCTATGGGGATGCTTAATGATAAATCTTTTTTTTTTCCTTTTTTTACATTGTGATTTTTTCTTTTTGCTCATTTAGGTGATACCTAAAGTTGAGCACACTTTATACCTGTTGTTGCCCTTGTATGTTCCACATTATAGCAGTACTATATTTTGCTAATATTATTTCTGCTTCCTTTTCTCCATTTTGGTACCATGGGATTAGATTGTACTGTATAATTGATTAAAAAAAATAATAATCAGTTATGTTATTCTAATGCCTAATAACAGCACAGCCAAATGTGAACGAGGCCTAATATAACTTCTAGGAAATGTGATGTTTATGTAAGTGATATATGCGATATGTCTTCATTAACATTGTTGTTGCAGTGATCTGACAACTCATCAGCATTGTGGGACCCCCAGACAGGTGCTGTACTTCTCTCTCTAGGAACATGGGGGATCTCCAGGACTTTGCTCTGTACAAGTTGAATGAGGTCTACGAATGTCATTGTATTAAGCTTAGGATATCTGTCCAATGCCAGATGGTTCTGTGTGCTTCCTCAAAGGCATTCTGTGCATTGTTGGGTGCGGTACCGGCCATCGTGTCCATACCAGCTGCCCCGGAGACCTCTCACGCTCAGCTATTACAAGCTCAGATGTCCCTGTACCCTTTCCTGGGACCAGTTATTATTACTCTATGTGTTATTTTTACTTTTGCTCTGCCTGCTTGCTACGGTTGCAAGTAAGACGTCCCGGCACATTTGGATCCTGACATTTTAGAGGAATCTGTTACATAACAGTTTGACCAGACACAAGTCGTTACATTAAAATATATTTAATAATCCCTTACATGAATTAAAAGATGTATCAATTGCTCCAAGTTAATGTGAAGCCAAAATGTGTATGGATAATTAATTACTGTATAAAGAAGTAATTTTATAGAAATAAAGTCATTGAAATAATGGGGTAACAGAAATCTGATGACAGATTCCCTGTAATAAGATATTTTATGAGGGGCTATTTAAACAAATAGATTCTCATTAAATATCTTATCACAGTGAATCTGTCATCAGATTTCTTTTACCCTATCTGAGAGCAGCATAATGTAGGTGCAGAGTCCCTGATTCCAGCGATGTATCACTTATTGGGTTCCTTGCTGCAGTCTTAATAAAATCACAGTTTTATCTGTTGCAGATCTAGCAGTTCTCTGAATGCTGACCTCTGTATAACCCCGTTCACACCACTAATTGGCACCTTTCTGCATATGCAGTGCATGGGCAGAAAGCTGCCAATCAGTGGTGGGGGAAGAGTTATACAGAGCTCTTGCATATGCAGGACTACGCGGCACAAGATAACTAGTCCTCAAATAATTATCTACTGCTGATAAAATGATTATTTTATCAGAACTACATCAAGCAGCCAAGTAAGTGACACATTACTGGAATCACGGTTCCTCAGCATCCTCCCTGTTTAGCTCTGCCACGGTTAGATGCTCCTCTGCCTGTTTCTCCTCAGACATAAGATCAAATGTTCCCGAAGTCAGTTGCCACATGGCAAGTGACCTGCCCTTCTGTACTGTCTCCTGCGGTGACACAGCATCCTCCCGGTCCAAACTCACTGCATCTGGAAGTTCCCTCAGCCGTATCGCCCCGGATCTGAGGGCATCAGCCTATGCGATAAGTTGCCACATATTGGAACCACTTGCGACCCTGTGTTGACACTGGTTCTGCCTTAAGCTTCTGTTCCAAGCCTGCTGTGACCCTCCGCTGTTCTGGCCTGTAGCTATGGATGGCTGGGCTTCTCCCTTAAACATTGCATAATCACTGCTACAATTCTGGGCACTTAGGCCTGTGCTATAATTTTTGGCACTTCAGCCCGTACAAGCGGTTTGGGCACCGTGGCCGTCTGTCCCCTATCAGGAAGTCCTCCCTATCTTAGCTGCAGCTGACCCCTCCTAGATTAACTAGTTCCTAACTCTATGTACCTGTCTCTATAGTTTCCTAACATGCCCCCTCTAGTGGCTGAACTAAGCACTGCACTTTCCATTCATCACTATATACATATATATGGCAGTACATTTAACAGCATAAGGAACATCACATTATAATCAGGACATATTCAAGGCATTAATGTACATTTAAATACCAAAGGAGTGGAGCATTACACGGTCCCGATACACCCCTTACAAACACATTAAGTATTTGGTGCAGAAATTTCTGCACCATTTCTGCATCTCGTGGCAGGAAAAAATGCAATGGCAAAATCGCTTTTTGTTCTGTGTTTTTGCAGTGGTTTTTTACTTGCTTGTTTTATGCAGATTTTTCCCCAATATGTAACACATTCTCTTTAAACAGTAAGTCATTTTCTGATTAAAGCTTCCATTTAATGCTGTGGAAGGCCATTAAGATACATTTGGTGGCTGATCATTCTTGGTACATAAGGATTATACTACGTCTACCCCTTTTCTCTCCTTTAGAGATTATAATATAAATGGTACAGGCTTAATAGAGAACATTTTGGACTCATTTTATCAAAGTATTCGAGGCAGAATTCTGACGTAAAAGCTTTGAAAATTTAGATGCAACTCTGAATTGTGCCAATATTTTGCAACTTTTGCCGTTTTCATGACAGTTTCTCGCAGATCTGACAAAATGTGTGGAGCTAGAGCAGGATGGGATGTAAATGCAGTTAGACGTGATGCCACAGTTCCTCTAATTCACATGGAACTGTGGTGTTCCATATGTCCGAAATCTCACTCCAATTTATGACTGGAGTACAATTTCTGGGAGAGTGCCCCCCTTCATGAATCAGGAGCGTCTGACTCCAGCCCGTTCCCTCATCAAGACCAGCGTTAACAATTCCGATCTTGATGAATGAGTCCTTTAGTCTATTGCCCATCATGACGCACACTTGTTAATGACCGTGACACTGATATTGAATGCCATTATAGAACTGGCAAAGTAGCCAAATGTCCTAGGAAATCAGTTGCACAGATTACTACTTCAGCTCCAAATCCTTTTTTAAGCACAAATGAAATGTAATATAATGTTACAGAGGGACTGGCGCCATGATAAATATGGTATAAGAGTGGAATGTCATAGCTTTAAAGGAATTACCCCTTTAATTTTTTTTCATTTTAATTTTCCCTATGGCGCGTAGTACTTCTCGGCAGGTAGTTCTTAACTATGTGACATTTCTGACAGTTCCTTTTATTCTGCTTTGCTCCGTCTACATGGCGTCACTGCCAACATCATGTTGATTTAAAGCCATCTCTGCCTAACGCAACAGGGAACCGGCTGCCAATGAATTAAAATGTACATTATTTGCATTTGTATTGATAAATCTCTGTGAATTTGAAGGACTATAGAGTTCTAAGTGAAGGAGATAATGGTAAGATGTGTGGTTCTGGGGTCCTAAAATAGTTATTAAAGTGTACATGTATTTTATCTAACTAGGTCACATTTCTGTGCAGATTAAATTCATACTACCTACATATATGGTCGAAATTGTTGGTACTCCTCGTTTAATGACATAAAAACCCACAATGGTCACAGAAATAACTTGAATCTGACAAAAGTAATAATAAATCAAAAATCTATGAAAATGAACAAATGAAAGTCAGACATTGCTTTTCAACCATGCGTCCACAGAATTAACATCTTCATGCCCTGTGAGCATGTGCACACAGTCAGGATGTACTTTGGGGGCAGAGTTAGCGCGCAATTTATACGGCCCTTGAAGGATGGTATGAATATCCAAATGTCCCTTGGCAATAAAAAGATTCCCTAACCCTGGTTTAGAAGATGTTTCAGCCACCTTCATTTACACACTACCATGATGGCAAAATCCTCTTAATTTACCTTGAGAAGCTGCCATGATTTTCATTCTCTGGCTCTACTGGACAGGGGGCATCTAAAATTTAAAGAAGTTAGCCACTACTTATTTATTGATGGTCTAACCATTGGATAGGTCATCAATATCTGATCGGTGGGGGAGACATCACCTTGCACCCCCACCAATTAGCCGTCATCAGCACCAGCCGTAAGTTCCCGCATGCTGCCGGAATACCGAAACTCTGTCAAAACTATAGTGGCCGCGGCTGGGTTCTCTATATCCACCACCTATTTATTTGATTAGAGGGTACATCCGCATTACCCGGCCACTAGATAAATGACAGGGCTGCTGTGTTCCGGCAGCATCCGAGTACTTACATCTGCCGCCGGGAGCAGCTGATCGGTGGGGGTGCCAGGAGTTACACCCCCACTGATCACCGTCTCCTAGAAATAGGCCATCAATGAAAAAAGTACTAGCCAAATCTTTAACTCTATAGATCTGATTAACATGTGGGAAAAAATACAGCATAATTTATAATTCCTGCTTATTCCGGACACCGAATTCCAGAGGCCGATCCTAATCAATGATTGTCAGATATGTCTCTATGCACAGGTTTACAAGAAAAGTTGTAGATCACTGATTAGGCCCATTAGGCCTACTGGACCTTTGAGCCCATAATCAGCAGCGATTTCAATAATGAACACGTCATCTTTTCCCCAAACCTCTCTTTCTAAACTGTTCAGTTCTCTTTGACAAAAATAACTCTTAATAATTAATTATGTGTCTTGTAGGATGAAAAGAGGAGAACTGTTTGATTATCTGACGGAACAAGTCACCCTTAGCGAGAAGGAAACAAGGTAATTACCCAAATTAATGAAAAGTTCATCAGAATAGTGAAACTTGTGATAATAAGGCATGGTGAATTAAAGGGAATTGGTTACCCCATCTGAGAGAGCAACATGATGTAGGGGACGAGACCCTGATTCTGGAGATGTATCATCTACTGGGCCATTTGCCACAGTTTTAATAAAATCACTTGATTTATTTGCTGCAGATCTACCAGTTCTCTCAATGCTGAACTCAGTATAACACCATCCACACCACTGGTTTCTGTGTACACTGTGCATAGGTCTTGGGGGGCAGGTTAATACTGAGCTCATGAATATGGAGGACAACATGGCAGCAGGTTTACAAGTCCTCTAATGATAATCTCATGCTGATTAACCCCTTTCCGACCTAGACGTATCCATACATTCTGGTTGGGAAGGACTTCCCGACCTTGGACATATGGATACGTCGTGGTGATATTTTGTGCACGGGAGCTGTGCGTGCACGATTGTCTCCAGGTGTTCAGCGAATCTGACAGCTGACACCTGGCTCCCACTGCCAAGAGTGGCATTCGCTGACACTTTAGCCCCCTAAATGTTGTGATCGATATCGCTCACTGCATTTAGAAGGCAGCGAGAGGTCCCCCTCTGATCGGCGCCCCCTGGGACGTCATCGTGAAAGCCCGATCGTTGCCATGGTGACCCAAGATCATCATAATGCAAGTTTGTTAGAGCGTGGTCTAACAAGCTTGTGTGTCAGTGCAGACCTGACAGTTATAAAGCATTGTAATGATTTATAACTGTGATCAGACTGCAAAAAGTGAAAGTCCCATAGAGCGACTAAGTAAAAAAGAAAAAAAAAGTAAAAAAATTGTAAAAATATTTGATTAAAAAATCAGAAAATAACATTGATAATATGCATACAATATATATATATATATATATATATATATATATATACACATACTATATATATAGTAAGTGTATATTTGTACTAGCTGAAGAGCCTGGCGCTGCCCGGGCATAGTAACTAACTGTTGTTAGTTATAGCAAATTATAATTATCCTCCATCCCATAGTCCCGTGCCCATATACCAATCATACATATCCACGATCCCATAGGCCCGTGCCCATATACCCATCATACACATCCTCATCCCATAGTCGAGTGCCCATATATCCATCACACATCCTCCATCCCATAGTCCCATGCCCATATACCATCACACATCCTCCATCCCATAGTACCATGCCCATATACCCATCATACATATTCACCATCCCATAGTCGAGTGCCCATATACCCATCACACATCCTTCATCTCATAGTCCCATGCCCATATACCCATGATACATATCCTCCATCCCATAGTCCCGTGCCCATATACCCATCATACATATCCGCCATCCCATAGTCCCGTGCCCATATACCCATCATACATATCCTCCATGCCATAGTCCAGTGCCCATACACCCATCACACATCCTCCAACCCATAGTCCCGTGCCCATATACCCATCATACATATCCTCCATCCCATAGTCTCGTGCCCATATACCCGTCATACATATCCTCCATCCCATAGTCCAGTGCCCATATAGCCATCACACATCCTCCATCCCATAGTCAACCATTATGACATCATAATGAGGGGAGGGGCTTGATACACACACTTTTTCCCCATTATGTAGATAGGGGCAAAACTGTTTGGTGAATTGGAACGCGCAGGGTTAAAATTTCACCTCACAACATAGCCTAGGCCGCTCTCGGGGGCCAGACGTGTGACTGTGCCAAATTTTGTGGCTGTAGCGAATGACGGTGACGGTGCGAATGCCAATCCCAGACATACACACACACATACATACACACATACACTTGAGCTTTATATATTAGATATATACATATACAGTGGGGCAAAAAAGTATTTAGTCAGTCAGCAATAGTGCAAGTTCCACCACTTAAAAAGATGAGAGGCGTCTGTAATTTACATCATAGGTAGACCTCAACTATGGGAGACAAACTGAGAAAAAAAAATCCAGAAAATCACATTGTCTGTTTTTTTTTCATTTTATTTGCATATTATGGTGGAAAATAAGTATTTGGTCAGAAACAAGCAATCAAGATTTCTGGCTCTCACAGACCTGTAACTTCTTCTTTAAGAGTCTCCTCTTTCCTCCACTCATTACCTGTAGTAATGGCACCTGTTTAAACTTGTTATCAGTATAAAAAGACACCTGTGCACACCCTCAAACAGTCTGACTCCAAACTCCACTATGGTGAAGACCAAAGAGCTGTCAAAGGACACCAGAAACAAAATTGTAGCCCTGCACCAGGCTGGCAAGACTGAATTTGTAATAGCCAACCAGCTTGGAGTGAAGAAATCAACTGTGGGAGCAATAATTAGAAAATGGAAGACATACAAGACCACTGATAATCTCCCTCGATCTGGTGCTCCACGCAAAATCCCACCCCGTGGGGTCAGAATGATCACAAGAACGGTGAGCAAAAATCCCAGAACCACGCGGGGGGACCTAGTGAATGAACTGCAGAGAGCTGGGACCAATGTAACAAGGCCTACCATAAGTAACACACTACGCCACCATGGACTCAGATCCTGCAGTGCCAGACGTGTCCCACTGCTTAAGCCTGTACATGTCCGGGCCCGTCTGAAGTTTGCTAGAGAGCATTTGGATGATCCAGAGGAGTTTTGGGAGAATGTCCTATGGTCTGATGAAACCAAACTGGAACTGTTTGGTAGAAACACAACTTGTCGTGTTTGGAGGAAACAGAATACTGAGTTGCATCCATCAAACACCATACCTACTGTAAAGCATGGTGGTGGAAACATCATGCTTTGGGGCTGTTTCTCTGCAAAGGGGCCAGGACGACTGATCCGGGTACATGAAAGAATGAATGGGGCCATGTATCGTGAGATTTTGAGTGCAAACCTCCTTCCATCAGCAAGGGCATTGAATATGAAACGTGGCTGGGTCTTTCAACATGACAATGATCCAAAGCACACCGCCAGGGCAACGAAGGAGTGGCTTCGTAAGAAGCATTTCAAGGTCCTGGAGTGGCCTAGCCAGTCTCCAGATCTCAACCCTATAGAAAACCTTTGGAGGGAGTTGAAAGTCCGTGTTGCCAAGCGAAAAGCCAAAAACATCACTGCTCTAGAGGAGATCTGCATGGAGGAATGGGCCAACATACCAACAACAGTGTGTGGCAACCTTGTGAAGACTTACAGAAAACGTTTGACCTCTGTCATTGCCAACAAAGGATATATCACAAAGTATTGAGATGAAATTTTGTTTCTGACCAAATACTTATTTTCCACCATAATATGCAAATAAAATGAAAAAAAAACAGACAATGTGATTTTCTGGATTTTATTTTCTCAGTTTGTCTCCCATAGTTGAGGTCTACCTATGATGTAAATTACAGACACCTCTCATCTTTTTAAGTGGTGGAACTTGCACTATTGCTGACTGACTAAATACTTTTTTGCCCCACTGTATATATACACACAGTATATATATATATATATATATATATATATATATATATACAGTTGTGGCCAAAATTATTGACACCCCTGCAATTCTGTCAGATAATACTCAGTTTCTTCCTGAAAATGATTGCAAACACAAACCTTTAAACTCCAGCGGACAAAATCCAGGATGCAAAATTTAAAAAGTTTTTTCTTGCATTAGCAAAGATTTTTATTATTAAACATATATACATATGTATATTTGTATACTTGTTAACTGATTTTTCATATGCTCTTTCCATGTATTACTATTGATTGAGGTTTTGTCATCATAGGGTTAAAGTATGGGAGGACTTACTCTTGATTTTAATTCCTTTTCTCATCCCTTCCCCCCTCTTCCTTATATATTGGTAGCTTAATCTTCAGTTGGACAGACCATGTAGAAGGCGTTAATTCGCCGAAACGCGTAGTCTGAGAGGCTAACCCCCCCTTTCCCCTAATCTATTTATCTATTGTCCAGAAGTGTGGATTTATTTTATGATGGACTTTAATAATAAAAATCTTTGCTAATGCAAGAAAAACTTTTTAAATTTTGCATCCTGGATTTTGTCCGCTGGAGTTTAAAGGTTTATTTTTTCATTTGAATTTTTCGTGGCTGGCTCCTGCTCTGGTCTCCGTGCAGACTTTCTCCTGGATTGATATTGGATCTCACACACCGGGGTGAACGGGTAAGCTGGCTTTGAAAATCTAGAGTATTTTTGCAAAACCAAAGAGAGGCGGACTGAATTAACCCTGACCTGACCAGGATGGAGGTGAAACCATCCTGTCCAGAGTCATGACAAAACTTCTGTGAAGCACCTGAGGGGTCTAATTTCCAAAATGGCATCACTTATGGGGGTTTCCACTGTTTATTCACATCAGGGACTCTCCAAACGTGACATGGAGTCCGCTAATGATTCCAGCAAATTTTGCATTCAAAATGTCAAATGGCGTTTCTTTCCTTCCACTTTTGTTATAAACTTCTGTGAAGCACCGTGGAGTTTAAAGGTGCTCACCACACATCTAGATAAATTCCCAGAGGGGTCTAGTTTCCAAAATGGGGTTACTTATGGGGGGGCTTCAACGTTTTAGGCACAACAGGGAATCTCCAAACGTGACATGGCATCTGCTCTTGATTCCAGCCATATTTGCGTTCAAAAAGTCAAGCGGTGCTCCTTCCTTTACGAGCACTGCCATCCATCCAAACAGTAGTTTCCCCCCACATATAGGGTATTGATGTACTCAGGAGAAATTCACAACAATTTTTGGGGTTCATTTTCTCCTGTTATGTTACCCATTTGAAAATAAAAAAAATGTGGGGCTAAATTAACATTTTTGTGAAAAAAGAAAAATGTTCATTTTTTTCTTTCCACATTAAATTAATTCCTGTGAACCCCTTGAAGGGTTAATAAATTTCTTGAATGTGGTTTTGAGGACATTGAGGGGTGCAAGATTTAGAATTTTGCCATATAGGCCCCCAAAGTCACTTCAAATGTGATATGGTCACTAGAAAAATGGTTTTGTAAATTTTATTGGAAAAATGTGAAATTGCTTGTCAAATTTTATCCCTTCTAACTTCCTAATAAAATGATGTAAAAAATTATGCAGATGTAGACATGTGGTAAATTTTATTTATTAACTATTTTGAGTAACATAATTCAAAATTTTGGCCAAATTTCCGATATTTTCACAAATAAACGCAATTCAAACAAATTTTACCACTATCATGAAGTATAAAATGTAACGAAAAAACAATCTCAGAATCACTGGGCTCAGTTGAAGCGTTGAATTACCTCATAAAGTGACACTGCTAAGAATTGTAAAATTTCTCCTGGTAATGAAGGTGAAAACTGGCTTGAGGGATGAAGTGGTTAATCTGTGATTTTATAAAAACTACACTAAGGAGACTAGTAAGTAATACATTGCTGGAATCAGGCTCTCTGTCTCTACATTATACTCCTCATAGATTAGATGGCAAAAACCTGAAGGCAGATTCCATTTAAAGGGAAAATGTCAGTACAATCAACCCTTCTTAAACGGAATATATGAGCATTGCAGGTCATAGGAAACTGAATAAAATGATACCTTGATGAGCTATTCAGATCTATGAGCAGGACACTGATCTGCATGAGAATCTGCCTCCAGAGATTATTAGAAATAAAATGGGGCGTTGTCTGTGTGAGACATGTAACTGACACAGAACAGTAGAGCTGAAATTTGTCTCCTAACAAACACGTTTGCAGCTACAGCTCTCACAGCTCTGCTGTATTGCAACAATATAGCAACCCTCTCTGCCTGAGACATGGAAGCTGAAGCTGAGAGGAACCAGTAGATGTGTCAGGTGTAATCACACACAGCTCTGCCATGAGATCTGGAGAGCAGAGAGAGCGGCCATTACACATCACATTGGTAACGCCCCCTTCATGTAAAATAAGCTCTAGAGGCAGATTCTTATGCAGATCAGCGTCCTGCCCATAGCCCTGAATAGTTCATTTACATATAAGAAAAACATGGATAAATCTGGAATAAGTCATTGCATCACTGATATCAGTGTATCATTTTATTCATCTTCCTACTACCTACATGCTCATATTATTATATTATGCATTTATATAGCGCCATTTATTCCATGGCGCTTTACATGTGAAAAGGGGAAATATAGACAAGTATAGTAAACATGTGTAAGACAAGGGACACACAAGTACATAAGGAGAGGGGACCCTGCCCGCGTGGGCTCACAGTCTGCAGGGATGGGTGAGGATATAGTAGGAGAGGGTAGAGCAGGTCATGCAGTATTCAGTAGACCGAGGATCATTGCAGGCTGTAGGCTTGTCGGAACAGGTGAGTCTTCAGGTTCTTCTTGAAGGTTTCCGTTGATGGTGAGAGTCTGATGTGTTGCGGCAGGGAGTTCCAGAGTATGGGGGAAGCACGGGAGAAGTCTTGTATGCGGTTGTGGGAAGAAGAGATAAGGGGGGAGTAGAGAAGGAGATCTTGAGATGATCTAAGGTTGCGTGCGGGTAGGTACCTAGAGACTATGTCACAGATGTATGGAGGAGTCAGGTTGTGGATGGCTTTGTAAGTCATGGTTAGGGTTTTGAATTGGAGCCTCTGGGCGACAGGAAGCTAGTGAAGGGCCTGGCATAGGGGGGAGGCTGGGGAATAGCGGGGAGACAGGTGGATTAGTCGGGCAGCAGAGTGTAGGATGGACTGGAGTGGAGCCAGAGTGCTAGAGGGGAGGCCAGAGAGTAGGAGGTTGCAGTAGTCGAGGCAGGAGATGATAAGAGCATGCACTAGTGTTTTTGTGGTTTCGTAGTTGAGGAATGAGCGGATCCGGGAAATATTTTTGAGTTTGAGGCGGCAGGAGGCGAGGGCTTGGATATGTGGTTCGAAAGAGAGTGCAGAGTCGAGGATCACCCCAAGGCACCGAGCGTACGGGACTGGGGAAAGAGAGCAGCCATTGACATTGATGGATAGATCTGGTGGAGGGGTTGAGTGAGATGGGGGAAAGATGATGAATTTTATTTTGTCCATGTTCAGTTTGAGAAAGCAAGCAGAGAAGAAGGCTGAGATAGCAGACAGACATTGTGGGATTTCATTCAGTAAGGAGGCGAGGTCGGGTCCAGATAGGTAGATCTGCGTGTCATCGGCATAGAGGTGATACTGCAAACCGTGGGATTCTATGAGCTGTCCCAAGACGAAGGTATAGATGGAGAATAGAAGGAGTCCTAGGATAGAGCCTTGGGGAACACCAACAGACAGGGGGCGACGTGAGGAGGTGGTGTGTGAGAGGGAGACACTAAATGTTCGGTCTGTTAGGTATGATGAGATCCAGGATAGGGCCAGGTCTGTGATGCCAAGAGATGAGAGAGTCTGTAGCAGGAGGGAATGGTCTACAGTGTCGAAGGCAGAGGACAGGTCCAGGGGAAGGAGGACAGAGTAGTGTCGCTTGCTCTTGGCGGTTAGTAAGTCGTTAGTGACTTTAGTTAGGGCAGTTTCAGTTGAGTGATGTGGTCGGAAGCCAGATTGTAACCGGTCAAAGAGGGAACAGGAGGAGAGGTGGGAGGACAGTTCAAGATATACATGCTGTTCCAGTAGTTTTGAGGCGTAAGGGAGAAGAGATATTGGGCGATAGTTAGACACAGAGGATTGGTCAAGGGAGGGCTTTTTGAGGATGGGTGTGATTGAGGCATGTTTGAAGGATGAGGGAAAGACACCATTTGTAAGTGAAAGGTTGAAAACGTGTTAGAGATGGGATGAGGACTGTGGCCAAGTTAGGGATGAGGTGAGACGGGAGTGGGTCGAGGACACAAGTGGTGAGGTGTGATCTTGACAGAAGGGTGGAGAGCTGATCTTCTGCCATGGTGGAGAACCTGGCTTTTGCAGAACAGGGCTGAGCGGCTAAGAGGGGCATTGGGGGCTGCGGGCCAAAGTTTTGTCTGATCGTGTCGATCTTCTGCTTAAAGAAGGAGGCAAAGTCTTCGGCAGAAATGAGAGGAGGGGGAGGAGATGCTGTGAGACGGAGTAGAGAATTGAAAGTATTGAAGAGCTGTTTAGGGTTGTGAGACAGGGAGGATATGAGAGATGCGAAGAAAGTTTGTTTTGCGGCAGAGAGCGTGGACTTAAAGCTGGCAAGGGACTGCTTTTATGCGTTGAAGTGCTCAGTAGAATGAGTTCTCTTCCATCTCCGCTCAGCGGCCCTGGAAACCCGTCTCAATTCTTTGGTCAGGCTGGTCAGCCAGGGCTGCCTGTTGATTGTTCGAGTTTTGCTCTGCTCATATAGACTGCTTAGGAGGGGTGATCCTACTGTAAAATAATCTAAGGTAGTCAGCACTTTAGAAGGGTTGTCCAGGTTTGGCACGAAAATCTGCAATCACTCTTTGTGTCTGCAGACTTGTGAATTCTCTGATGCTGGCGGAGAGCCCAGGCAGTCATGTGATTGCAAGTATGCAATATGCATACCTCTGGCCACATTCCGACTAGACGTGCTCATTTTTTATTAATTGAGCAAACCCATGGTAGTAATGTGAACAGGAGCATGCATATCGCATACTTGAGGTCACATGACCTCCAGCATCAGAAAATCATGACTGTGAGCGCTATGAGTATTCACAAGTCTGCAATCACATAGAGTAACTGCAGCCTTTCATGCCAAATCTGGACAACCCCTTTAAGTGTTAGATTACACATGTACAATCTGCCCACCCGCTGTGGCCAATGGCATCACGATTTTGAATCAAAAACATGCCGCCATTGGTCACTGCAGGTGGGCTGAGGTTCAGACAAGTGCAGGCAGCCACCCTGTGTTGATTTTTTATATTGCATGATGAATGATGCAGGTGAAATAAATCTTAACTTCATTAAATATGTATCACTATTTAATATTACCTCTGACAGGAAGATAATGCGATCCCTGCTTGAAGTTGTTGTATACCTGCATTCCCAGAATATCGTTCACAGAGACCTAAAACCAGAAAACATTCTACTGGATGATGATATGAACATCAAGCTGACAGATTTTGGTTTCTCATGTCAGATTGCTCAAGGAGAGAAACTAAAAGGTAAGACGTCCTATGACCTGTCCTCTATTGCCATCACTGATGCAATACAATACCTCTGGCAACCGTAATAAGGATTATTAGGTTTATGCTGATTATGAATATTTTTGCCTGCCATTCAGTTCGAGCCTATGACATGCCAATCATTGCCGGTTTCTTGCTGTATTGTTTTTTGCTCACCCTTTCACAAGTCCATTACCGCCAAATATATGCCGCAGATGTATTGAATTGTATACATATATACAGTTACATATGTCTGCTGTTACAAGAAATTCAAGGAGTCCACTGGGTGAGGTGAATCCTTCAAGTCCAAAGTCCAAGAGGGCACACAGCCCATGGGTGTCGTTGCAGCAGGTTGGTGAGTAGAGGGATTGGAAACCAAAGGTAGACAGGTGGAAGATTGGAAACTGCAAGAAGACCTGAGGAAACCGCAGGCAAGCTGAGGACGTCAGAAAACCACTGGCAAGCAGGTGGATGGTATTAAACCGCAGAAAGGCAGAGGACATCAGAAAACTGCAGGCTAGCAGGTGGAAAGCAGGAAACCGCATGCAGGCAGAGGATGTCAGGAAACAGCATGCAAGCAGGTGGAGTACAGAAAACCGCAGGCAGGTAGCAGATTACACTCTAAAGTAATGAGAAAGTCTGCAACCAAGGAAGACACACAGCCAGAAAGATGTCCTGAAAACTGGAGGATGACACAGAGCTACTCATTTGGGGACCATTATTTGTCAGAACCTTGGCCCTCTAGGGGGTCCTGTGTCTGACATGTCAGAGTGAGGAGACTTATAAGCCATGCATGCTCTTCTGGGAGATTAAATATGCATATTGATTCTTCAGAGAGGAAGAGAAGGCCATAGCAGAGGATGCCATATTGTAAAACTCAATGTAACCCTTTATTCCCATTTATCAGTACACTAGTATAGGTCTACTTGCCCTGTACGGTGCTCTAATGTGTGTCAACCCCATAGGCAGCGCAAATCATTGACACTGCAGTCTTGAGGAACAAAAAGAGGCATGTGTGGGGATCAGAACTCCAGTTTGAGATACTGTTTGGGTCTCGGTGTTGTGAGGCCCACCAATCATCCTTTCATCACTAATTCTCCGGACCGGTGATAAATAGTCTTCATGTGATCACCCCTTAACATCCTGTTGCCAACATTGAGAAGCAAGTGATCCTGCCCATATGTCTGTGAAAAGATCCCTTTAATATAGAATGTGTCCCTTGTATTTAACTGTATATTTATCTGTACTTTATTTTCATTTTACATAAAGAAATATGTGGCACCCCAGGATACTTGGCCCCTGAAATTCTGCAGTGCTCCATGGATGAGTACCATCCAGGCTACGGTAAAGAAGTGGACATGTAAGTTACCGGTATTAGTTTTACCAAGACTTTTCAATTCGTTGTAAAATGTTATCTCTATAACAGCCATACTCTAAATGTGTCTTACTATGCAGTTTTCAGCAATTATAGCATGGAGCAAGAAATTGTCATTGACTTTCTCATTTGCAGGTGGAGCAGCGGAGTGATCATGTACACCCTATTAGCAGGGTCACCCCCATTTTGGCACAGGAAGCAAATGCTGATGTTACGAATGATAATGAATGGAGAATATCACTTTGGTTCCCCTGAGTGGGATGATCGATCAGACACGGTTAAAGACCTGGTATAGCAGAATCCTTGTGACCTTCTAAAATATATCTAGCTAATATATTAATATTACAACCTTATCAGAATACTACCATATTCTCCTATAGTTTCTCACTGTGTCTCCTACGTATCAGCTGAATTCATTTTATATCAACGGAAGACCCAATAATTTCTTTGTTGTGCCTCCTGAAAATTAAAGACTAAATTGCCAACTGAATGCTACCATTCTCCTTGTGAACATGGAGCGATCTATTACTGTCAGCACAGTGGGCCATATAAGTATACAGGGAATAGTAATACCTAGTGGTTAATTTATTAATACACTTCTGAAGGGATTAATAGAGTAACTACACAAAGCAGAGTTGTAAAACACAATGCTTTATCATTGTTGTATTATGGTTAAAGGGGTTGTCTGGACTTACGCTGCAATCTGCCTTCACTCTATTTGACTACAGACTTGTGAATCCTCACATTACACACACTGCACGCTGTGAGGATTCTCCAGTGCCAGCGGATATGCAGACTCCCAGCCACATTACGACTAGATGGATGTGGCCTCACTCAGAGCAAATGTATTGAACGAAGCTGGGCATAGTCTAGCCGGAATGTGTCCGGGAGTCTGCATATTGCATACTTGTGGTAACATGATTACCCGTTCTTGGCGCCGGAGAATCCTCACAAAGCGCAGTGCTCGCGACGTGAGGATTCATAATTCTGCTTTCACATAGAGTAACTGCGGACCGGACAACCCTTTTAATATGCCGAGTATTTACAGAAAGGGCAATTAAGGAATGTTGATATATCCTCTTTAAAGGGGATGCCTCAGCATGTCACCTTCATTCTATATTGAAGTTGACCTAAAGATTAACTGTTCACCATGACTCCAGCTTCATGAATATCCTGTGATTATCTATCACCACTGGTATGCGCCTACGGGCCATACATTTCCTAGAGAGTGGCCTCCATATGGATGTAGTTATACACCAGAGATGCTCGCTGCCCAAGCAGGGCTTATGGAAGGGGTTGTCTAGATGCATCAATGCCTTTACTTGGGTCTTCTTCACTAAAGGCCCTTTTACATTTAGCGATGCACCAGCGATCCGACCAGCGATACGACACGGTCAGGATCGCTGGTGCATCGCTAAATGATCGCTAGTGAGCTTTCATACAGACTCTTCTGTCCATGCTACAAAAGCAAATGTTGCTCTTCATATCGGAGAAATAAAGCTTTCCCTGTAGGGAAATATGGCGGTATTCTCATAAGTTTATTACGAATAAAAATTAATTTTTAAAGACAATGACACTTTGAAATTGTATTTATTACATTTCATCATATTGATACCACAAGAAGAATCACAAAAATATATATTTTTTTTTTCATCAAAGATTGCCCGACTGCTAATAGTGAACCCTGAGAGACGCCTGACAGCAGAGGAGGCACTAGCACATCCATTTTTCCAACAGTACGTAGTAGAAGAAGTGCGCCATTTCAGTCCATACAGGAAGTTCAAGGTAAATCTGTAATTCTATTTCAAACATGTGAAATTGTTGTAATTAACTGATGTGTTTCCTAGTAGACAGAGTGGGCAGGACGGACCACGTGCCCACAGCATTACTGGGTACAACTACCATGTTCCTTAATAGTCGGCAGAGCAGGATTTACCTTAGATAAAGCTCTGTTTCCAATGGGGGGTCGTATAAATCATTATGTAATGAGCTCTATTATTTTAAAACAATGGCGCATTTTTTTTATCTACTTTTTGGTTAGTTTTCATGTGTTTTTTTTTAATTTGTGCCTAATTATTTTATTTTGCATCTTTTTTTATAGTCTATTTTACTTATGTTTGCCTACGTTGTGTTTTTTTTAGTTCACCACTGTGGGGGAGTTTAGGGTTTCCAAATGTTTTCGCCTGATTCATCATTTTCACCTTTTCAAAGTCGCAAAATTTGTTACTAATGTCCCTCCCTGGAGTGATGTTATCTACACCAGAAACTTGGGCATTTTGCAAAAATGCTTTTTATGTTATAAAAGTCAGGGGAAAAAAAGACAAAACTAAGTGATTTTTATTTAAGACATAATATTTAAGAGATAAAATTATGAACTGCGTGAACAATTTTGAAATACCAAAAGGAAAAGTGACTTAAAAAAAAGATGAACTGGGGGTCCATGCATAACCATCATTTAAATTTTTATTTCATAAATCAATAGTACACCTGAAAATATGCAACTTTGTAATATATCTTAGAAAAATGTGCCCAAAATTGATCAGTCATCATCAAAATTCTCAATTCTGAGGTAAAATCTGTATTACAAAGTTGCTTATTTTCATGTGTACTACTGATTTATGAAAGAAAAATTAAAACGATTGTTACTCCTTAAACACAACGGCTGCGATATACTGTATGAATGCAGCCTTAATATCCTGCCGTGTTGAATCCAAAGGGTAAGAGTAGATGGTTCCAGTTCTCTTTAAATATATATATATATATTCTTTATTGATATACTTAAAAAATGGATTTCATACTGCATGAGGAAAAGGCAACGCGTTTGAAACGCACATCGGTGTTCGAAATGCATTGGACTCAACACGCTGGGTCACCACGGACTTCCATGCACCTACACGCCTAGAGCCTCAATGGTGAGCTGGTTTTCCAAACCCTCTGTTTTCATTTTCTCCTTAAATCCCTGCTAAACTGCAAAAATTAGTAGATAAAAAAATAGCAAATTCCATGTATCTAGTTCAGAGGGATAGCTAGGTTACAGATACATTACCCCCGTGAGGACATCATGCCATGTGGCTGTGGGATGTTCACCACTCTGCTGTTTATTCTATGGGGAAATAAAGTTTTCCGTTCATCTGAGACCTAGAGAAAGTCCTACCATGTACCGATTGTGGTGAAGCATTAAAATTAATCAAATTGTCTATTTTCAGGTGGTATGTTTAACAGTCCTCGCCTCTGTCCGGATTTACCACTACTACCGTAAAGTGAAGCCAGTTACCAAGGAGATTGTAGCCCGGGACCCGTATGCCATCAAGCCCATTAGGAAGATGATTGATGCTTGTGCATTTAGGATCTATGGACACTGGGTGAAGAAGGGAGAGCAGCAGAACAGAGCGGCCCTCTTCGAAAACACAGCAAAGGCCATTCTCGTCTCGCTGGCTGTGGAGTCCAGTATATCCTAAGTAGGAGAAAACGAGAATGCTTCCCCACTACCTATACACAGCGTGATAGACACTTCAGTGCAAATACACTTTGTGCAGAATTATTAGGCAAGTTGTAATTGAGAGGATTCCTTTTATTATTGAACAACAGTGTTCTCAGTCAACCCAAAAGACTTGTAAATATCAAAGCTTAATATTTTTGAAAGTTGGAGTGGTTTTTTTTTAGATTTGGCTATCTTAGGAGGATATCTGTTTTTTTCAGGTAACTATTACTGTGCAGATTTATTAGGCAACTTAATTATAACCAAATATATACCCATCTCATTTGTTTATTTTCACCAGGTAAACCAATATGACAACACAAAATTTAGAAATCAACATTTCTGACATTCAAAAACAAAACAAAACAAAATCAGTGACCAATATAGACACCTTTCTTTACGGTGACACTCAAAAGCCTTTCATCCATAGATTCTGTCAGTTGCTTGATCTGTTTACGATCAACATTGCGTGCAGCAGCCACCACAGCCTCCCAGACAATGTTCCGAGAGGTGTATTGTTTTCCCTCCCTGTAGATCTCACATTTTATGAGGGACCACAGGTTCTCCATGGGGTTCAGATCAGGTGAACAAGGGGGCCATGCCATTATTTTTTCTTCTTTTAGACCAGTGTTTCTCAACTCCAGTCCTCAAGACCCACCAACAGGTCATGTTTTCAAGATTTCCTTAGTATTGCACAGGTGATGCTATTAATGCTTAAGCAGGTGATGAAATTATCACCTGTGCAATACTAAGTAAATCCTGAAAACTTGACCTGTTGGTGGGTCTTGAGCACTGGAGTTGAGAAACACTGTTTTAGACCTTTACTGGCCAGCCACACTGTGGAGTATTTGGATGCATGTGATGGAGCATTGTCCTGCATGAAAATCATGTTTTTCTTCAACGATAGACTTTTTCCTGTACCACTGCTTGAAGGTGTCTTCCAGAAACTGGCAGTAGTTCTGGGAGTTGAGCTTCACTCCGTCCTCCACCGGAAAAGGTCCCACAAGTTCATCTTTGATGATACCAGCCCCCCACCTCCAACTTGTTGGCATCTGAGTTGGAGTGGAGCTCTCTGCCCTTTACTGATCCAGCCTTGGGCCCATCCATCTGGCCCATCAAGAGTCACTCTCATTTCATCAGTCCATAAAACCTTAGAAAAATCAGTCTTAAGATATGTCTTGGCCCATTCTTGACGTTTTATCTTATGTTTCTTGTTCAAAGGTGGTCGTTTTTCAGCCTTCCTTACCTTGGCCATGTCCCTGAGTATGGCACACCTTGTGCTTTTTGATACTCCAGTAACCTTGCAGCTCTGAAATATGGCAAAACTGGTGGCAAATGGCATCTTGGCAGCTTCACGCTTGATTTTCCTCAATTCATGGGCAGTCATTTTGCGCCTTTTTTTTCAACACGCTTCTTGCGACCCTGTTGGATATTTGCCATGAAACGCTTGATTGTTCGGTGATCACGCTTCAAAAGTTTGACAGTTTCAAGACTGCTGCATCCCTCTGCAAGACATCTCACAATTTTTGACTTTTCAGAGTCCGACAAATCTCTCTTCTGACCCATTTTGGCAAAGGAAAGGAAGTTGCCTAATAATTAAGCACACCTTATATAGGGTGTTGGTCATTAGACCACACCCCTCCTCATTACAGAGATGCAAATCACCTGATTTACATAATTGGCAGTTGGATTTCAAGTAGGACTTGAAAGACAACTGGCTTAGAGTAGGACAACATGTATAAAAAGGATGATGTGATCAAAATACTCATTTGCCTAATAATTCTGCACACAGTGTATATGTGTGTATGTAAATATATTTATTCTATATTTATGCAATGTAAAAAATGTTATTTCCTTATTTTTAAGATGATTGAATTCTGACTTTACAAAAATCGGTTTGCCATTTGCCAGCTATCAGATGGAGTGGGCAAGTCAGTTCTACTGCTGAATTTTAAGGTGTTGTACCAAAATCAAAACCAATCTCCAGGTGCAGGGGCAACAGCTGAAACCAAGCCTTGAAGTCTAGACAGAAAAGGTCCCTTTGGCCCATATCAGAAGACTAATACTATTAAAGACCTTTAATAGTTAGGGATTTTTAATAGGGCCTATGATCTTCGAGTAACACCGCTGCCTACCACCTGTGCACAGAGTAGGTAACAAGTTGCTGTTCGCTGGGGGGCCCACCATTCATGAGAATGGTGGTCCCAAGTTCCTAATTTTATTAGAGCAGATAGTGACCTTGCACACTTAATGTATAGCGCATGGGAAGGACGGAGAATAATCGATGACCATGCTTAAACTTGTGATTCTCATCCAGTGAATGGTGGTGTATTGCACATACTTGACTGCTGCTTCATCCAAACGGGAGACTGAGTTCTCGATTTGTGGTCCCAGTGGTTGGAACCACAGGAATCAGTAAATCATCTATCCAGTAAATGTGGTCTTGGTAGAACGCCTTGAAACGTATTGTAATTACAGGTCAGAAGGGATAACAATAATAAATTTACAAAGAATATGCTTAAAGGTTCAGTGCACTCATGGGAAGAGGGGGCCACTACTGCTCCCCATCTCAGTGCTAAATGATGGCTGCCTCTATACAGTGTATAAATCAGTAGATGGAGGGTATGTCATGGGTTTACCACAACAGAGAGGAGTCAGAAGTCCGCAGTGTTTGATTTCTCCTACTCCTGCACTGATCAGTGCAAGAGTAGGAGAAATCAGACTCTGCGGTCTCCTGGCTCCTCTCCATCGCGATAAACCTGTGACAGGGTACAACTCTTCACCTTGTAATATACACTGAATTTTGTTTATTAAACCATTTATAAGACAAATTGCACAATGTTGTGGTGTGTAATGACTTCAGACCTGAGCTGTTAATATATGACACAGACATATCTGCTTGCTCACTGTATTCTGTGGACTGGCAATTGCTAAAAAAGATGATTTGCTTAATGAGCAAAGAACTGGCCATAAACTGATGCACTAGGAGCAAAGAGCAGGAACGGACTTTCTCCACCCCAGTTCCACCAGGTTCTCCATGTCAATTAACTGTTTCTTGATGGTAAAACTTACATAAAAAATTGCATCTTAGTAACTAAACAGACCTTCAGTCTAAATGTATTCATCTACAATAAACTGTCTTCTCTGCCCGCTCCTAAGGCTTCTTTACAATTTATGAGGTTTACCTTACAATGGGAGATATGTAGCAGCACCGCATTTGTGACCATTCCCCATTGGTCATGATCTGCCCCCCTACCAGGTGCACCCCCCAGGCATATGCCATCTGCAAGGTGCTAAAAACAACTACTTGTCTTCCTGCTGAATCTGTTTTCTCTCTTGCACTGACAGACAACATACACCATTGCTAAGCCTCATCACTCCTGAGTCTTGGAAGACCTTGAGGACCTTTCTTCCAGCCTAACCCTGACATGGTGTTACAGTAAATCCTGTTGTCTTCTATGCCAGCCAAACTGTGATGATGAGGCATAAATTGTCAGCTCAGAATTAGATCCGCTCACCATCTGGTCACCTCGCACGCTCTTATCTAACCCAGACACAGTATAAGAAGGATATCAGCCTTCAATTACAAACCCACATTTCCTCGCTTACATACTTTTATACATGGTTAGGGGTGCACGGGGTAACTCAAAGAAGCATGCTGAAAAAACAGTGCAGAAGGTCAGATCCCAGGACAATGTGTAATGGAAGCATCCACGAAACACGCAGGACACAGCCACAGATGCAAGGAAGTCCATTGTAATAGCTGTAACTATGTGATTTTCTCCCTGTAGATGATGCCATATTTTAGCTTCTATACACAGTGTCAGAAGCAAGATCTGTAGCTCCTAGAGAGCTGGCACTTTGGGGACAGATGCAGAAGATTCCCTGAGAGTCTATCTTAAAATTCTTGCCCTTGTCTGATACGTCCTTTGCAGAATAGATCAAATATATGGATCAGTCATTAGGAGAAGAAATATTTCAAATTGTGTGTAAGGTTACATCCACAGACGGTAATTTGTAATGAAATCCACTGGAAAATCTGCATCTAGTATAAGTGGATTGTGTTGTGGTGTTGTCACCCCAAAGACATAATTAATATGTAGTAGGATCGCTACTACCAACAGGTGGCGCTATAGAGATCCAGTCCTCTTCCTCACTGAAGAGGCAATTTGCATATGAGCTATACAGTCCCATCGGGGATATCACCCACATACAACCACTACCTGCAGTATAAACTTTACTTCTTTAGTTGGATAGAAACATTTATTTTTACTAGAAGTAAATCAGGGCTCAGTTTCGCCCCTCAATACATAAGCTATACACGTCCCCATGGCTTATCTGACAGCTCTCACTTGACCAGATCAATCACTGACTGAACTGAATCATCAGACCTGCATGTCTGCACTGACACTGCAGGAGCAGAACCAGTGCGCGCGCATGCACACTGGGTCCGTGCAGATGTGCTCATATCCCTCCTTCCTGTCTGCAGCAGACCAATGTGTGATCCCAACAAACGGCGCCACAGACAGGAGAGAAGGATGACAGCATGTACGCAATAACACCATGTTCATGCTGGTTCAGCTCCTGCAGTGTCAGTGCGGACGTGGAGTGCCGGGGATTCAATTCAGTCAGTGCTTGCGCTGGGCAAGCGAGAGCTTTCAATTCAGTTAAAGGGCGGTGCACGGCTTATTGATTGAGGTGCCCTTGACCATGCCAACAGTGAACTGAAGAGTCCTCATTTACATGCAAAATAAAATCATTTTTGTATCCAACTAGAAGTAAAATCTATACTGCTGGGAGAATTATAAAGGACTATGTCCTCGCCAGGATTGTATAAGTAATTTAAATCACATTTTGGGTGACTGACTCCCTTTAAAGGAAACCTGTCACCAGAAAAAAAAGCGCTACTAACCTGCAGATATGGGGTTAATCTGCAGATTAATATGTTATTAACCTGCCCGATGCCCGAACAGTTTACTCTCCCCAGCAGCGTTCCAGTTTAAGTCATGGGGACAGCATTGAAGCAGGTCACTCTGAGTATATAGAGTGGTGGCTGTAACCACAACCCCGGCCCTGACTGACAGCCGGCCTCAACGCAGAGGGAGTGTCAGTGAGGGTCGGGGGCGCGATTACAGCTGCCGACAGAACCAGCGCCGGTGACTGAAACCAAATGTTGTTGGGGACAATACAGTTATTTTTTACCCTGCAGCGTTTGGCTAAGTGCAGGCGCTGGGCAGGTTAGTAACGGTATTGTGTAACAGCAATTGGATAAGGGATAAAATATAACTTTTAATTCCACAAAATATAAAATCTAAAAAAGTGCTCAAAATAGATAACAGACAAAAAGTAGAAAAAAGCTGGTATATACAACGTCAATCAACTCATTCTTGATTGAAAGTGTCCGTCTTGTCATACATTCCTCTGACAGACACTATATACATAACCCTGTGTAGCATAGCTGCCTTAAAGCATTGGGTATAGGTAAACAAGCATTGCCAAAAAAAACTCATTAGTACCCTAATATCAATTATTGCAGTTTGCCCACCAGGCCTTCAGTCAGTGATATACAATGAGATCGAATATCCTATACCAGGATGCCTACTGATCCGTACTCTGATTAATCATATCTGAGTTAATCCATCTCATGGTATTCTATTTAAGCATATATGGATCTATCCACAGTCTAATTTGGCAAATCTCTTGCTTATACTCAGTACACTCACACAAGTTAGTGGATTTGTACCACAAACCAGCTTTACACTTAATAAACCCCAGTTATGTGTTTACTGCAGGTTCCCATAGAGTTAATAAATGCACAAAATTCATAACATCATAATATTTCATTTGTGTCACAGTAGAGATATTGTATTTAGCATATAGAAGGGTATAACTTCATTATAACATTGCACACCTCATTCTCTTGTTTGAGGTAATTATCATGACACAGAAATTTCATGGCATGTATGCGAAAGGAACGCTCTCACCATATTGCGGGATTTGGATCAGGTATGTTTCCATCCCCATGAATGGTGAATACGATATCCCTTCTCCCAACGCGTTTCGTTATTGCTCATCAGGGGAGTCGATTGGGGCCAAAACTGCCATATATTTCGGGTGGCTGTTTCATGTCCAAGCTGCTAACATGCGTCATGTTGTCTACTTTTTGTCTGTTATCTATTTTGAGCACCTTGCACTTTTTTAGATTTTATGGAATTAAAAGTTATATTTTATCCCTTATCCAATTGCTGTTACACATTATTAGAAGGAGTGGATATACCAGTGCTATCTATATTGATATAGTACCAGTATTAACCTGCAGATTGACCCCATGCACGTTGATAGAGTTTTTTTTCTGGTAACAGGTTCCCTTTACACTCATTCACACTTGCAAGCTCTGCCATTGGCACTCTAAATTGCTTCTATTTTATTTTAATACATTTTTTATATATTTTTCAAAAACAAAAGAAGTACAAAATGTACAAAAAAGATATAAAAAAGTTCATAAAAGATATAAAAACATTTGTGTCGGGCAAAATTTACAACTTGATGTAGCCAAAATCAAAGAATTCAAGAAATCTGACAAAACTTACTAATCAAAGAGCCAGACGGTCCACTCCTGTTAAAACCTGCTGTGGGTATTTGTTATCAGTCTATTTGGAGAGATCCAGAAAAGGGTCTGGATATCAGTTAATCAATCACGTCTCCAAAGTGTATTTTCAGACCACCTATAGTTCCTTTTAGACCCGCTAGGTTGTACCATGTATTGGAAAGAGTTGATTATTGGCTGTATTTCTGGTCTAGTAGGCTGGTTTAGGATGAACTTTTTACACTTGAGGCCTAATTCCCACGATGAGTATTTGGTGATCTTTTGATCTGGAAGGTTTTCTGCACCTGTAAGGCCATGTGCACACGTTGCGGATTCTGCTGTGGATCCGCGTTTTTGGTCCAGCGGATCCATAGCAGTTTCTGCTGCGGTGTACAGTACCAATATTGTCAATGGAAAATGAAAAACGCAGTGCACAGTTGATTTTTCCACGCGGATTTGCTGAGGTTTTAAATCCGCAGCATGTCAATTCTTTGTGCGGAATCCACAGCGGTTTTACACCTGCTCCATTGTCCAGGTGTCAAACCACAGGGGAAAGCCACAGGCAAAAGGGAGGTCTTTTGACCTGCGGATTTTTCTAAATCAGCAGCAGACTCCGCAACGTGTGCACATGGCCTAATTTAGCAGAGTTTTTCATTGCAGTTTTTTTTTTTACCTGCGTTTTTATAACTTTTTGACACTGCGGTTTTGGTCTCTTTTTGATCTGTTGTCATGTTCTAAATAAAGCTTTGTTTTTGACAAATCTTTATTGGCATGTGCGGATTACATGCATTTTTTTTACATGCGGATTTTCCGCATCTATTGCAAGTCTATGGGAAAAATTTGCACAGATATCTCGGCGTACCCACAAGAGAAATTGACGAGTTGTAGATTTCAAACACCAAAGGTCAGTTTACACAGAGTAATACAATTCAAAACACAGCAGGCAGGAGATTTCTATAAATCGTATCCACTTTGCTGAAGCTCTAAGATGCTGCGTTTTTTTGCGCAGTGTCAAGAACTCATTGTTGGAATGTAGCCTAAGAAAAACTTGGCTCTTTTTCTTTATGCCTCTCTGTGTCGATCAGCAGTTGTATAAGAAATTAATGGTTGGGGTCATCGGAAACAGCCACTGTGAAATAAGGCGCCCTTCGACTACAAGAAGGATGATATTAATGGCCTTTGGCACCCCTGGATTATCATGTGGAGATATAATGACAGATAAGTGAGGGCTTGCTTGGGCTAGTTCAACCTCTAGTGTGTTCTAATATATATGAGGATTTGGTCCCAATATGTTTTTGTGTGAGGGCACTCTCATATGCCATGCCATAGGTCACTTACAAGTATTTTGGGTATAGCTTCAGTCTGTCTGGGTGATGGGTAGGAAGGGAGGAATTAAAATCATAATTGGCTCAAAGCATGAGCTTAAGAAGATTTACCCCCACCTCCCTCAATCTTTCGCTACACCTCCCCCCAATCTTTCACTAATCACATTTCTTCTGATTCCAACTTTCTTTTAGTTTTTCCATTACAACTGCCTCTTAGTATACTTTCCCAGGTTTTAGAAGTCTGCTTTGGGGTCATCTTTGTGTGTTGTCTCCTAAGTGACCTGTGTAAGGTAGGCATTGAGTACCCATTCAGCTATAGGTTCAAGAGTTCAAAGAAAACTTCATAACTAAAGGCCCTGTCACACTAAGCGAGATCGCTTGCGAGATCGCTGCTGAGTCACTAGAACTGTGATGTTATAGCGATCTTACCAGCGAGATCGCGGTGTGTGACAGTGACCAGCAACCAGCCCCCTGCCGGGTATCGCTGATCGTGCCCGAAATGTCTGGTCGCTCATGTCCCGCTGAGTCGCTTGTATCGTCACGTTTGACACCTAGCCCAACGACATCGTTAGCGACTCAGAAGCAAGACAAGGATTAGCGTTCCCGTTTCCACGCCTATCTCGGCTCCGATTGGTTGTCACTACAGCGTCCTGATTGGCAGGCTTCCTTTTAAAAGAAGCTAACAAAGTAGCGCTTCAGTTCTTTGTTCCTGACCCGGGTGTGTCCAAGTTGAGATCCTGTTTTTGTCCAACGGCTGTGACTCCATTTTGGATCATCTGCTTTTCCATCTTCGTTGCTTCTCTAGCCAGTTAATGGTAGGTATTTTTTGAATGAAATGGAGTGCTAGTACGTCACCTTCTTGTAAATGCACGGCCAATCAGGACGCGGTAGCGTCCACCATTCAGAGCTGAGAGGGCATGAGAAAGGGAGCGCAATCCACGCCTGTGTAAATACAGCGTTACACAGTACATCCCTCATCGAGGTGTGAATCGTCAATGGAACATGCAATGTGACAGGGTCCCAACGACCACCGACATAGTTACAAAGGTCGTTATGACACGCTAGATCGTTGCTCCGTCGTTGGGTAGATTGGACTGTCTGACATCTCAATAGCGACCACATAGCAATGCGGCAACGATCCCTGTCGTGTCGTATTGCTGTCGGGATCGTTATAGCGTCGCTAGGTGTGACGGGACCTTAAGGCTTTGTTCACATTGTGCGATGGGCAGTGTTAAATGACCAGCAACACATGTCCTGATCATTGGCTGTATAACATCCTGTTTACTCAGGTCAATCGGGCTTCAGATGGGCACTGAATGATCTGTAATAAGATTACTCAGTGAGCATAGGCTGCCATTGTTCTAGGCAGCGCAAGTCCTGTTTATACAGGAAAATGAGCTGCCCAGAAGGATTATTTTTTTGTACAACCCCAAACATCATTTGCCTGATGAATGAGTGTTTTGCTCATTCATCAGCCTTCAATTTAGACTACACAATTATTGGGAAAGGAGCGTTCCTACGAGCGCTCATTCGTGATATCAGGCAGTATAAATGGGCTTTTAAGGATCTTTAACTGTGTCTGTCAAAATGTAAGGATATCTCTTGCCCTGGAGCTGCAGAATATGGGCAGCCCTGTCTATCCTGTTTTCCCTCCATACGTGATACACGGAATTATCTCTATCTCGCCGTAACTCCATGTGTTCCCACACAAGCAATATCTTTGGAGACTCGATAAGGCAAGATCAGAATTGTTTGCGCGTCCATCCACACTGCCATGGTGTCATAGAGCAGACTAATTAGTAGGGACAGCTTAGTATAAGGTGTGTGCAAAAATGCAAAGGGCTGCCATGGAGCTGCTAAATGTATTTCTGGTTCCTAGTTTGAGACGTGAACCAACCTCATCTTCCCAACCTAGTACATGTGTCTTGTTGTTTTTTTATTATTGAAGTCACAGGCATAGTTGTGGCCAATCTGAGTGGAAGCACTTTCCCATCTTTTTCCAGATCAAGTCAAGCATTTTTAGAAAAACAGATGAGGTGAATTTATTGTGCATGTTTTTTGTTTAAATCCGCATTTAATCATTAAAAAAAAACACCGATTAGATGAGATAAATAACACTTGGCATGTCTTCTTCTGCATTATTCAAACGGATCAGTCCATGTACATGGAGGCTCAATCATTGTCACCAAAGTAAAAAGATCAAATATATAAACACAGTGTGCAAATGTAGGATAAATTTCATTGGAAAATCTAAAACCCTACAGGCACATCTTCATATACACTGTGTGCAGAATTATTAGGCAAATGAGTATTTTGATCACATCATCCGTTTTATACATGTTGTCCTACTCCAAGCTGTATAGGCTTGAAAGCCAACTGCCAATTATGTAAATCAGGTGATTTGCATCTCTGTAATGAGGAGGGGTGTGGTCTAATGACATCAACACCCTATATAACAGGGGTGGGCAATTAATTTTGCCATGGGGCCGCATTAGAAATTGGGATGGGGTCAGAGGGCTGGACTAATATAATTAACTCAGTTGTACCCAATACTATATATGTATATAATATATAGTATACATATGCTATCTTTTCATAAACAAAGAGTATGTTAAACAATGCAAACATTTACAATACAATGAAAATATGGAGGACCTAATGACATCTTTATTTAATGATGAGATGATGAAGTGCAACCAGCTTGTGATTGTTCACTTTGTTAACTTTAACAGTGTTAAAGTGAACTCTACCCAGAGTCCCAGACCCTGGCCGACATAAACACCCAGTCCAGACCCAAACACCCAGTCCAGACCCAGTCTAAAGTAATTGATGCTAGCCTTACGTTGCACCACAGTGTCACTGGTCTGCTTGCAGCAGTATAGATCACACCACCCCTCCACGTTTTAGCACAGAGTTGGAGGCGTGGTGTGATGTATACTGCTGCAAGCAGACCCCACCAACGGCATCTACGCAGCGCTCTCTCAGACCACGCCCCCTCCAGCCTCGACCAGTCAGCGCCGCAGGTCTGGTGTGTGGGCGGTGCGCTGGAGGCAATGTTTCTATGCCGCTCTCAGGAGGTCGGGGGCTGCTCCGCTCACCGCCGCGTCTGCCGTGACTCCTCTGCTTTCCTCATGAATGATTCATGAGGAAAGCAGGAACCGGAGAAGTCCCGGACCCCTCCGCGGGCCGGTCACAGGCAGTGGGTGGGCCAGATGCTGCCTGGGGGCCACCCCTTGCCCAGGTGTGCTATATAAGGTGTGCTATTAGGCAACTTCCTTTCCTTTGGCAAAATGGGTCAGAAGAGAGATTTGACGGACTCTGAAAAGTCAAAAATTGTGAGATGTCTGGCAGAGGGATGCAGCAGTCTTGAAATTGCCAAACTTTTGAAGCGTGATCACCGAACAATCAAGCGTTTCATGGCAAATATCCAACAGGGTCGCAAGAAGCGTGTTGATAAAAAAAGGCGCAAAATAACTGCCCATGAATTGAGGAAAATCAAGCGTCAAGCTGCCAAGATGCCATTTGCCACCAGTTTTGCCATATTTCAGAGCTGCAACGTTACTGGAGTATCAAAAAGCTCAAGGTGTGCCATACTCAGGGACATGGCCAAGCTAAAGGTACTGTCACACTTAGCGATGCACCAGCGATCCCGACCAGCAGTATGACGCGGTCAGGATCGCTGGTGCATCGCTAAGTGGTCGCTAGTGAGCTGCCACACAGGCAGATCTCACCAGCGACATCGCAGGGGTCGCTACTTACCTGTCACACTAGGCGATCCTGACGTCCTCCCGCCCGGCTCCACGCTCGTCTCTCCACAGGAAGCGCCGCAGGAAGCTGATGACGAGAAACAGTCCTGGACGTTCTCGCGTGATCAGCGATAACCAGCGGGGGAGCCGGTCGGAGGTAAGTATCACACACAGCGATATCGCTAGCAATATCACTATAACGTCACAAGTTATAGCGATATTGCTAGCGATATCGATTAGTGTGACAGGCCCTTAAGGAAGGCTGAAAAATGACCACCTTTCAACAAGAAACATAGAAAAATCAGTCTTAAGACATTTCTGGGCCCAGTCTTGATGTTTTAAGGTTTTATGGACTGATGAAATGAGAGTGCCTCTTGATTGGCCAGATGGATGGGCCCAAGGCTGGATCAGTAAAGGGCAGAGAGCTCCACTCCGACTCAGACGCAAGCAAGGTGGAGGTGGGGTACTGGTATGGGCTGGTATCATCAAAGATAAAATTGTGGGACCATTTCGGGTTGAGGATGGAGTGAAGCTCAGCTCCCAGACCTACTGGCAGTTTCTGGAAGACACCTTCTTCAAGCAGTGGTACAGGAAGAAGTCGGTATCGTTCAAGAAAAACATGATTTTCATGCAGGACAATGCTCCATCACAAGCACCCAAATACTCCACAGCGTGGCTGGCCAGTAAAGGTCTAAAAGAAGAATAAATAATGACATGGCCCCCTTGTTCACCTGATCTGAACCCCATAGAGAACCTGTGGTCCCTCGTAAAATGTGAGATCTAAAGGGAGAGAAAACATTACACCTCTCCGAACAGTGTCTGGGAGGCTGTGGTGGCTGCTGCACGCAATGTTGATCGTAAACAGATCAAGCGACTGACAGAATCTATGGATGGAAGGCTTTTGAGTGTCATCATAAAGAAAGTGGCTATATTGGTCACTGATTTTTTTGTTTTGTTTTTGAATTTCAGAAATGTTTATTTCTAAATTTTGTGTTGCTCTATTGGTTTACCTGGTGAAAATAAACAAGCGAGATGGGTATATATTTGGTTTTTATTAGGTTGCCTAATAATTCTGCACAGTAATAGTTACCTGCACAAACAGATATCCTCCTAAGATAACCAAATCTAAAAAAAACCCACTCCAACTTCCAAAAATATTAAGCTTTGATATCTATGAGTCTTTTGGGTTGATTGAGAACATACCGTAGTTGTTATTCAATAATAAAAAGAATCCTCTCAAATACAACTTACAATAATTCTGCACGCAGTGTATACCTGTCCCAGAGTGCTGAGAGGTTTGCAAAATAATGTACTGGTTATATTTCCTCAAGTACCTAGAGATCAAAGAGTTGTTGGTCCTTTAGGTATTGACATAAGTAAAGAATCTAGCTTCGGTCTCAAGTTCATAATTAATTCCTTACAGAACACAGACATCACAGTGACTTCTAAATCTGCAGCCAGGACTGTTCCAGAAGAGTCTTCTGGGAGTTCTTAACACAGAGTCATCACTTAAGACGCCTGGCTCAAAGATCTTCTTTTCCATGTTTTGTAGGCTCGGAAATGACACAGCGAAAGCTCAGGTTATCTGATGCAGAGTCTGGGGTGTTGCCCATTCTGTATTAAAAAAAAAATTAGGAAAAAAAAGTTTTCCCATATTTGATATACACGGTTAACGGTATTGCGAAAATCCAATTTTGAAAATCCAAATTACATTGTATACATGTTAAATATCCGATCAGTGAGCCTCCAATAGGATGGTTTTATACGGGTGCTAGTGTGATTTGAGAACTGGGTGAAACTTGACCATCGTCAGCATCAAATTATACAATAAAAGTGTGGTGGGCTTTCACCAAGTCAATGGTGTATAGTAGACATGTATCTACTGCAATACATATGTCACATTAGCATATAGTGCAGGGTAAGGAAGAGAAAGGAACGTGCTCACCAATATTTTAAAACTCTCTATACAAATTAGAGAGCTGGTGGCCGAAGACACAGGAGAGAGCTGCTGTAGACCATCTCTGGTGGAGCCTTACGTCAAGAGAACATAAGGATCGACAATCCAAAATTGGACATGCCAGATCCAAAAATCTCCACCAACAATCATCTGTCCGGGGAGAGTCTGTAATGGTAGTTCCCTTTGCACCACTCCACAGGCTCTTTGCTTCCTTGGTGCAACCTACCATCGAGTTACCAGCAAATTCAGAGACAATTCGTTTCCAAGGCACCAGAGAGATGATTCTATTTCCTTATTCATCCAAAATGCATCATAAACCCAACGTTTGGCCAACAAGCGGCCTTTACAAGTATAAGCATCTGCCATTTTGTTTATGCTTGAAAAAGGCCGCTTGCTGGCCAAACGTTGCGTTTATGATGCATTTTGGATGAGTAAATGAGTAGAATCATCTCTCTGGTGCCTTAGAAAAGATTTGTCAGTGGAACCCCTTAATAGACTACTAGGCATTAGCCTAAAGTGTATGGAGGCCCTTTAGTTGCTGTTGGCACTATATACTAATATGCCATATGTATCACACGGAATACATGTCCACTACACCCAATGACTTGGTGACTGTGCTGTCAAACCTGTTCTAACTGAATGGAAGTAATAGGTTCATACCTGGTAGTCACTCGAGCTTTGTGATTGGCTGTACCATCCAACGTATCAATCCAAGAAGCCCCACGTAGAACATACATCTTCTGCCTGCTCGGCGTATTGGTCTGCCCAGGTGAGATATACTCTGTAGATGTCCATTCCCAAGTGTTTCCCAGCATGTCAAATAGCCCTAATATACATAATCAAATCATTCGTTTTATTATGCCAAGCTGAAAGTGGCTTAGACTTTTGCAGATATTACAATTGCACATTGGGAATAAAGAGCATTATGTGACCAATAGAAAAGACATGCCACACAAAGAATAGTGCAGCTGTGAGTACTGGCTCTCAGTAAGACACCGCTTGTATATGGAGTCTATTGACAATGTTCAATGGGAAAATGTATGCAAATAAGTGATGAAGCAGAGTCAATAAGACTCCATACCATACCGGCCTCCTATATTAGAGCCAGTAAGGCCCTAAAGCAGCATCATGGGCGTCTCAGACCCTGCTCTGTACTGGCTTAGATAAACTTCTAGCTAGTACTAGCAAGATGAGGTAGTACTAACAAGATGGCTTCCTTAACTCTCCCAATTTTGCATGCTAACACACTCACTGAATTAGAGAAAATCTCCCAAAAATGTTCTTAACCTCTTAAAAAGAATCTGTCACCAGGTTCTTGCCACCTAATCTGGGCGCAGTGTAATGCAGAGACGGAGACCTAATTCCTGCAATGCATCACTTGTTGGGCTGCTTGCTGTAGTTTTGATACAATCTCCGTTTTATCAGCAGGACATTAATCACTAGAGAACTAATATATCTGCTGCCATGTAGTCTTCCATATTCAATAGCTCTGAATAACCCCGCTCCCACCACAGATTGGCAGCTTTCTGCCTATGCACAGTGTGTGAAGTGAGCTCAGCCCTTGAGCCCGATCCATGACGTAAAGGGGTTAAAGAAAAAAAAACACTGTCTTGTGAAGTATGTACATGGCATATTACATGCTTCATTTTGTCATACATGTTGCTGGCACAAGTTCTCATCTGTAGAAGGCAAGTGATAACGATTTGCTTCTACGACTGGTGTCAAATTCCTGACTTCTGTTATTGCTTGTGAGGTTACTGTAAGTTGGATAATTCTGTGACATCCCTGTTATTATAGGTGTATTACAGAATCTGCAGCTGTGAACAGCTAGTAGACCATACACAGAACTCTAGAGCTGTACTGGGCGGAGAACCCTGCAGAAGAATACTGTTCCCCAACATGCCAAGTAATGCTCATGCCCCATTTCATGTAGTGTTAAATATCGTTGTGCTCTATTGGCACCAGTGATGTCACATTCCCAAAACTTAAAATAAGATTAACCTCCCACCCAATCTCAATTCTTGGCATGTAGATCTTTGAAAGCTAAATATATTGACACCTTTATAACTTTTATCTGTTGCTGCATTTCAAATTATTTGAGGTTTTAAGTGCTCTCAGCGAGCGCTACCTCGCTAGGTTGATTTCCCACCCAGCATTAGCCTCTTAAGCTGTGAGGTCAGGCATCAATCCAACAATGGGGAAACAATCTTGGGAAACAGAGGCTCGAGGAGTGCTATGTCATGCCCATAGCATTTAACACCAAATTTGCATATGCTGTGAAACGCTGATTTTTCAAGAATGCAGCAGGGGTGGGTGTTGATGGATTTAGTTTTCAAAGACCTGCATGCCCATATATGCAGTTAGAGGTTGGAAGTTCAAAGGTGATCTTACTGACAGATTTTCTTTAATACCAAATTACTAGCAGGTAACACTATAACAGTAAGATAAGGGTCATATTCTTTTCTCCTTTAGAGTGTAGACAAATGTTTAAAATATCTTTTTACATATTGCACCCCCTCTGAAGCTCTGCTGATCAGTGTGGTCCTGCTGTGCATTGTGGAGAACAGGCCAATAGACTTTCGATTCAACAGTATACCACTGTGTGCACGCTGATGCATAAGCTATGCGGATCTACCCCATCGTTTGTGTGATAGGTTGGGGAGTCGGGACCTAGATCAAAAGTGCTCAGCATGGGGCCTAGAATATCAAAACTGGTTGCACGTTATCTAAACTTTGTAAACCCCAGTGTTTGTATAATTGTACTTTCCGACCTTTGTTTCTAGGCATTGCTGGACAGACTTACCGTAAGCATTCTGTGCAGGAAATGCATCAACTGGTGACACGCCATGATAGCCGTCCTCAGCAGTGTCCAGAGTGGGGAACTTACCCTGTAGAAAACAGCACCGTGTCAGGAAAGAGCTACTTATCCGAGAAGTGTATAAGGGTGTACTTGTGTGTAAGCACCTCAAGACATGGCCTACATACCCCCTGGCACACTGGTTTAACCATGTAATGACCAGGCCAATTTTTTCAATTCTGACCACTGTCACTTTATGAGGTTATAGCTCTGGAACGATTCAAGGGATTCCACTGACTGAGTTTTTTTCATGATATATTGTACTTTGTGTTAGTGGTAAAATGTCTTCTATATAATTTTCGTTTATTTGTGAAAAAACTGGAAATTTGCCAAAAATTTGGCAATTTTCAAACTTTTAATTGTTATGCCCTTAAATCACAGAAATATGTCACAAAAAATAGTTAATACATAACATTTCCCACAAGTCTACTTTACATCAGCACAATTTCTGAAACATTTTTTTTTTGTTGTTAGGACATTATAAGTGTTAAAAGTTGACCAGCGAATTCTAATTTTTCCAGTGAATTTACAAGACCATTTTTTCAGGAACCACATCACATTTGAAGTCACTTTGAGGGGCCTATATGATAGAAGATACCCAAAAGTGACATTATTCTAAAAACGGCAACCTTTGAGGTGCTCAAAACCACATTCAAGAAGTTTATTAATTCATCATGTGCTTCGCAGGAATTTTTGTAATTTGAAAAAAAATGAGCATTTAACTTTTTTTCACAAAAAAATTTACATTAGACCAATTTTTTTTATTTTCACGAGGGTAACAGGAAAAACAAAAAAATAAATAGACACAAAATTGTTATGCAATTTCTTATGAGCATGCAGATACCCCATATGTGGGGGAAATCCAATCTTTAGGCACATGGTGGGGCTCAGAAGGGAAGGAGCAACATCTGAGTTTTTGAATGCAAAATTTGCTAGAACAATTAGAGGACGCCATGTCACATTTGGAGAGCCTCTGATGTGCCTAAATAGTGGAAACCCTCCCCCATTTTGGAAACCACACCCCTCGAGGATTTTAACAATTGTGCAAGTTCTCCCACTTAAAAAGATGAGAGGCCTGTAACTGACATCATAGGTAGAACACAACTATGAGTGTCAAAATGAGAAAACAAATCCAGAAAATCACCTTGTTTAATTTGGCAAGATTTATTTTGCAAATTATGGTGGAAAATAAGTATTTGGTCATTAACAAAAGTTCATCTCAATATTTTGTTATTTATCCTTTGTGGCAATGACAGAGGTCAAACGTTTTCTGTAAGTCTTCACAAGGTTGGCACACACTGTTGGTGGTATGTTGACCCATTCCTCCATGCAGATCTCCTCTAGAGCAGTGATGTTTTGGGCCTGTCGCTGGGCCACACGGACTTTCAAGTCCCTCCAAAGGTTTTCTATGGGGTTGAGATCTGGAGACTGGCTAGGCCACTCCAGGACCTTCATATGCTTCTTACGAAGCCACTCCGTTGCCCTAGCGTTGTGCTTGGGATCATTATCATGCTGAAAGACCCATCCATGTTTCATCTTCAATGCCCTTGCTGATGGAAGGAGGTTTTCACTCAAAATCTCACGATACATGGCCCCATACATTCTTTCATGTACACGGACCAGTCGTCCTGGTCCCTTTGCAGAGAAACAGTCCCAAAGCATGATGTTGCCACCCCCATGCTTCACAGTAGGTATGGTGTTCTTTAGATGCAACTCAGCATTCTGTCTCCTCCAAAGTTAAACACGAGTTTTGTTTCTACCAAACAGTTCTACTTGGGTTTCATCAGACCATATGACATTCTCCCAATACTCTTCTGTATAATCCAAATGCTCTCTAGCAAACTTCAGACGGGCCCAGACATGTTCTGGCTTAAGCAGGGGGACATGTCTGGCACTACAGGATCTGAGTCCCTGGCGGCGTAGTGTGTTATTGATGGTAGCCTTTGTTATGGTGGTCCCAGCTCTATGCAGGTTATTCACTAACTCACCCCATGTGGTTCTGGGATTTTTGCTCACCGTTCTTGTGATCATTTTGACCCACAGGGTGAGATCTTGCCTAGAGCCCCAGATCGAGGGATATTATAAGTGGTCTTGTATGTCTTCTATTTTCTTATTATTGCTCCCACAGTTGATTTCATCACACCAAGCTGCTTGCCTATTGCAGATTCAGTCTTCCCAGCCTGGTGCAGGGCTACAATTTTGTTTGCCATTACTACAGGTAATGAGTGGAGAACAGAGGAGCCTCTTAAAGAAGAAGTTAGAGGTCTGTGAGAGCCAGAAATCTTGCATGTTTTTAGGTGACCAAATACTTATTTTCCACCATAATTTGAAAAATAAATCATGCCAAATCAGACAAGGTGATTTTCTGGATTTGCTTTCTCAATTTTGACTCTCAAAGTTGTGGTCTGCCTATGATGTCAATTACAGGCCTCTCTCATTTATTTTAAGTGGGAGAACTTGCACAATTGGTGGCTGACTGAATACTTTTTTTCCCCACTGTATGACACAGAATTTTATAATATTAGGTCGCCATATTGAATAAGTCATCATTAGTGTTGAGGGCAAGTGCTCGCTACTCAAGTTTGCATCGGGTGCTCGGGTATGCACCAAATATCGCGGGTCTCGAGCGACATGCTCGAGTCCATGTCCCACGTTTCATGGCTGTTAGACACCCCAAAAAAGTGGGGATCCACAATGCTCCGTGCATACCCGAGTACCCAATGCAAACGCGAGTAGCAAGCACTTGCACTCATCACTAGCCGTCATACAGTCATTTTTTTATTAAGTTAAAAAAAAAAATTCTAACTCCAACTCTAAAACACCCTTAGCCCCAACCCCAACACAGTCCCAACCGCAAAGAATGGAAAAATTTTTTTTAGCATTTTTATCTAACTAAGTGGGTGACAAAGAAGAATTTGATTTACTATTTTTTTATTTTGATCACTGTGATAGGATCTATCACAGTGATCAAAAGGAACCAATAGGAAAAATGTCCTATTGTTGCAGGGTACTAGTAATATAGAGATAAATAGGGAAATCCTAATACTCTTGTCCAGAGCATAGGCAGTAGCCGAGCTGAGACTCCTTTCCTTGTACCGTAATAAGGAGAAGTGCTAAGCACATCAGAGTATAGCTGTATATCAGGCCAAGTCGAAAAACATCCAAGGATATGAACCTAGATCCAAGGGAAAAGACACAAATTCCCTTCAAGACTGAGCAGAGCATGAGGCCAGAGGCACGAGGCCAGAGCCCCATGGCACAAGAGGAAACAGGATAAACCTTACCACTAGTTAAACCTTGTAAAAGCTTACAGGGATTTTCCCCCAAAGTTAATTTTAATCAACATTTTAATAAGTAGATCTTTGAATAATAGTAAGTTCCCCAATTGCATGGGTTAAATAAAATGTTCATGTGCTTTCCCCTTTTCACATGTAAAGCGCAATGGAATAAATGGCGATATATAAATGCATAATAATAATAATGTGCTGAGATAATCTTATAAATGTGCCCCTGCTGTGTACTGTGTAATGGCCGTGTCTGACCGTACAGGGACATGGTCTCAACACACCACAGCACCAGGGCAGGGGAGGAGGCAAAAGAGAGTGCACAGACATTAACATAATATGCCCCAGGACAGATGAGAAAAGCTAGACTGATTCTAGTCTTAGCGAGACTATAGTAGAAACATCTAAGAGTTACCCTACCTCATAGCCTGGGAAGCCACCTAGCTTTAGCTTAGTGTCTGCAGGCCTAGCATCAGCGCAGAATTAAAGGCATGAGGTTTGTAGCAGTCCAGAGGCCAAGACTGACAGAGGCAACACATGGCTCTTACCTGTGCTGCCCCCAAACAGTCCTGTAGCTTCAACTCTTTCATTTCTCCTCATAACTTCTGCTTCAATTTGCACTCCAGGAACAGAGGAAGCTGGCAACACCAACAGCCCTCTATCGGAGGAAATCAGCATCGCAACCAGAAATACTGCATTATGCCAGATGATTCACTGACTGGCTGACGGCTGAGGGACCTCTAACCAGTCTACTCTGAGAAGTGTCGACCCCAGACCTCTTGACAGGGGGAAGGGAAGGCCGGGACTCCCCAATCCCACATATGTTCAAACACTGATTCATTTGTAGAAAGAGGATAAGCTTCTTTTATCTTCACTCTAGGATCACCTCTCATACAACTACCCTCTGCAGGGCAGGAAAACACAGGAGGGTGCTGGAGGGAGGTAAAGATCAAGGAAGACAACCTCATCCTGGGAACACTAAGACACAAAGTCAAATCAAAAGCATCCTTTCCCAAGGCCATGTTCACATTCATGTTCATTTTCACTGGATGGAAAAGTGCGGCATTTCACATGGAGACGGAAAGTCCAGTCATCCAATTGCACAATCATGCATTTTTTCCTCACATGTGCTGGCTAAAATATCAGTCAACCAAAGATAATGTGGACCTGTCATTGTGTAACCCTATACATTAAGAAAAATGGTAGTGTTCATGGTAGGTATGCCAGTAGTATTACTGCCTGAGTTCAGGATTGTAGGGGCAGACAAATCTTTCACCTGGGCTTTAATATAGAAGGCTTGGTAAAACACAAAATTTTACATATCTATATATATAGCGCCACACACCGGGCTGCAGAAGTAGGCCGATTGTTTAAATAATAGTTGACTTATAATCATGTTATCAAATGTGCATGGTTTTCTTGAAACTAGCTAATTTTTAAAAAATCCACAAAAGAAAAAGCTCATCTGGGTAAGGTCTAGTGACTGTTGCAGTCATTCTACCAGGCCTCGTCTACCTATCCACTTATACTGTTAAAAAAATAATATGATTAGATACTAAATACCTACATATGCACCACCCTATATCATTATATACAGCCTGGCACAAATTAATAGACCACTGCACAGTTTTATAAAAATCAGCATCTCTACATGTCTGACAGCCATTCCATTCCAGTGTCATTTGAATTCCAACCAGAGGACACCTCATTCTACTTAATGCGCTTCTAAATAGGTGATCACCTGAACCAAATCTTATTTAACGAAGGAAAGTTTAAAAAAACCCTGCTGTGGTGTTCACAATCCTCTTGCAATAGGACAAGCCGGATGGCAAAACAAGTGCTAGTAATATCCCAAAAGTAATAGGAATGAAAAAATAACATAACCATGCCAAAGGAGTTGAAAAGAAAAGTCTTGAGTGAGGAAAAGAAGGGCTCAATTCTGTCTTTACTAGCAGAGGGATACAGTGTGCGTCCTGTTGCCTCCATCCTTAAAATTTCTAAGACGGCAAGTCCATTACAACAAGGTCAAGCAGCAGACGTTGGGGACAACAAAGCTACAGACCGGCAGAGGGCGAAAACGACTCTCCACTGACCGGGATGACCGTTATCTTATTCGAATGTCACTCAGTAACAGCAGGATGACATCAAGTGACCTACAAAAGGAATGGCAAATGACAGCTGGGGTGAAGTGCACGGCAAGAACAGTTCGTAACAGGCTCCTAGAGGCAGGGCTCATGTCATGTTAATCTAGAAAAAAGCCTTTCATCAATGAGAAGCAAAGGAGAGCCAGGTTGAAGTTTGCCAAAGACCATAAGGATTGGACCATAAAGGACTGGAGCAAGGTAATCTTTTCTGATGAGCCTAATTTTCAGCTTTGCCCGACATCTGGTCATCTAATGGTTAGACGGAGACCTGGAGAGGCGTACAAGCCACAGTGTCTTGCACCCACTGTGAAATTTGGTGGAGGATTGGTGATGATGAATACATCATAACACACTGCGGGGTGGGATCTGGGGCCTCCACAAGGCGCAGGCGCAATAGCCTGATGTCGGTTCTCGGGCAGCGCGCACTGCGCATGCCCGAGAACACTTGTTACAGCGCAGGCGCCGGGATTCAATCAAGAGGAGGCAGCGACACACGGGGCATCATGATGGACAGATCGTGGGTGGCGCCGAGGACTCGGACAGGCATGATTGACGGATGATAGGCGGCTGATAGAGGGGGACACAACATAACTGTGGGACAAATTACAGGTATGAGGAGCTAATTATAAAAGTCAATATTTTGGCATTACTGGGGGCCAGAAAAAGAAGAGCCACCTTCACAGAATGCAGCCTTAGTGCTGCTGAAGGTGGCCCTTTAACTGAAAAACGCCCTGGGGGGGTGACAGGTTCCCTTTAAGGACACAGAGAACACACTCTCTCAGCAAGGGAGGAAGTAAATTTACATGCTGTTATGTTCACCATCACATCTACAGTGTCTAGTAAAGAGTCATGGAGGTACAGCCACTCTACCTCAACTTCATGTAATTCTTATTTAACCAATGAAACTTGGAAGATGGAATTTGATAGAAGACTGTGAAAGCAACACATTACCTGCCAAAGATTGCTCCTATTTTTCTCAAACTTGTTCCCCCACGGATAGGTGTTCCCTGTGAGCACAGCATGATGACATTACACTTTCCATTTTCATTATGTGACGGTATGTGAAGTTATATCCCTGCAGTTTAATTTTAGAAAAACATGGCTTTGCCATGCACATGATGCAAAATCAATTAAAGCCAAATTAACTGAACCAAGCCTAAGCTAATGCCACATACCTTTAAGTCCACCTCTTGCAGCAAATTCCCATTCTTCCTCTGTTGGTAGCCTTTTCCCGAGCCACTTACAATAGGCCTGTGCATCGTTCCAGCTGACCTGCAACACAGGGAAATCCAGCTTCTCCTTGATTCCGGACCCTGGCCCAGTGGGCTAAAAAGAGAGGAAGAGGAAGGATTCAGTTCATATATGTCATGATCCAGTTTGGATCTGACAGTTTAAATTCACAAAGTGAACTTTTTTGCCTTTGGCTTGGTGCCAAAGTGGGTTGATTGCCCCCGGTGGCCATTAGAATTATTGCACTTGATGTTATTTGTTCTAAGTTGCCCCGGTGGTGGTTAGTGGTATCACACTTTAGTTTTAAAGTGCACGTTAATTATAAAGCAGGTGTGACGCTCTATAAAGGAGTGTTAGATGTGTGCAATCATTGTTGGTGATATTGTGTGTTCATTTGGGAAGTAAGAACATGAGTCCTGCGCAGCCCAGCCAGAGGGGACGAGTGGCAGCTATGTGGTCTGCAAGAAGGGCTGGCATGGCGTGGTGGAGTCACAGTTTATGGTGTCAGCAGGAAGTGCTTGCATGGCTTGGTGGAGTGGCGACTATGGAGAGAGTTGCACTCAGCATGCGGGACTTGGTTGCTGAGAGCTGGACTCAAGCATGCTTGACTTTTTGGGCAGGAGCTGAACTCATCTTTAGGACTCTGTTACTGGACTTCTGCAATTGGTGGTGGACTCTGCTCCAAGGCTGCACTATGGTGAAGGATCCAGTTATGGTGATGAATCCGGGTGGAGGAGAAGATGCACACAGGTGGTGGGCTCTGTTGCTAGGAGCGTACGCAACAGAGCAAAGCTAAGTGGTGTTTCCCCTGTATTGTCATCTTTCCTCAAGTGTGTTTAGTGCAGTGGTGGGATTAGTTTCCGCACCGTCCAATTCCTAGTGAGGGTTTAGGTCAGGGCGAGTCAGGGTTTGAGGTACGCGTGAGTCGCCCGGTGCGGAACCGGCATAGGGAACGTTAGGAGTGCAGGGACACTGGCTCAGGGGAGTTCAGGTTCTCCACTTCCCTATTCCCTATCGCAGGGCCCACCATTGTTAATGTTACCCAGGTTCCCCTTTATTATTTAAATTCGCCTTACTGGAGGCGGGGTTTCCAGACTATTATATATACGTGTATTATTGAAATTCGCCAGTTGGAGGCGGCGTATCCAGCTGCACGTCTTATTATTTAAATTCGCCCCACTGGAGGCGGTGTATCCAGGGTCATAACAATATATATGACTGCCAATAACACGAGGCTTAAAACTAAGGACACATAAAAAGTGATGTCTGATGGCAATTTATACATAATAACATGATTTGTGTGACTGTCTCCACGTGGAAATGTATAGATATAAAGCTTGTGGCTATTTAAGATGGAAAATAAGATTATCATTGGGTGTCAGGATGGATGCACACAATGATCTGCCGCATTATGGACATATACAATAGACAATATATTGCACGTCCTTACCTGACGCCAAAAGGCTCTTTCTACAGGAAGCCACCAAGGTGCGGACTGAAATACACACATTGCAACAATATAACTGTTAGATCCTTATAGATGACATTTTAAAAAAACAGAGGATATTTTTATTTAAGGGAATCTGTCGGTCAGTTTTTACATAGCGAAGTATTGGTATGGCTGTATAGTTGCTTGTCCCCTTACAAAACTAATGCCTTCTTATGTAGAGATATGACCTGACAGTCATGAGAAGTCTAGCATAGCATCCAAATGCAAATCAGGCCGGAAGTGCACAGGGGGTGTGTCAATGCAATTGGACCCCTCCTTAAAAGTACACTGACACGCCCCCAATGCACCTCCAATCTGATCTGCATGTGCAAAATTTCTCTAGCCTAGCACATTGTATCCCTAAAATAGAAGTATATTTATTAAGGGACAAGCGCTCTTACAGCCATCCCACCACTTTCATATGTAAAAATGGGCCAAAAGGTTGTCTAAAAAGAAGTCCCATTGTGGTAATAAAATGACTATGGCCAGAAGATGCCAAAAACAATGTGGTATGATTTTTTTTCCAGCTGGTAATACAATAATTGACTATGGTGGCCAAATGCAACCTGCCATGGTGACATTACTTGGAGCATAGGTATGTTTTCATTGGGCAAATTTGAACCCTTTTCATTGATAAATGCTAGTGATCAGATCACTTGCGTTATCTAGGCCCCCGGTGCACACAATTGGGCATTTGCTGAAGAATAAGCTTTTCAATCCAGAGGAAAAAAATTATGCGCATGTGAATGGGATATTTTATACTCCAATCAGACGCTGAGGAAAATAACTATGAGAACTACTGTGCATAGTTAAAACTACTTTGTGTTGTGGCAGATTCTATATTGAAAAGCTGTGAATTAGTGCCACAGTATGGGTAATCTGCACCGGGGTCACCTGCCCAATCTGCAGCACATTTATGTATATGTAACGATGACTGATGATTTCACTAATGGATATATTCCTATATAAAAACAATCTTTTGGTGATCTCTGCACCAGAATGCCACTGTGTACCCGGTGATCCTCCGCTGAAGTACACTGGCACCTACCTCCAACTTCTGGGAAACTTTTTTTTTCAGCTCATCTGTTACAAAATCCTCAAATACAAAACTCCAACCAAACGTCTCAGCTTCTGTTTTGTACTTTGTTGCTCTTACAAATTCCCTGAAATTGAAATATCAAAATAAACATGAGATTTGGCCTTCAACGTTTAAAAAAATGAAGTCAAGAAATGGTCACTGTTGTGAATTCACTTTCTGACCTGCCTCTGGTTACTAGTGAAGGTAGTGGAGCTGGTTGTATTGACAGAGGGGTTGCAAGTTCTCTTTCCGGGCTCCCTCTGGTGGTTACAGGAGGCAATGGAGCTGATCTAATGAACAAATGACTGCCACCTGATAATGAGGAGGACGATTGGACATTTGGAGTTTCTGACTGGATTTAAGACAGCCGACTCCCTCTATCCCTGCTGGTGAGTGATTTTTTTTCCTGCCTCCTGAGGTCTTAGTTTCCAGCTCAGTCCCTGCATGCTCAAGCTAAGTGTTCTTTTGCTATTGTTCACATTTGATTTGGTTCTGTCTATTTCAGTTTTGTGTGGTCAGCCAGCCCCGGCTGGGGCTGTGCTGAATTTCCATCCGTATGTTACTGTTTGTACCAGTTTTCTTTTGGTCCCTTATTAGATTGGCCTCTCTTTGCTCTGCTTTCAGAATATACCAGAGTGCTGATATAGTGGGAGAAGTCTAGTGACTTCAGTATTTTTTTCTATCAGACGTGTTGGGCATTTTTTGCAGGGTTTTTTGCGTGATTGCAGACAGTGTCTTTCCTTTCCTGTCTAGTTAGTTTGGGCCCCATCGTTTGCTCAGCCTATTTTCCTACCTGCGTTTGTGTTTTTATCTTGTCTTACCGACAATATATGTTTGGGGGCTATCTATTCCTTTGGGGTCTGCTCTGGGGCAGTTTAGATTTCCCCTTTCTTGCTTTAGGCTTATTTAGTTTTCCGGCTGTGTTGAGGCGTCTAGAATCATCGTAGGTACGCTCCACGGCTACTGCTAGTTGTGTGGATAGGATCATGGGTCTGCAATCCGCTTAGTTACCAACCTCTCTGGTTTTCTGTGGCTTAGCTTGGTCTTGCTTTCCTCCTCGGTGACCCAATCATAACAGGTCACCCTTCATGGTCACCTTTCATGATCACCCTTCATGATTACCTTTCATGGTCACCTTTCATGATCACCCTTCATGAATCCTTTCATGGTCACCCTTCATTTTCACCTTTCATGATCACCCTTCATGGTCACCTTTCACTGGGTTTGTTACTCCTCAACGACACAAATCTGCTTAGCCCTACAGCAGCCTTGAAGTTGAACTGATGCATATTACCAGAGTCCACTAGTGTTTAATGTTACCTGAAATTCTGGTTGGTGACAGGGTACTTGTCAATTGCAAATTGCTTTACAGTCACTTGTTTGGTTGGACGTTCTCCATCTTTCCCATCAGGAGCATTTGTTCCCATAGTGAACTTTCCGCCATTGACTTGCACCATTAGATCCTTTTGTTCATGACCTGTAATCATAATAGGAATATATTTGGCAATGATACATAAAGCTTAGTTGTAGGGATAATAATACAACATCCCCCTTGCCTTTCAGACTCACTGGTGACTGTCAAGTGCTTGCAACAGAACCAGCCTGATCTCTCATTTTGCATGCAGGCTAAAAGCATCCATAGCAGAGGCAGTCAATACCTTACTACATTGGCAGAGTTGCGGAGCACAGTGATTGGCTGCAGCGGTGATGTGAGATGTGTGTAACAGCAATTCCCCCCAAAAAAATTGTGTAAAATTAAAAAAAAAATTGAATAAAAAAATGCGTGTATCCTCTCTTACAGCAACGACATTTTGTTGTAGACATGGGACCAATGCAGTCAATCACCAGCTGAAGTGTCTTCATCCATGTTTAAACGTCATTGTGTTATTTTTACTATAAGTTTCTGGAAATGTGCACACAGAGGCCCCCGATTCATCAAAACCAACATATTTCTCACTAGTGTTGATGAAGGGATGTGGTGGAATAAGACACTCATGATTCATGAAGAGGGGCTCAGCTCTTTGTGAATCAGGAGTGTCTGACAAGTGGCATGTACCACGACACAAATCTAAAGTTTCTGACCACAACTCATCATGAAATTAGAGCAGTGTTTCCCAAAATTCAGTCCTCATGGCCCCCACACATCATGCTTTTGGGATTTCCTTAGTTTTGGAGAAAAAAACAAAGGATAAGCACAATGGCTCTTACTAAGTAAACAATTCTAGAAAACCTCTTATAAAAGTCTTCACTAAATTATGTTAAAATACTAGGAAAAAAATGGCTAACTGAAAAGATGGTAACACATTGCAAGCATTCGAGACTACGCAGGTCTCTTCATCAGGCTAGACTAAAACAAAATCTGAATAATCACATATTTATGCACATCACAGCACAGAAAAAATGCAATAGATAAGACAAGTGACGTGAAGCTGAACTATCATTATGGGAGAAGGAGAAACATAAATATTGGAGCAGTTCATAGATAAGGAGTCTGGATGTTTATTGTCCTCTGATTGCGGTCTCCTAATGTGTTGTGATGCCCCCACAAGATCTCAGGAGCAAATTCCTTAACTTGACACACTCAGTGCAGGAATGAATGTGTCTCATGGATTTATGTCTTTATACATCAATTAAGGAATTTGGTCCTAAGATTTTTATTTTTATCTGTGACATCAGTTTTTTTTCCATGGACAGCACTTGGACTTGGACTGAAAATACGGGCGTGTGAACATAGCCTTTGTTCTACTGCAGTCTAAAGCTTTTGGAAAATAATTTTTAGTGGCTGGAGCCTTTAGTTGGCTTCTTACAAAATCCTAGTTTGGGTTTGACACGGGGATAATGAAATAGAAACTCTGGTAACCCTGTTAGGGACAGGCACTGTCATCTACAATGGGAACCTCTGTGCTGAGCTGCCGACACTAAATATAAGGAACATCCTGCAGTCATGATCCCAAAGAGCCTAAACAGTGGACTGGATTTAAATTTTTTCAGCCACAAGACTCTGTTCGCACTTCTGCATTCACTATTGATAGATTTGCAGAATAGAATTACAGGACACACATATCCTACATACACACAGTGTTATATACATTCACACATATCCCTACATACACACAGTGTGATATACATAGACACACATATCCCTACATACACACAGTGTGATATACATAGACACACATATCCTACATACACACAGTGTGATATACATAGACACACATATCCTACATACACACAGTGTGATATACATAGACACACATATCCTACATTCACACAGTGTGATATACATACATATCCTACATACAAACAGTATGAAATACATACTCACACATATCCTACATACACAATGTGACTATAATAAAATATACTGTATATATACAGCTCTGGCAAAAATTAAGGACGACTGCACAGTTTTATAAAAATCAGCTTCTCTACATGTCTGACAGCCATTCCATTCCAGTGTCAGTTGAATTCCAACCAGAGTACACCTCATTCTACTAAATGTGCTTCTTATCAGGTGATCACCTGAACCAAATCTTATTTAACGAAGGAAAGTATAAAAAACCCTGCTGTGGTGTTCACAATCCTCTTACAATAGGACAATCTGGATGGCAAAACAAGAGCTAGTAATATCCCAAAAGTAATAGGAATGAAAAAATAAATTTTAGCCGTGCCAAAGGAGTTGAAAAGAAAAGTTGTGAGTGAGGAAAAGAATGGCTCAATTCTGGCTTTACTAGCAGAGGGATACAGTGAGCGTCATGTTGCCTCCATCCTTAAAATTTCTAAGATGGCAGTCCATTACAACAAGGTCAAGCAGCAGACATTGGGGACAACAAAGCTACAGACCGGCAGAAGGTGAAAACGACTCTCCACTGACCGGGATGACAGTCATCTTATTCGAATGTCACTCAGTAACCGCAGGATGACATCAAGTGACCTACAAAAGGAATGGCAAATGGCAGCTGGAGTGAAGTGCACGGCAAGAACAGTTCGTAACAGGCTCCTAGAGGCAGGGCTCAAGTCATGTTAATCTAGAAAAAAGCCTTTCATCAATGAGAAGCAAAGGAGAGCCAGGCTGAAGTTTGCCAAAGACCATAAGGATTGGACCATAGAGGACTGAAGTAAAATAATCTTCTCTGATAAGTCTAATTTTCAGCTTTGCAAAAGACCTGGTCATCTAATGGTTAGACGGAGATTGGAGAGGCGTACAAGCCACAGTGTCTTGCACCCACTGTGAAATTTGGTGGAGGATCGGTGATGATCTGGGGATGCTTCTGCAAGGCTGGAATTGGGCAGGTTATTCTTTGCAAAGGACGTATGAATCAAGCCGCATACAAGGTTATCCTGGAAAAACAGTTGATTCCTTCTGCTCAGGCAATGTTTCCCAAATCTGAGGACTGGTTTTTCCTGCAGGACAATGCACCATGCCACACAGCTAGGTCAATCAATGTGTGGATGAAGGGCCACCACATCAAAACCCTGTCATGGGCAGCCCATTCTCCACCATTGAAAACCTCTGGAATGTAATCAAGAGGATGATGGATAGTCACAAGCCATCAAACAAAGAAGAACTGCTTAAATTTTTGTACCAGGAGTGGCATAAGGTCACCCAAAACCAGTGTGAAAGACTGGTGGAAAGCATGCCAAGACGCATGAAAGCTGTGATTAAAAATTTCTGAACTCTTCCTGAGTTGAAACAGTAGTATTGTTGCTCCTAAATGATTATGAACTTGTTTTCTTAGCATTATTTGAGGTCTGCAAGCACTGCATTTTTTGTTATTTTAACCATTTCTCACTTTCTGAAAATAAATACAAAATTTAGTGCTTGGAAATTCAAAGACATGTTGTCAGTAGTTGTCAGTAAAAGAGCAATTTACATTTTACTCAAAAATCTAATATATAAAGCTCAATGTGTGTGTGTATGTTTGTATGTATGTGTATATGTCCGGGATTGGCATCTGCACTGTCGCAGCTACAGCCACAAAATTTTGCACAGTCACACGTCTGGACCCTGAGAGCGTCATAGGCTATGTTGTGAGGCGTAATTTTAACCCTGTGCGTTCCAATTCACCAAACAATTTTGCTCCTATCTACATAATGGGGAAAAAGTGAAAGGAAAAGTGTTGGAGGCAAATTGACAGCTGCCAGATGTGAACAAGGGAGACTTAAAGAATGAGAGCGTTGGCGCCAAAGAGTATATACTGTACAGTTGCTAAGTTGGGGCCCTGACATGGGATACTCACCACACACGGGGATATGAACACACACACAAAATGCGCCACACACTACCACGTGCTTCAACACATATACTACCCTCAGCACACATTTCACCACACATACACCAACCTCGCCACATAAAAGTCGCCACTCAAAACTCTCCACGCTGTCCCAGAGCTGTTTAAAAGATGAAAAATGAGCTGTGATTGGTTGCTATCAGTAACAGTTTTCTTTGTAAACAGTTGTGGTAACTGAGGCCTATTATTCTTATCATTTCTATGGTGTTATCGTCCTTCTGTAAAGCTGGAAATAACACAATTTATTACCGTGCCAACACAGACCACCCTCTGACACAGACTGCAGGGGGAGCCCAGGATCACACAGGATAGGATTAGATACACAGCTCAGCAGTCAGTATCACACAGGATAGGATTAGATACACAGCTCAGCAGTCAGTATCACACAGGAGAGGATTAGACACACAGCTCAGCAGTCAGTATTACACAGGATAGGATTAGATACACAGCTCAGCAGTCAGTATCACACAGGATAGGAGTAGATACACAGCTCAGCAGACAGAATCACACAGGAAAGGTTTAGATACACAGCTCAGCACACAGTATCACACAGAATAGTATTAGATACACGGTTCAGCAGACAGTATCACACAGAATAGGATTAGATACACGGATCAGCAGTCAGTATCACACAGGATAGGATTAGATACACGGCTGAGCAGTCAGTAACACACAGGATAGGATTAGGTACACGGCTCACCAGAAAGTATCACACAGGAGAGGATTAGGTACACAGCTCAGCAGACATTATCACACAGGATAGGATTAGATACACAGCTCAACAGACAGTATCACACAGGATAGGAATAGATACACAGCTCAGCACACAGTATCACACAGAATAGTAGTAGATACACAGCTCAGCAGACAGTATCACACAGAATAGGATTAGATACACTGCTGAGCAGTCAGTAACACACGATAGGATAGGATTAGATACACAGCTCAGCAGAAAGTATCACACAGGAGAGGATTAGGTACACAGCTCAGCAGACATTATAACACAGGATAGGATTAGATACACAGCTCAGCAGTCAGTATCACACAGGATAGGGTTAGATACACAGGTCAGAAACAGGATGTGCCAAAGGAGAGGACATTTTCATTCCAAGAATACCAATCATTCCATCTGATTTGTTTTTTGATTTTAAATGCCTCCAGTTTCCAGTTCAACTGCTATTTGCAATATCCATTAACAAGGCTCAGGGACAGTCCTTGAAAGTAGTAGGGATCGATTTGCAATCGACATGCTTTTCTCATGGTCAACTTTACGTGATGTGTTCAAGAGTTGGAACTGCCAAAAATCTGTTCATCTTTGCACCGAAAGGAAAAACCAAACAAGCTGTTTATCAAAAGGCTCTTGAATGAGTTGAAAATAAAATACTATCAATACTTGGGTAATCGTTTAGTTAATTTGTGTTGCATATCTGTAGTGTTGAATATATGATGTGAAATGTTTTTATGTGCAATATATAATCATTATAATTTGTTATAACTAACCACAGTTGGTTACTATGCCCAGGCAACGCCGGGCTCTTCAGCTAGTATACCTATAAAGAGAAAAATCAGACATAATGAAAATTTTGCAGTGGTTTTAAAGGGACCAAATGTAATTGGACAGATTAAATAATTGTAAATAAAATGTTCATTTCTAGTACTTGGTTGAAAACCCTTTGTTGGCAATGACTGCCTGAAGTCTTGAACTCATGGACATCACCAGAAGCTGTGTTTCCTCCTTTTTGATGCTCTGCCAGGCCTTCACTGCGGTGGTTTTCACTTGCTGTTTGTTTGTGGGCCTTTCTGTCTGAAGTTTAGTCTTTAACAAGTGAAATGCATGCTCAATTGGGTTGAGATCAGGTGACTGACTTGGCTTTTCAAGAATATTCCACTTCTTTGCTTTAATAAACTCCTGGGTTGCTTTGGCTTTCTGTTTTGAGTCATTGTCCATCTGTAGTATGAAACGACGACCAATCAGTTTGGCTGCATTTTGCTGGATCTGAGCACACAGTGTGGCTCTGAATACCTCAGAATTCATTCGGCTGCTTCTGTCCTGTGTCACATCATCAATAAACACTAGTGACCCAGTGCCACTGGCAGCCATGCACGTCCAAGCCATCACACTGCCTCCGCCGTGTTTTACAGATGATGTGGTATGCTTTGGATCATGAGCTGTACCACGCCTTCGCCATACTTTTCTCTTTCCATCATTCTGGTAGAGGTTGAGCTTGGTTTCATCTGTCCAAAGAATGTTCTTCCAGAACTGTGCTGGCTTTTTTAGATGTTTTTTAGGAAAGTCCAGTCTAGCCTTTTGATTCTTGATGCTTATGAGTGGCTTGCACCGTGCAGTGAACCCTCTGTATTTACTTTCATACAGTCTTCTCTTTATGGTAGATTTGGATATTGATATGCCTACCTCCTGGAGTGTGTTGTTCACTTGGTTGGCTGTTGTGAAGGGGTTTCTCTTCACCATGGAGATTATTCTGCGATCATCCACCACTGATGTCTTCTGTGGGCGCCCAGGTCTTTTTGCATTGATGAGTTCACCAGTGCTTTCTTTCTCAGGATGTGCCAAACCGTAGATTTTGCCACTCCGAATGTAGCAATTTCTCGGATGGTTTTTTCTGTTTTTGCAGCTTAAGGATGGCTTGTTTCATCTGAATGGAGAGCTCCTTTGACCGCATGTTTCCTTCACAGCAAAGCCTTCCAAATGCAAGCACCACACCTCAAATAAACTCCAGGCCTTTTATCTGCTTAATTGAGAATGACATAACAAAGGGATTGCCCACACCTGTCCATGAAATAGCCTTGGAGCCAATTGTCCAATTACTTTTGGTCCCTTTAAAAACAGGGTGGCACATGTTAAGGAGCTGAAACTCGTAAACCCTTCATCCAATTTTAATGTGGATACCCTCAAATGAAAGCTGAAAGTCTGAACTTCAACTGCATCTGAATTGTTTTGTTTAAAATTCATTGTGGTAATGTCTAGAACCAAAATTAGAAAAATCTTGTCTCTGTCCAAATATATATGGACCTAACTGTATACACACACACACACTGAATATATATGTATGCACATACACACACACACATATCCTACATACACAGTGTTATATACATACACACACAGTGTGATATGTACTAGTGCTTCTCACAAAATTAGGTTATCTTTAAAAAGTTAGTTTGTTTCAGTTCTTCAATACAAAAAGTGAAACTCATATTATTTAGAGTCATTACAAACAGAATGATCTATTTCAAGTGTTTATTTCTATTCATGTTATGGCTTACAGCCAATGAAAACCCAAAAGTAATTATCTCAGTAAATTAGAATACTTTGTAACACCAGCTTGAAAAATTATTTTAAAATCCGATATGTTGTTCTACTGAAATGTATGTTCAGTAAAAGAACTCAATACTTGGTCGGGGTTCCTTCTGCATCAATGCTGTGTGCCATGGAGGCGATCAGCCTGTGGCACTGCTGAGGTGTTATGGAAGCCCAGGTTACTTTGATAGCAGCATTCAGATTGTCTGTATTGTTGGTTCTGGTGTCTCTCATCTTCCTCTTGACAATACCCTATAGATTCTCTATGGCAGGGGTGGGGAACCTTTCTCTGGCCGGGGGCCATTTGGAAATGTCTACCATCATTTGGAGGCCACACAAAAATGATCACCTTGAAAATTATCCCGGTTTATTTAATCAATTAATTATGGTAACTCACCCTTAATGTGATGGCTGAAGCTGCTTCTCTTTGTTGCAGCTGTGATGTTAGGTGATACTGATCATGTTGCTTCTCACAGCTGCTTTTCCAGGTTTGTGTCGGCCAGGAGAGCAGTCAACATTTTGTCATAATACATTTTGTAATTCATATACAGTACAGACCAAAAGTTTGGACACACCTTCTCATTCAAAGGATTTTCTTTATTTTCATGACTATGAAAATTGTAGATTCACTCTGAAGGCATCAAAACTATGAATTATATAATTATACATCACATAGGAGACACTGGGACTGCTGTACATATATAACATATGAAACATTGAGACTGCTGTACATACATAACATATGAAACATTGAGACTGCTGTATATACATCACATAAAACAAAACCATACGGAACACAAACATAGAGACCCCAGATAGGTCATGCACTATGTAGTACTGACTGAAAGGGATCATGGGTGGACACTCCTGCATAGCATATTACACAGAATAAACAGAGTACACGTCCAATATAAATAGAAGTACAATTTATTAATCACATCAAAAATCATTCTGACATAACAATTTATAAAACACACGAATAAAGGATTCGGTAATAGAAGCTGCTTTTGTCCAAAACAAAATATATATATAATGTGCTTAGTGCATTCATTAATGATGGGCCGATTATTAAAGCCTCTAGAGTTAGAGGAGGTCACAAACAGGTGCGCAATCTGAATGAAAAGACCCCATTATCAAGCGCAATTGTGCTTACCCATCTTCAATCAAGCAGGACAAATGCAGCACCGCCACCGACGCACGTTTCGCCTCTTTCTCAAGGTATTTCTATTTATATTGGAGGTGTACTCCGTTTATTCTGTGTAATATGTATATACATCACAGGAGACTCTGGGGTCATAAAAATTACAGGAGGGGCATAGACATCACAGGAGATGCTGGGACATATTCATCACCTGGGAGGTTGGGGGAAACAGACATCACTGATGGGGTATATACATCACTATGAAGCACAGACATCACTGGGGTATATATGTCCTTGGGAGGAATATACATCACTGGTGGGGTCACATACATCACTGGGGGCTATATACATCACAAGTGGGGGAAATACAGCACTGGGGGATATACAGGACTTCTGGGGTAAATCCTGCACTGGAGAATATACATATCACTTATGGGAACATACAGCCCTGGGGGGGATATACAGCACTGGGGGAGGGGGGATATACAGCACTGGAGGGGACAGATATCGCCGGGATTCACATAGATTACCGAGGGGACACAGAGATCACCGGAGGGTGGCACAAAGATCATAGGGGGCACAGCGATCACAGGGGAGCACAGAGATCACAGGGGGGCACAAAGATCACAGGGGGGGCACAAAGATCACAGGGGGGGCACAAAGATCACCTGGGGGTGGCATGAAGATCACAGGAGGGCACATAGCTGGGGGCACAGAGATCACAGAGGGGCACATAGCTGGAGGGGACAGAAATCACATGGGGGGAACAAAAGCTAGGAACCACAGAGATCACAGGTGGTATATAGCTGGAGGGTACAGAAATCACAGGGGGACAGAGAGATTACAGGGGGACCAGAGATCACAAGGGGGCACATAGGTGGGGGGCACAGGGATCAGATCACAGGGGGACATATAGCTATGGAGCACAGAGATCACAGAGGGGGGGGGCACATAGCTAGGGCCACAGAGATCACATGGGGTCACATAGCTGGGAGGCACAGAGATAAAAGGGAGGCATATAGTTGGGGGGCACAGAGATCTTATTGGGGCACATAGCTGGGGGGGCACAGAGATCACAGGGGGGGGGCGCATGGCTGAAGGGCACAGGTCACCAGCAGAAAGGCACAGAGCTGTGGGCACAGAAATCACCAGCAGACAGGCACAGAGCTGCCGGAACAGAGATCGCTCTGGACTCTCTGGCAGGAGCTCCTCTTCCCGCCCACCCCGATGATGTCATCATTCAAGCAGGCAGCGTTCTGTACTGAACGTTGCATACCGTGCACTTCTTGGGGGTTAAACGACTGGCAGCTGGCAGGATACGGCTGCCGCCTGAGCATTGCTGACTCCGGGGACCTGCCTGCAGGCAGCATGAAAAGTCACAGAGGGCCGTATGCGGCCCGTGGGCCAGAGGTTCCCCACCCCTGCTCTATGGGGTTAAAGGGAACCTGTCACCAGTTTTGTGACATAGCAGCTAAATATATCGCCTTATTCAGCATCTGCGCTGCATTCCCCACATCCTTATAGAACCCCCTGACTCCCCTTATATACTTTTTTACATTTTTTAATGTCTCCCGCGCTGTATGTTAATCTTCTCAGTCCGATCCGATGGGTGTGGTTTCGGGCCTCTACATCACTCCCATCGGCTGTTGCTCGCCGTCCTACTTCATGGATAATGCCGACACACGTACTTCTGGCTCATGTACCAGAACTACGTTTGCCAGCGCATGCGCAATTCTGTTTTTTGGGTTTGCCCGCAGTTGGGCAAAGCATACTGTGCAGGTGCGAAACACGATATTTCTGAGCAGGCGCGAGATGTCGCATGGTGCAAGAGGCGTTATTCATGAAGTAGGACGGTGAGCAGCAGCCGATGGGAGTAATGTAGAGGCCCGAAACCACGCCCATTGGAAAAAAAGTATATAAGGGGAGTCAGGGGGTTCTATAAGGATGTAGGGAATGCAGCGCAGCTGTTGAATAAGGCGATATTTTTAGCTGCTATGTCACAAAACTGGTGACAGGTTACCTATAAGGTCAGGTGAGTTTGCTGGTCAATCAAGCACAGTGATACCTTTGTTTTTACACCAGGTATTGGTACTTTTGGCAGTGTGAACAGGTGCCAAGTCCTGTTGGAGAATGAAATTTCCATCTCCAAAAAGCTTGTCGGCAGAGGAAGGCATGAAGTGCTCTAAAGTTTCCTGGTAGACGGCTGCGCTGACTTTGGTCTTGATGAAACACAGTGAACCTATACCAGCAGATGACATGGTTCCCCAAACCATCAGCGATTGTGGAAACTTCACACTAGACCTCAAGCAGCTTGGATTGTGTGATTTCAAAATGAAATGCAAAATTTACTTTCAACTGAAAACACCTTGGATCACTGAGCAACAGTCCAGTTCTTTTCTCCTTGGCCCAGATAAGACACTTCTGGCGTTGTCTATTGGTCATGAGTGGCTTGACACAAGGAATGCGACACTTGTAGCCCATGTCCTGGATACGTCTGTGTGTGGTGGCTCCTGCAGTAATGACTCCAGCAGCAGTCCACTCCTTGTGAATCTTCCCCAAATTTCTGAATGACCTTTTCTTAACAATCGTTTCAAAGCTGTGGTTGTTACGGTTGCTTGTGCACCTTTTTCTACCACACTTTTTCCTTCCACTCAACTTTCCATTATTATGCTTGGATACTGCACGCTGTGAACAGCCAGCTTCTTTAGCAATGACCTTTTGTGGCTTACCCTCCTTGTGGAGTGTGTCTCTGTCTTCTGGACATCTGTCAAGTCAGCAGTCTTCCCCATGATTGTGGAGCTACTGAAACAGACTAAGGGACCTTTATAAACGCTTAGGAAGCCTTTACAGGCGTTTTCTGTTACTTATTCTAATTTACTGAGATAATGACTCTTGGATTTTCATTGGCTGTAAGCCATAATCATCGACATTAACCGAAATAAACATGAAATAGATCACTCTGTTAGTAATGACTCTATATAATATAGGAGTTTCACTTTTTGTATTTTAGAACTGAAATAAATTACCTTTTTGATGATATTCTAGTTTTGTGAGAAGCACCTGTATACACACACACTGAAATTCTATTATAGAAAGATATGGATAGTGAATGCAGAAGTGTGAACAGAGTCTGATAGCTTGGAAGATTAAAATACATATTTGGGGAGAAGTATGTGAATTATCTAACGGAAAAACCTGTCACTGTTGCCATAGCAACCAATGGCAGCGCCACCATGGAGGTGTGCACTCACATATACCAGTAAGTCACCCCACTATGTAGGTATACACTGGCCTATGCCAACCGTGAGCTCGCAGGTTACATACAACCACAGCTGGATCACATGGTATACCAATTACTGTGGGACGGTGCAGCCGTAGCTTTCCCGCCTTCCATGCAGAGTGTGAACAGACTCCATTGCCACTTATGCAGTTCATCCCTCATAGAGTAGAATGTAATGATATAATGAGTGATTATGGGCAGAGGTACAGTGACACGTCCAGTAAGGAGCTGTAGTCAGTATGCCTATGCCCCAGAGTACAGACTAGAGCACCTGTATTCTGCACTCACATATACACCGTAATGCTACACTACAGGGAGGCTCTGAGCCCGGCGACTACAGCGCGCAGGCGCAGAGAGGGCCCCCTGTGTCTCGCATCACTCACCCCGTGTCTGTGCCACCCACCGCCCCACTGCACACAGTACGAGCAGGCCCAGGACACGGCTGCGGTCTCTCCCGGTCACCATCTCTGTTCATGTATCCTCCGCACATCACTCTTCAACCGGAAGCTAAACCGTCACGGCTGTAATGTCTGCGGCGAGCGCCATTTTGTCGGAGTCCGCGAGTTATGTGCTCTGCTTCAGCTCATAGCATCATAGAATGACTGTATTCAGCGCATTGTGTTTGGTTGTGGGGAAAATGCCATAAAACCTCTGCTAGTAGTTAGATGGGGGTTAAAAAGCAGAGTGTAAACACCATACTGAGCAGCAAGCAAGCATGGCTCTGAGGCTGTTCTGCTGGGCGACCACACCCTCCAAGTGCAAAAGGGACAGTAGTAAGGACAGGACCACACTTGGGGACTGTCACTAGTAAGGGCAGGACCACATTACGGGACTGTCACTAGTAAGGACAGGACCACACTAGGGGACTGTCACTAGTAAGGACGGGACCACACTTGGTGACTGTCACTATTAAGGACAGGACCACACTTGGTGACTGTCACTATTAAGGACAGGACCACACTTGGTGACTGTCACTATTAAGGACAGGACCACACTTGAGGACTGTCACTAGTAAGGACAGGACCACACTTGGGGACTGTCACTAGTAAGGACAGGACCACACTTGGGGACTGTCACTAGTAAGGACAGGACCACACTTGAGGACTGTCACTATTAAGGACAGGACCACACTTGGGGACTGTCACTAGTAAGATCAGTACCACACTTGGGGACTGTAACTAGTAAGGACAGGACCACACTAGGGGACTGTCACTAGTAAGGGCAGGACCACACTTGGGGACTGTCACTAGTAAGGACAGGACCACACTTGAGGACTGTCACTATTAAGGACAGGACCACACTTGGGGACTGTCACTAGTAAGATCAGTACCACACTTGGGGACTGTCACTAGTAAGGACAGGACCACACTAGGGGACTGTCACTAGTAAGGGCAGGACCACACTTGAGGACTGTCACTAGTAAGGACAGGACCACACTAGGGGACTGTCACTAGTAGGGGCAGGACCACACTTGGGGACTGTCACTAGTAAGGACAGGACCACACTTGGGGACTGTCACTAGTAAGGACAGGACCACACTAGGGGACTGTCACTAGTAAGGGCAGGACCACACTTGGGGACTGTCACTAGTAAGGACAGGACCACACTAGGGGACTGTCACTAGTAGGGGCAGGACCACACTTGGGGACTGTCACTAGTAAGGACCGGACCACACTTGGGGACTGTCACTAGTAAGGGCAGGACCACATTACGGGACTGTCACTAGTAAGGGCAGGACCACACTAGGGGACTGTCAATAGTACTAAGGACAGGACCACACTAGGGGACTGTCACTATTAAGGACAGGACCACACTTGGGGACTGTCACTAGTAAGATCAGTGCCACACTTGGGGACTGTCACTAGTAAGGACAGGACCACACTTGGGGACTGTCACTAGTAAGATCAGTACCACACTTGGGGACTGTCACTAGTAAGGACAGGACCACACTAGGGGACTGTCACTAGTAAGGGCAGGACCACACTAGGGGACTGTCACTAGCAAGGACAGGACCACACTAGGGGACTGTCACAAAGTAAGGGCAGGACCACACTTGGGGACTGTCACTAGTAAGGACAGGACCACACTTGGTGACTGTCACTAGTAAGGGCAGGACCACATTACGGGACTGTCACTAGTAAGGACAGGACCACACTAGGGGACTGTCACTAGTAAGGGCGGGACCACACTTGGGGACTGTCACTAGTAAGGACAGGACCACACTTGGTGACTGTCACTAGTAAGGGCAGGACCACACTTGGGGACTGTCACTAGTAAGGACAGGACCACACTAGGGGACTGTCACTAGTAAGGGCAGGACCACACTTGGGGACTGTCACTAGTAAGATCAGTACCACACTTGGGGACTGTCACTAGTAAGATCAGTACCACACTTGGGGACTGTCACTAGTAAGGACAGGACCACACTAGGGGACTGTCACTAGTAAGGGCAGGACCACACTAGGGGACTGTCACTAGCAAGGACAGGACCACACTAGGGGACTGTCACAAAGTAAGGGCAGGACCACACTTGGGGACTGTCACTAGTAAGGACAGGACCACACTTGGTGACTGTCACTAGTAAGGGCAGGACCACATTACGGGACTGTCACTAGTAAGGACAGGACCACACTAGGGGACTGTCACTAGTAAGGGCAGGACCACACTTGGGGACTGTCACTAGTAAGGACAGGACCACACTTGGTGACTGTCACTAGTAAGGGCAGGACCACACTTGGGGACTGTCACTAGTAAGGACAGGACCACACTTGGGGACTGTCACTAGTAAGGACAGGACCACACTTGGTGACTGTTACTAGTAAGGGCAGGACAACACTACGGGACTGTCACTAGTAAGGGCAGGACCACACTTGGTGACTGTCACTAGTAAGGGCAGGACCACACTTGGGGACTCTCACTAGTAAGGACAGGACCACACTTGGGGACTGTCACTAGTAAGGACAGGACCACACTTGGTGACTGTTACTAGTAAGGGCAGGACAACACTACGGGACTGTCACTAGTAAGGACAGGACCACATTTGGGGATTCTGTAATGCTGTAGGTAAGCCCCCGATGTAACCTGAAAGATAAGAAAAAAAGGGTTAGATTATACTCACCCTGGCGTTCGGTCCGGTCCGATTGGTGTCGCCGTCCGGTTCGGCGCCTCCCATCTTCTAACGGTGACATCCTCTTCTTTGCTGCCTGTCGTGGCTCCTGGGCAGGCGCACTGCTCTGCCCTGTTGAGGGCAGAGCAGAGTCCTGCAGTGCGCAGGCGCCGGGAGAGGTCCGGCGCCTGCGTACTGCAGTATTCTGCTCTGCCCTCAACAGGGCAGAGCAGTGCGCCTGCGCAGGAGCCACGACAGGCAGCAAAGAATAAGATGTCACCGTTAGAAGAAGGGAGGCGCCGGAGCGCAAAACACCCATTGGACCAAGACTGGACCGCCCCCCTGGTGAGTATAATCTAACTCCTTTTTCTTATCTTTCAGGTTATGTCGGGGGGGGCTTATCTACAGCATTACAGAATGCTGTAGATAAGCCCCTGATGTCGGTGCCGGCAGCTGATAGGTGAAAAATAGGGTGACAGATTCCCTTTAAAATAATTTTTCAAGCTGGTGTTATAAGGTATTCTAATTTACTGAGATAATGACTATGGCTGTATTATATTCTATTTGGGGCTACATTATATTCTATGGGGGGCTGTATTATATTTATTATATTCTATGGGGGGGTGATTGCACCATACTCTATGAGGGGGCTGCATTATACTTTATGAGGAGGCAACATTGTATGCTATGGGGGGCTAGATTATATTGTATGGGGGCTATATTAGACTTTATGAGGGGGCTACATTATATTCTATGGGGGCTGCATTAAACTATATGAGGAGGGCTACATTGTATTTTATGGAGGGGCTACATTATACTATATAAGGGGCTGCATTATACTTTATGAGGGGGTTGCCATATATTCTATGGAGGGGCTGCTTTATATTCTATGGGGGGGTTACATTAAATTCTGTGGAGTGGCTGCATTATACTCTGTGGGGTAGCTGCATTGTGCTCTAAGGGGTGGCTGCATTATGCTATAAGAGGGGGGATGCATTATATTCTATGGGGGTTTCATATTGTGTAGCGGGGCTGCATTATGCTCTATTGAGTGGCTGCATTATACTATATGTGGGCTGCATTATACTGTATCAAGGACTATGGAGAATACATTATATGAAGACCTATGGGGTGCATTATACTATGAGAAGTGAATTGAACTACATGAATGACTATGGCAGTGTATTATACTATATGGAGCACTATGAGGAGTGTATTATACTATAAGGAGGACTGAGCAGTGTATTTGAATATATGGAAGGCTTTGAGGAGTGTGTTATACTATATGGAGGACTGAGGAGTGTATTATTATATATGGAGGACTATGGGGCACATTATATTATATGGAGAACTATGGGGTGTAAACTGTAGATGTGCTGCTGATAACATGATACTGCATGGTGATCTATTAGTGATCCATTAGTGATTGTTCTGTCCCCATCATTCTTTCTCAGATGGTGGAAAGAGGACGGGAAACAAGTGTTGAACGACTTCAATATTGTTGATCACACTCATTTAGTGTCCTGAACTCAGCGCATGTAAATACAACCAAAATGCTTCTGTGTGATGTGCAATATGTCAGCATTTGGGCCCCCATTTTAAACTTTGCCTAGGGCCCCACTTTGCCCAAAGCCGGCCGTGACTACACTATATGGGTAGGCACATCACGTAGCGCATACATCTGCATGACACCTTCACGATTCCTGAATCCACCGCACACAAGTCTATAGCGAGACCTCAGCTGTATTTATGTGTCAGTAATGGCACAAACTTTTACCTTAGGGGGACTAAAAAAAAAAAAAAACACATCAAAAGTGACCTGCTGACAAATTAAACACACCCCTGTTGATAAAAGGCACCACCCCGGCTGACTATTTAGAAGAAATTTGTTTAAAAGTCATTGGCTGTTTCTTTTTCCCACCAGCTCATTTTCATATTTTGAGGAGCAAGCGCTACGATTGGCTGACTGTAGAATGCTGCATCTATAGAATCCTAGAATGTTAGAGTTGGAATGGACCTCCTGGGTCATCATGTCCAACCCCCTGCTCAAAGCAGGATTCACTAAACCATCTCAGACAGATGTCTGTCCAGCCTCTGTTTGAAGACTTCCATTGAAGGAGAACTCACCACCTCTTGTGGCAGCCTGTTCCACGCATTGATCAACCTTCACTGTCAAAAACTTTTTTCTAATATCTAATCTGTATCTTCTCCCTTTCAATTTCATTCCATTGCTTCTCGTGTTTCCATGTGCAAATGAGAATAAGGATGATTCCTCTACACTGTGACATCCCTTCAGATACTGGTCTCCTCCATCTTACAGAAGGGAATGCCATACCAACAGAACAGGCTGGCGGAACCAGGAACATATTAAGAAAATAAGGCCCAAATCAAGGCCGTATTGCCAATAGGCACCAGAGGGCGGTTGTCTAGGCCGAAAGGGTGTAGTGGGCAGCGCCACCATGAATGAATACAGAAAAAAATAATAATTTTGGACCAAGTGTCAGTATTGCCATTTTAATTTAGGGGGGATATCTATATAACTAGTTATTTAACTTGAACTATCTATCTATCCCATCCTATACATAATCTAGGGTGTCATATTGTTTATATACACATCTATATACACAAATATACAGTATACTAGCTATTGAACCCATTCTACGCTTGGGTAGAGAGCATTTTTATTGGTACATTTCTGGCGCCATTTTTTTAAGACACTGTCTGTGAATTCGCATATACAGTGTCTTCAATAAAATGGCGACGGAGATCACGGTATGCACACGTGGCGCCATTTTATTCAAGAAATGTACTACATCGTCAAAATAGTGCGCACACCCCGCCCATCGCCATTATCCCTATGGCCGATGCGTGCGCACTGCTATGTTGATGTTGTAGTACATTACTTCAATAAAATAGCGCCAGAGCCAGTGCGGGCACATATTGCGATTTCTGGCACCATTTTATCAAAGTATTGCACTACAAAATAAAAGGGAACCTGTCACCAGAAATGACGCTGTTAACCTGCAGATATTGGGCTATTGTGCAGGCTAATAGCGACATTACGCTGCCCGACTCCTGCATGCAGCCGAATGCAGTGGGGAGAAAATGAACGTTATTCACCCCGCCAGCATTCGGTTTCAGTCACGGAGGCAGAGGCGCCGCAGGTTCAGTCACAAAGCGACCTCTGTATACAAAGCGACCTCTGTAACCGCATCCCTGGGTCCGACACTGGCCCTACATTGAGGTCGGCTGTCAGTCAGTGCAGGCGCCGGGCAGCATAACACTATTAACCCGCAGACTAACCACATATTGTTGAGGGAGCTTTTGAGGGAGGGCTAAATTAACCCTTCACGGTTGACCAAGTGATTTCCAAATTAATCCACGGAGCGTTGCTAGCAATTGGGAATGACCAGACGGAGACGGGGGTCTCTGTATGGGAGGATCAAGGCAGATCACTAAGCCCGTTTATTTTGTCACCTCTTTTTATAGTATTTTGCTTAATTATGCAAACTACATAGCTACCAATAACATCGTCGCAATACATTTACTTTATAAGCCAATAGTATTGCAAGAAAATTGGAATATGTCCCTAGCCGCGTGACGTAAAAAATAGAACAATAGCACATTCTTCAGGGTCTCATATCTTGTACATGCTGGAAAAGTCTGGTTTCATAACAACCATGAACTTTCATCTAGTTAAGTTACAAAATTTAACTCGTAAACAACAAAATGGCGTCGCAAACACAAAAATGGAGTCTGGAGAACAAGATGTCCCGTACACCTGAATACTGTACTTCACAATATCTGCAGGTTTACAGCATTATTTCTGGTGACAGGTTCCCTTGAATTTTGTAGTACATTACTTCTATATAACGGCGCCGGAGTCAGTGTGTGCGCATACCAGGATCTCCAACGCCTTTTTATTGAAGACACTCCACACACACTCTCCTTCTTGGTGCACCCGGTGCGGAACCGGCCTAGGGATCGTTAGGAGAGGAGGGACACTGACTCAGGGGAGTGCAGGAGGTCTCCACGTCCCCGTTCCCTATCGCAGGGCCCACCGTTGTAACTGTTGCCCCTTTCCCTGTGTATTGTTGTTTTAGTTACCGACCTACGGGTCGTGTCACACAGGACGGGTCCACGTGACAAGATCACTAAGCCCGTTTATTTTGTCACCTGTTTTTATGGTATTTTGCTTAATTATGCAAAGTACATAGCTACCAATAACATCGTCGCAATACATTTACTTTATAAGCCAATAGTATTGCAAGAAAATCAGAATATGTCCCTAGCTGCGTGACGTAGAAAATAGAACAATAGCACATTCTTCAGGGTCTCATATCTTGTACAAGCTGGAACAGTCTGGTTTCATAACAACCATGAACTTTCATCTAGTTAAGTTTCAAAATTTAACTCGCAAACAACAAAATGGCGTTGCAAGCACAAAAATAGCGTCTGGAGAATAAGATGTCCCGTACATCTGAATACTGTATTTCACAATCCCCCCTAGATAAATTTTGTTAACTAATATGCAGTATCAGAGGTGTTATCCCAAGCCAGAAGCTTGAGGGGTACTGGTCTTCACATGGCTGATGCCGTGTTATCAGTCATGTCTGTTGCGGCCCACCCATCCCCCTGTATGATGCAATTTACGAATAACAATTTTTGATAACGGTGGTGGAGATCTTTTGAAGGTAGCCATGCGCTTGGCTTCAACATCTTCATCAAGTAGCCTTTTGAGATCGGTGTAGAGAAGAGCAGGGGCGGCGACGCCTTTGGTATCATCATTAGCTGTCCTAGTGCAGAGTTTCCTAATACATACAGGAATACACCAAAGAACAAGTTTTAGTATCACACATGCAACAAGGATACAGGCAGCAATGTGTAACAAGCTTTGTAAGATCCCAGCTATCCAGCCCCCAATTCCCTTAAACCAATTGGCTGGATTGAGAAAAGAGAAGGTGTTCTGACCACCAACTGTCCTTATTACGATCATTGTCTTTATCATATTGATCTCTGAGTCTTTTGAATATCTTCTAACTTTAACTTCTACCAAAAATAATATGGAAAATATGAAAGACCAAAACATTATGCCCCCTTTCTTTGCTATTGGCTTGTTTAACCAGCTTGCAGTGCGATGCGTGAATCCAAGTCGGTCTTCCTTCTAGTTTCACTGATATAGGGGTGATAAGGAGAAATTGATAGGGACCGTCATACAAGGGTTCTAGTCCGTGCTTTCTGACATGCCTTTTCACAACTACAAAATCACCAGGCTTCTGGTTATGACAGGTGTCGGTTTCTGCTGAATCTGGAAAAGAAGCGGAAACTAGAGCATGGGTGTTAGCAAGATTTTTACTAAGCTGAATAACATATTGAACAGCACGGTCAGTTTCTTCTGATAACTGGTGAGGCTGGAAATTTGCAACTGGGGGCCTAGCACCAAACAATCTCTCATATGGGGACAGGCCATGTTTTGCAATAGGGGTAGTATGAATGTGGTATAATACAATGGGTAGGAGCTCTGGCCATGGAGCCGTAGTCTCCTGCATCATTTTGGTCAATTGTCCCTTCAGTGTGCCGTTCAGCCTCTCAACTTTCCCACTGGATTGTGGGTGGTACGGAGTATGGAGGGCTACATTGGATCCAATCATTGTCAGAACTTCTTGGTGCACATGAGAAGAAAAGGCCGGACCTCGATCACTTTCAAAAACTTCTGGAACCCCATATCTGCATATGACTTCCATCACCAGTTTCTTTGCTGTGGTTTTTGCAGTCATGTTGGTAACAGGGAATGCTTCCGGCCAACTGGAGAACATGTCGACAACAACTAAACAGCAGGCTCGGTTTGGCCTAGCGGGGTACCGGGTAAATGCCCGGTGGGCCCCGAGGGTCGCGATGGCCCTTTAAAATTGCTGCCCCTTTAATTATGATGGCCCTTTAAGAGCTTCAGCGTCGCACCGCGCACATGCATATACCTTAGCGCGCGGCGCGGTCGGGCGGCGACCCCCTGGCTGGCTCCGGCCGGCGGCGGCTCCTGGCTGTGATGACTCATCCACCCACCAGCGCCGCTGCGTGACCTTCAGCGGCCTGCTCTTGATGGGCGGTGACAACCGCCCCGTGCGACTAAGTTCCCGTTCTGTAGCTGGCTGCTGCTGCCTAGCTAATAGCAGCGCCAGCACACAGACAAGAGGAGGAGACCGCCTCGCTCTGCAGTGCACTGTGCTCACCCTGCTGCTCCCGCTCCCTCTGCGCCTCAGTGTGTGTGTAAACACAGCTCTCCTGGTCCGGTGAGTAGTAGAGGCCTGATTATACCCCTGGGCCCTGTATAAGGATCTAGTGACGCAGTGTAGACTGTTATCAGCATTGCTGTTTCATCAAAATGTCAGCTCTTGTGATCAGGCCCCGCGCTCCGGTCTCTCTTGTACTGTGAGGCCTCATTACACCCCTGGGCCCTGTATAAGGATCTAGTGACGCAGTAGAGACTGTTATCAGCATTGCCATTTCCTCAGATTGTCAGCTCTTGTGATCAGGCCCCTGCTCCTTGCTCCGGTCTCTCCTGTACAGTGAGGCCTCATTATACCCCTGTATAAGGATCCAGTGACGCAGTGTAGACTGTTATTCAGCATTTCTCCTTCCTCAGATTGTCAGCTCTTGTGATCAGGCCCCTGCTCCTCGCTCCGGTCTCTCCTGTACAGTGAGGCCTCATTATACCCCTGGGCCCTGTATAAGGATCTAGTGACGCAGTGTACACTGTTATCAGCATTGCCATTTCCTCAGATTGTCAGCTCTTGTGATCAGGCCTCAGCTCCTTGCTCCGGTCTCTCCTGTACAGTGAGGCCTCATTATACCCCTGGGCCCTGTATAAGGATCTAGTGACGCAGTGTAGACTGTTATCAGCATTGCCGTTTCCTCAGATTGTCAGCTCTTGTGATCAGGCTCCTCGCTCCGGTCTCTCCTGTACAGTGAGGCCTCATTATACCCCTGTATAAGGATCTAGTGACGCAGTGTAGACTGTTATTCAGCAATGCTGTTTCCTCAGATTGTCAGCTCTTGTGATCAAGCCCCGGCTCCTCGCTCCGGTCTCTCCTGTACAGTGAGGCCTCATTATACCCCTGGGCCCTGTATAAGGATCTAGTGATGCAGTGTAGACTGTTATTCAGCAGTGCTGCTTCCTCAGATTGTCAGCTCTTGTGATCAGGCCCCGGCTCCTCGCTCCAGTCTCTCCTGTACAGTGAGGCCTCATTATACCCCTGGGCCCTGTATAAGGATCTAGTGACGCAGTGTAGACTGTTGTCAGCATTGCCGTTTCCTCAGATTGTCAGCTCTTGTGATCAGGCCCTGGCTCCTCGCTCCGGTCTCTCCTGTGCAGTGAGGCCTCATTATACCCCTGGGCCCTGTATAAGGATCTAGTGACGCAGTGTAGACTGTTATCAGCGTTGCCATTTCCTCAGATTGTCAGCTCTTGTAATCAGGCCCCGGCTCCTCGCTCCTGTCTCTCCTGTACAGTGAGGCCTCATTATACACCTGTATAAGGATCTAGTGACGCAGTGTAGACTGTTATCAGCATTGCCATTTCCTCAGATTGTCAGCTCTTGTGATCAGGCCCCGGCTCCTCGCTCCGGTCTCTCCTGTACAGTGAGGCCTCATTACACCCCTGGGCCCTGTATAAGGATCTAGTGACGCAGTGTAGGCTGTTATCAGCATTGCCATTTCCTCAGATTGTCAGCTCTTGTGATCAGGCTCTGCCTCCTTGCTCCGGTCTCTCCTGTGCAGTGAGGCCTCATTATACCCCTGTATAAGGATCTAGTGATGCAGGGTAGACTGTTATTCAACATTGTTGTGTCCTCAGATTGTCAGCTCTTGTGATCAGGCCCCGGCTCCTCGCTCCGGTCTCTGCTGTGCAGTGAGGCCTCATTATACCCCTATATAAGGATCTAGAGATGCAGGGTAGACTGTTATTCAACATTGTTGTGTCCTCAGATTGTCAGCTCTTGTGATCAGGCCCCGGCTCCTCGCTCCGGTCTCTCCTGTACAGTGAGGCCTCATTACACCCCTGGGCCCTGTATAAGGATCTAGTGACGCAGTGTAGGCTGTTATCAGCATTGCCGTTTCCTCAGATTGTCAGCTCTTGTGATCAGGCTCCTCGCTCCGGTCTCTCCTGTACAGTGAGGCCTAATTATACCCCTGTATAAGGATCTAGTGACGCAGTGTAGACTGTTATTCAGCATTGCTGTTTCCTCAGATTGTCAGCTCTTGTGATCAAGCCCCGGCTCCTCGCTCCGGTCTCTCCTGTACAGTGAGGCCTCATTATACCCCTGGGCCCTGTATAAGGATCTAGTGATGCAGTGTAGACTGTTATTCAGCAGTGCTGCTTCCTCAGATTGTCAGCTCTTGTGATCAGGCCCCGGCTCCTCGCTCCGGTCTCTCCTGTACAGTGAGGCCTCATTATACCCCTGGGCCCTGTATAAGGATCTAGTGACGCAGTGTAGACTGTTGTCAGCATTGCCGTTTCCTCAGATTGTCAGCTCTTGTGATCAGGCCCCGGCTCCTCGCTCCGGTCTCTCCTGTACAGTGAGGCCTCATTATACCCCTGGGCCCTGTATAAGGATCTAGTGACGCAGTGTAGACTGTTATCAGCGTTGCCATTTCCTCAGATTGTCAGCTCTTGTAATCAGGCCCCGGCTCCTCGCTCCTGTCTCTCCTGTACAGTGAGGCCTCATTATACACCTGTATAAGGATCTAGTGATGCAGGGTAGACTGTTATTCAACATTGTTGTGTCCTCAGATTGTCAGCTCTTGTGATCAGGCCCCTGCTCCTCGCTCCAGTCTCTCCTGTACAGTGAGGCCTCATTATACACCTGTATAAGGATCTAGTGACGCAGTGTAGACTGATATCAGCATTGCCATTTCCTCAGATTGTCAGCTCTTGTGATCAGGCCCCGGCTCCTCGCTCCGGTCTCTCCTGTACAGTGAGGCCTCATTACACCCCTGGGCCCTGTATAAGGATCTAGTGACGCAGTGTAGGCTGTTATCAGCATTGCCGTTTCCTCAGATTGTCAGCTCTTGTGATCAGGCCCCGGCTCCTCGCTCCGGTCTCTCCTGTACAGTGAGGTCTCATTATACCCCTGGGCCCTGTATAAGGACCTAGTGACGCAGTGTAGACTGTTATCAGCATTGCCGTTTCCTCAGATTGTCAGCTCTTGTGATCAGGCTCCGCCTCCTTGCTCCAGTCTCTCCTGTGCAGTGAGGCCTCATTATACCCTTGTATAAGGATCTAGTGATGCAGGGTAGACTGTTATTCAACATTGTTGTGTCCTCAGATTGTCAGCTCTTGTGATCAGGCCCCAGCTCCTCGCTCCGGTCTCTGCTGTGCAGTGAGGCCTCATTATACCCCTATATAAGGATCTAGAGATGCAGGGTAGACTGTTATTCAACATTGTTGTGTCCTCAGATTGTCAGCTCTTGTGATCAGGCCCCTGCTCCTCGCTCCGGTCTCTCCCGTACAGTGAGGCCTCATTATACACCTGTATAAGGATCTAGTGACGCAGTGTAGACTGTTATCAGCATTGCCATTTCCTCAGATTGTCAGCTCTTGTGATCAGGCCCCGGCTCCTCGCTCCGGTCTCTCCTGTACAGTGAGGCCTCATTACACCCCTGGGCCCTGTATAAGGATCTAGTGACGCAGTGTAGACTGTTATCAGCGTTGCCATTTCCTCAGATTGTCAGCTCTTGTGATTAGGCCCCGGCTCTTCGCTCCTGTCTCTCCTGTACAGTGAGGCCTCATTATACACCTTCAAGAAGAACCTGAAGACCCACCTGTTCCGACAAGCCTACAGCCTGCAATGATCCTCGGTCTTCTGAAACACAGCATGACCTTCTCTACCCTCTCCTACTGTATCCTCCCTGCTCTACCCTCTCCTACTGTATCCTCACCCATCCCATCCCTGTAGACTGTGAACCCTCGCGGGCAGGGTCCCCTCTCCTTATGTACTTGTGTGTCCCTTGTCTTACACATGTTTACTATACTTGTCTATATTTCCCCTTTTCACATGTAAAGCGCCATGGAATAAATGGCGCTATATAAATGCATAATAATAATAATAATAAGGATCTAGTGATGCAGGGTAGACTGTTATTCAGCATTGTTTTGTCCTCAGATTGTCAGCTCTTGTGATCAGGCCACTGCTCCTCGCTCCGGTCTCTCCTGTACAGTGAGGCCTCATTATACACCTGTATAAGGATCTAGTGACGCAGTGTAGACTGTTATTCAGCATTGCCATTTCCTCAGATTGTCAGCTCTTGTGATCAGGCCCCGGCTCCTCGCTCCGGTCTCTCCTGTACAGTGAGGCCTCATTATACCCCTGTATAAGGATCTAGTTACACAGTGTATACCATGTGGGGCTGTGCTGTATACCATGGTGCTGTGCTGTATACCATGTGAGGCTGTGCTATATACCATGTGGGGCTGTGTTATATACCATGTGGTGCTGTGCTGTATACCATGTGGTGCTGTGCTATATACTGTGTGGTGCTGTGTTATATACCGTGTGGTGTTGTGTTATATACTATGTGGGCTGTGGTATATACTATGTGGCTGTGTTATATGCCATGGGGGGTACATTATACATTATATTCTATGGGGGAGGCTGTGTTATATAATATGGGGGGCTACGTTATATTCTATGGGGAGGTGGGCTGTATTATATTCTATTCGGTGTTACATTATATTCTATGGGGGCTGTATTATCTTTATTATATTCTATGGGGGGTGATCGCATCATACTCTATGAAGAGGCTACATTATACTATATGAGGAGGCTACATTGTATTCTATGGGGGGCTGCATTATATTGTATGGGGACTTTATTATGCTTTTTGAGGGGGCTACTTTATATTCTATTTGGGCTGCATTATACTATGAGGAGGGATACATTGAATTCTATTGAGGGGCTACATTATACTATATAAGGGGCTGGGATATATTCTATGGAGGGGCTGCATTATACTATATGAGGGGGGCTGCATTATATTCCATGGGGGGTTACATTATATTCTATGGGGTGGCTACATTATCCTCTAAGGGGTGGCTGCATTATACTATAAGAGGGGGGCTGCATTATAGTCTTTGGGGGGTTACATTATATTGTATGGCGGGGCTGCATTATACTCTGTGGGGTGGCTGCATTATGCTCTATGGGGTGGCTGCATTATACTGTATCGAGGACTATGGGGAATACATTATACTATATGAAGAACTATGGAGTGCATTATACTATGGGAAGTGAATTGTACTACATGGATGACTGGCGGTGTATTATACTATATGGAGCACTATGAGGAGTGTATTATACTATATGGAGGACTGAGCAGTGTATTTTAATATATGGAGGAGTGTATTATATTCTATGGAGGACTGAGTGTATTTTAATATATGGAGGGCTATGAGGAGTGTATTATACTATATGGAGGACTATGGGGAGTGTATTACACTCCCCATAGTCCTCCATATAGTATAATACACTCCTCAGTCCTCCATATAGTATAATACACTCCACATAGACCTCCATATAGTATATTATACTATATGGAGGACTGAGGAGTGTATTATACTATATCGAGGACTATGGGGCACATTATATTATATTGAGGACTATGAGGTGTAAACTGTAGATGTTCTGCTGATAACATGATAATGAAAGGGGACAGATTGATCCATTAGTGATTGTTCTGTCTCCATCATTCTTTCTCAGACGGTGGAAAGAGGCCGGGAAACAAGTGTTGAACGACTTCAATATTGTCGATCACACTCATTTAGCGTCCTGAACTCAGCACATGTGAATACAATCGAAATGCTTCTGTGTGATGTGCAATATGTTAGCATTTGGGGCCCCATTTTAAACTTGGCCTAGTGCCCCACTTTACCTAAAACCGGCCCTGCTCATACACATGACATGATGCAGCATCACAGATCACAATCTCTGCCAGTGCCTCCTATATAAGATACACACACACACACCACACTCTTATATGGCCTAATATGTCATATGAGGCCTGTATACCGACTGTACAGACCGCACTATCGTCCTCCTGTATGCCGTACCTAGGCAGAGAGTGCGGTCTGTACAGTATCTAAGAGGCCAATACTCTGTATGTCTTATAGGGGGCCTAATAGGAGGCCGACACTCAGTATATCTTATAGGGGGCCTAATAGGAGGCCGACACTTAGTATGTCCTATAGGAGGCCGACAGTCTGTATGTCTTATAAGGGGCCTAATAGTAGGCCGACAGTCTGTCTTATAGGAGGCCTAATAGGAGGCCGACAGTCTGTATGTCTCATAGGAAGCCTAATAGAAGGCTGACAGCCTGTATGTCATATACGAGGCCAATATGCCTTATATACCACGATATCGGCATCCTATATACTGTACATACCACATTCTCAGCCTCTTATAGAAAGTATCTGTTATAGGAGACCGAGAGTGCTGAGAGCACGGTCTGTACGATATATAGAAGGCTGAGAGAGCGGTCTGTACGATATATAGGAGGCTGAGAGGGCGGTCTGTACGATATATAGGAGGCTGAGAGCGCGGTGTGTACGATATAAAGGAGGCTGAGAGTGTGGTCTGTACGATATATAGGAGGCTGAGAGTGCGGTCTGTACAATATAAAGGAGGCTGAGAGTGCGGCCTGCACGATATATAGGAGGCTGAGAGTGCGGTCTGTACGATATACAGGAGGCTGAGATGGCGGTCTGCACGATATACAGGCGGCTTAGAGTGCGTTCTGTACGATATATAGGAGACTGAGAGTGCGGTCTGTACGATATATAGGAGGCTGAGATGGCGGTCTGTACGATATATAGGAGGCTGAGAGCGCGGTCTGTACGATATATAGGAGGCTGAGAGCGCGGTCTCTACAATATATAGGAGGCTGAGAGTGCGGTCTGCACGATATATAGGAGGCTGAGAGTGTGGTCTGTACGATATATAGGAGGCTGAGAGCGCGGTCTGTATGATATACAGGAGGCTGAGAGCGCGGTTTCTACAATACATAGGAGGCTGAGAGTGCGGTCTGCACGATATATAGGAGGCTGAGAGCGCGGTCTGTACGATATATAGGAGGCTGAGAGCGCGGTCTGTACGATATATAGGAGGCTGAGAGCTCGGTCTCTACAATATATAGGAGGCTGAGAGTGCGGTCTGCACGATATATAGGAGGCTGAGAGTGCGGTCTGTACGATATATAGGAGGCTGAGAGTGTGGTCTGTACGATATCTAGGAGGCTGAGAGTGCGGTCTGTACGATATATAGGAGGCTGTGAGTGCAGTCTGCACGATATATAGGAGGCTGAGAGTGCGGTCTGTACGATATACTGTATAGGAGGCTGAGAGTGCAGTCTGTACGATATATAGGAGGCTGAGAGTGCGGTCTGTACGATATATAGGAGGCTGAGAGTGCGGTCTGTGCGATATATAGGAGGCTGAGATTGAGGTCTGTACGATATATAGGAGGCTGACAGTGTGGTCTGTACGATATATAGGAGGCTGACAGTGTGGTCTGTACGATATATAGGAGGCTGAGAGCGCGGTCTGTATGATATATAGGAGGCTGAGAGTGTGGTCTGTACGATATATAGGAGACTGAGAGTGTGGTCTGTTCAATATATAGGAGGCTGAGAGTGCGGTCTGTACGATATATATAGGAGCCCGAGAGTGTGGTCTGTGCGATATATAGGAGGCTGAGAGTGCGTTCTGTACGATATAGGAGGCTGAGAGTGTGGTCTATGCGATATATAGGAGGCTGAGAGTGCGTTCTGTACGATATAGGAGGCTGAGAGCGCGGTCTGTACGATATATAGGAGGCTGAGAGCGCGGTCTCTACAATATATAGGAGGCTGAGAGTGCGGTCTGCACGAAATATAGGAGGCTGAGAGTGCGGTCTGTACGATATATAGGAGGCTGAGAGTGTGCGGTCTGTACGATATATAGGAGGCTGAGAGTGTGGTCTGTACGATATATAGGAGGCTGAGAGTGCTATCTGTACGATATCTAGGAGGCTGAGAGTGCGGTCTGTACGATATGTAGGAGGCTGAGAGTGCGGTCTGTACGATATATAGGATAAATAGGAGGCTGAGAGTGCGGTCTGTACGATATATAGGAGGCTGAGAGTGCGGTCTGTACGATATATAGGAGGCTGAGAGTGCTGTCTGTGCGATATATAGGAGGCTGAGAGTGAGGTCTGTACGATATATAGGAGGCTGACAGTGTAGTCTGTATGATATATAGGAGGCTGACAGTGTGGTCTGTACGATATATAGGATGCTGAGAGTGCAGTCTGTATGATATATAGGATATATAGGAGGCTGAGAGTGCGGTCTGTACGATATATAGGAGGCTGAGAGTGTGGTCTGTATGATATATAGGAGGCTGAGAGTGCGGTCTGTACGATATATAGGAGGCTGAGAGTGTGGTCTGTACGATATATAGGAGGCTGAGAGTGCGGTCTGTACAATATATAGGATATATAGGAGGCTGAGAGTGCGGTCTGTACGATATATAGGAGGCTGAGAGTGCCGTCTGTACAATATATAGGAGGCTGAGAGTGCGATCTGTACAATATATAGGATATATAGGAGGCTGAGAGTGCGGTCTGTACAATATATAGGATATATAGGAGGCTGAGAGTGCGGTCTGTACGATATATAGGAGGCTGAGAGTGCGGTCTGTACGATATGTAGGAGGCTGAGAGTGCTATCTGTACGATATCTAGGAGGCTGAGAGTGCGGTCTGTACGATATATAGGAGGCTGAGAGTGCGGTCTGTACGATATGTAGGAGGCTGAGAGTGCGGTCTGTACGATATATAGGATATATAGGAGGCTGAGAGTGCGGTCTGTACGATATATAGGAGGCTGAGAGTGCGGTCTGTACGATATATAGGAGGCTGAGAATGAGGTCTGTACGATATATAGGAGGCTGACAGTGTGGTCTGTATGATATATAGGAGGCTGACAGTGTGGTCTGTACGATATATAGGAGGCTGAGAGTGCGGTATGTATGATATATAGGATATATAGGAGGCTGAGAGTGCGGTCTGTACGATATATAGGAGGCTGAGAGTGCGGTCTGTTCGATATATAGGAGGCTGAGAGTGCGGTCTGTACGATATATATAGGAGCCCGAGAGTGTGGTCTGTGCGATATATAGGAGGCTGAGAGTGCGTTCTGTACGATATATAGGAGGCTGAGAGTGTGGTCTGTATGATATATAGGAGGCTGAGAGTGTGGTCTGTACGATATATAGGAGGCTGAGAGTGCGGTCTGTACGATATATAGGAGCCTGAGAGTGCGGTCTGTACAATATATATAGGAGCCCGAGAGTGCGGTCTGTGCGATATATAGGAGGCTGAGAGTGCGGTCTGTATGATATATAGGAGGCTGAGAGTGCGGTCTGTATGATATATAGGAGGCTGAGAGTGTGGTCTGTACGATATATAAGGAGGCTGAGAGTGTGGTCTGTACGATATATAAAGAGGCTGAGAGTGCGGTCTGTACGATATATAGGATATACAGGAGGCTGAGAGTGCGGTCTGTACGATATATAGGAGGCTGAGAGTGTGGTCTGTACGATATATAGGAGGCTGAGAGTGCGGTCTGTACAATATATAGGATATATAGGAGGCTGAGAGTGCGGTCTGTACGATATATAGGAGGCTGAGAGTGCCGTCTGTACAATATATAGGAGGCTGAGAGTGCGATCTGTACAATATATAGGATATATAGGAGGCTGAGAGTGCGGTCTGTACAATATATAGGAGGCTGAGAGTGCGGTCTGTACGATATATAGGAGGCTGAGAGTGCGGTCTGTACGATATATATAGGAGGCCGAGAGTGCGGTCTATACGAAATATAGGAGGCTGAGAGCGCGGTCTGTACGATATATAGGAGGCTGAGAGTGCCGTCTGTACAATATATAGGAGGCTGAGAGTGCGATCTGTACAATATATAGGATATATAGGAGGCTGAGAGTGCGGTCTGTACAATATATAGGAGGCTGAGAGTGCGGTCTGTACGATATATAGGAGGCTGAGAGTGCGGTCTGTACGATATATATAGGAGGCCGAGAGTGCGGTCTATACGAAATATAGGAGGCTGAGAGCGCGGTCTGTACGATATATAGGAGGCTGAGAGCGCGGTCTCTACAATATATAGGAGGCTGAGAGTGCGGTCTGCACGATATATAGGAGGCTGAGAGTGCGGTCTGTCCGATATATAGGAGGCTGAGAGTGTGCGGTCTGTACGATATATAGGAGGCTGAGAGTGCGGTCTGTCCGATATATAGGAGGCTGAGAGTGTGCGGTCTGTACGATATATAGGAGGCTGAGAGTGTGGTCTGTATGATATATAGAAGCCCGAGAGTGCGTTCTGTGCGATATATAGGAGGCTGAGAGTGCGGTCTGTATGATATATAGGAGGCTGAGAGTGCGGTCTGTATGATATATAGGAGGCTGAGAGTGTGGTCTGTACGATATATAAGGAGGCTGAGAGTGTGGTCTGTACGATATATAAAGAGGCTGAGAGTGCGGTCTGTACGATATATAGGATATACAGGAGGCTGAGAGTGCGGTCTGTACGATATATAGGAGGCTGAGAGTGTGGTCTGTACGATATATAGGAGGCTGAGAGTGCGGTCTGTACAATATATAGGATATATAGGAGGCTGAGAGTGCGGTCTGTACGATATATAGGAGGCTGAGAGTGCCGTCTGTACAATATATAGGAGGCTGAGAGTGCGATCTGTACAATATATAGGATATATAGGAGGCTGAGAGTGCGGTCTGTACAATATATAGGAGGCTGAGAGTGCGGTCTGTACGATATATAGGAGGCTGAGAGTGCGGTCTGTACGATATATATAGGAGGCCGAGAGTGCGGTCTATACGAAATATAGGAGGCTGAGAGCGCGGTCTGTACGATATATAGGAGGCTGAGAGCGCGGTCTCTACAATATATAGGAGGCTGAGAGTGCGGTCTGCACGATATATAGGAGGCTGAGAGTGCGGTCTGTCCGATATATAGGAGGCTGAGAGTGTGCGGTCTGTACGATATATAGGTGGCTGAGAGTGTGGTCTGTACGATATATAGGAGGCTGAGAGTGTGCGGTCTGTACGATATTTAAGGAGACTGAGAGTGTGGTCTGTACGAAATATAGGAGGCTGATAGTGCGGTCTGTATGATATATAGGAGGCTGAGAGTGCAGTCTTTACGATATATAGGAGGCTGAGAGTGTGCGGTCTGTACGATATATAGGAGGCTGAGAGTGTGCGGTCTGTTCGATATATAGGAGGCTGAGAGCGCGGTCTCTACAATATATAGGAGGCTGAGAGTGCGGTCTGCACGATATATAGGAGGCTGAGAGTGCGATCTGTACAATATATAGGATATATAGGAGGCTGAGAGTGCGGTCTGTACAATATATAGGATATATAGGAGGCTGAGAGTGCGGTCTGTACAATATATAGGATATATAGGAGGATGAGAGTGCGGTCTCTACGATATATAGGAGGCTGAGAGTGAGGTCTGTACGATATATAGGAGGCTGAGGGTGCGGTCTGTACGATATATATAGGAGGCCGAGAGTGCGGTCTATACGAAATATAGGAGGCTGAGAGTGCGGTCTGTACGATATATAGGAGGCTGAGAGTGCGGTCTTTACGATATATAGGAGGCTGAGAGTGTGCGGTCTGTACGATTTATAGGAGGCTGAGAGCGCGGTCTGTACGATATATAGGAGGCTGAGAGCGCGGTCTCTACAATATATAGGAGGCTGAGAGTGCGGTCTGCACAATATATAGGAGGCTGAGAGTGCGGTCTGTACGATATATAGGAGGCTGAGAGTGTGCGGTCTGTATGATATATAGGAGGCTGAGAGTGTGGTCTGTACGATATATAGGAGGCTGAGAGTGCGATCTGTACGATATCTAGGAGGCTGAGAGTGCGGTCTATACGATATATAGGAGGCTGAGAGTGCAGTCTGTATGATATTTAGGAGGCTGAGAGTGCAGTCTGTACAATATATAGGAGGCTGAGAGTGCGGTCTGTACGATATATAGGATATATAGGAGGCTGAGAGTGCGGTCTGTACGATATATAGGAGGCTGAGAGTGCGGTCTGTGCGATACATAGGAGGCTGAGAGTGCGGTCTGTGCGATATATAGGAGGCTGAGAGTGAGGTCTGTACGATATATAGGAGGCTGACAGTGTGGTCTGTACGATATATAGGAGGCTGACAGTGTGGTCTGTATGATATATAGGAGGCTGAGAGTGCGGTCTGTATGATATATAGGATATATAGGAGGCTGAGAGTGCGGTCTGTACGATATATAGGAGGCTGAGAGTGCGGTCTGTTCGATATATAGGAGGCTGAGAGTGCGGTCTGTATGATATATAGGAGGCTGAGAGTGCGGTCTGTACGATATATAGGAGGCTGAGAGTGCGGTCTGTGCGATATATAGGAGGCTGACAGTGTGGTCTGTACGATATATAGGAGGCTGACAGTGTGGTCTGTACGATATATAGGAGGCTGACAGTGCGGTCTGTATGATATATAGGATATATAGGAGGCTGAGAGTGCGGTCTGTACGATATATAGGAGGCTGAGAGTGCGGTCTGTTCGATATATAGGAGGCTGAGAGTGAGGTCTGTACGATATATATAGGAGCCCAAGAGTGTGGTCTGTGCAATATATAGGAGGCTGAGAGTGCGTTCTGTACGATATATAGGAGGCTGAGAGTGTGGTCTGTATGATATATAGGAGGCTGAGAGTGCGGTCTGTACGATATATAGGAGGCTGAGAGTGCGGTCTGTACGATATATAGGAGCCTGAGAGTGCGGTCTGTACAATATATATAGGAGCCCGAGAGTGCGGTCTGTACGATATATAGGAGCCTGAGAGTGCGGTCTGTACAATATATATAGGAGCCCGAGAGTGCGGTCTGTGCGATATATATAGGAGGCTGAGAGTGCGGTCTGTATGATATATAGGAGGCTGAGAGTGTGGTCTGTACGATATATAAGGAGGCTGAGAGTGCGTTCTGTACGATATATAGGATATACAGGAGGCTGAGAGTGCGGTCTGTACGATATATAGGAGGCTGAGAGTGAGGTCTGTACGATATATAGGAGGCTGAGAGTGCGGTCTGTACGATATATGAGGCTGAGAGTGCGGTCTGTACGATATATAGGAGGCTGAGAGTGCGGTCTGTACGATATATAGGAGGCTGAGAGTGTGGTCTGTATGATATATAGGAGGCTGAGAGTGCGGTCTGTACAATATATAGGATATATAGGAGGCTGAGAGTGCGGTCTGTACGATATATAGGAGGTTGAGAGTGCCGTCTGTACAATATATAGGAGGCTGAGAGTGCGATCTGTACAATATATAGGATATATAGGAGGCTGAGTGCGGTCTGTACGATATATAGGAGGCTGAGAGTGCAGTCTGTACGATATATAGGATATATAGGAGGCTGAGAGTGCGGTCTGTACGATATATAGGAGGCTGAGAGTGCGGTCTGTATGATATATAGGATATATAGGAGGCTGAGAGTGCGGTCTGAACGATATATAGGAGGCTGAGAGTGTGTTCTGTACGATATATAGGAGGCTGAGAGTGTGGTCTGTATGATATATAGGAGGCTGAGAGTGCGGTCTGTACGATATATAGGAGGCTGAGAGTGCGGTCTGTACGATATATAGGAGCCTGAGAGTGCGGTCTGTGCAATATATATAGGAGCCCGAGAGTGCGGTCTGTACGATATATAGGAGCCTGAGAGTGCGGTCTGTGCAATATATATAGGAGCCCGAGAGTGCGGTCTGTGCGATATATAGGAGGCTGAGTGTGCGGTCTGTATGATATATAGGAGTCTGAGAGTGTGGTCTGTACGATATATAAGGAGGCTGAGAGTGCGGTGTGTACGATATAAAGGAGGCTGAGAGTGTGGTCTGTACGATATATAGGAGGCTGAGAGTGCGGTCTGTACAATATAAAGGAGGCTGAGAGTGCGGCCTGCACGATATATAGGAGGCTGAGAGTGCGGTCTGTACGATATACAGGAGGCTGAGAGTGCGGTCTGTACGATATATAGGAGACTGAGAGTGCGGTCTGTACGATATATAGGATATACAGGAGGCTGAGAGTGCGGTATGTACGATATATAGGAGGCTGAGAGTGAGGTCTGTACGATATATAGGAGGCTGAGAGTGCGGTCTGTATGATATGTAGGAGGCTGAGAGTGTGGTCTGTACGATATATAGGAGGCTGAGAGTGCGGTCTGTACAATATATAGGATATATAGGAGGCTGAGTGCGGTCTGTACGATATATAGGAGGCTGAGAGTGCCGTCTGTACAATATATAGGAGGCTGAGAGTGCGATCTGTACAATATATAGGATATATAGGAGGCTGATAGTGCGGTCTGTACAATATATAGGATATATAGGAGGCAGAGAGTGCGGTCTGTACAATATATAGGATATATAGGAGGCTGAGAGTGCGGTCTGTACGATATATAGGAGGCTGAGAGTGCGGTCTGTACGATATATATAGGAGGCCGAAAGTGCGGTCTATACGAAATATAGGAGGCTGAGAGATCGGTCTGTATGATATATAGGAGGCTGAGAGTGCGGTCTGTACGATATATACAGTAGGAGGCTGAGAGTGCGGTCTGTACGATATATAGGAGGCTGAGAGTGCGGTCTGTACGATATATAGGAGGCTGAGAGCGCGGTCTGTACGATATATAGGAGGCTGAGAGAGCGGTCTGTACGATATATAGGAGGCTGAGAGCGGTCTGTACGATATATAGGAGGCTGAGAGTGCGGTCTGTACGATATATAGGAGGCTGAGAGTGCGGTCTGTACGATATATAGGAGGCTGAGAGCGCGGTCTGTACGATATATAGGAGGCTGAGAGAGCGGTCTGTATGATATATAGGAGGCTGAGAGTGCGGTCTGTATGATATATAGGAGGCTGAGAGTGCGGTTTGTACGATATATAGGAGGCTGAGAGTGCGGTCTGTACGATATATACAGTAGGAGGCTGAGAGTGTGATCTGTACGATATATAGGAGGCTGAGAGTGCGGTCTGTATGATATATAGGAGGCTGAGAGCGTTCTCTTTTGCACACTGTACAGCTTGCTAAAAGACACACGTTTTAGTGGGAGAGGCCAAAAAATAAACACGTAATAAAACTGTTTATGGTAGCTATAGGGTGGGCCCCTAGAGTCAATTCCCCTGGTGGGCCCTAGACACCCCAGTCCAACCCTGCTAAACAGTATTCGTACCTTCCAGACGTGATATGGTCCACCTGGAGCTTTTGGAAAAGATAGTCGGGCTTAGCAAGATGCTTCGGGGGTACACGTTGAAGTTGACCAGGATTGCAGGTCTGACAGATATTACAGGCACGGTTGAGCGCCGTCAAAACGGTGGAAATTCCCGGGGCCCAGTAGAATTTTTGCACCAGTGCAAGGGCTTGATTTTTTCCCTCGATGTGTAGGTCCATGTGCCCATGTGGCAATTGCAGGGTACATCCGCTTAGGGAGACACAAGAGTTGGTCCTTTTTCCAGAGACCATTATCCATACGTGCCCCATCAGTCTTCCATTGCTTCACCTCTTCCTTTGGAGACATTCTCTGCATCATTAAGCGGTTTCGCAGGGTCCGACAGAAAACTTCAGTCTGTTGTAGAGCATCAGGTTCTTGTAGGGTCAATGCTTCTTGTAACTGTTTACGCTGAGAGCGTGTGGTCACCATAGCTAGTATGGTTGTTTCAACGGGTAAAGGAGCGGCGGCTTTCACTTGCATATCCGCAAATGCGTTGCCAACAGTCTGTGGACTGTTCCTAGGACTGTGTGCCTTAACTTTGATAATGGCCACCTGAGTAGGTAATTTGATCGAGTCCATGAGGGTTTTAACAGCTTCAGTATTTTTCACTGGGGTTCCGGCGGTAGTAATAAACCCTCGATTGGCCCATAGAGCCCCAAAATCTTGAGCAATGCCAAATGCATACAGTGAGTCCGTGTATATATTAGCCCGTCTGTTCTTGGCCAAAGTACATGCAGTAGACAGAGGCTGGAGTTCTGCTTCTTGTGCTGTGAGGGCGGGTGTGTAGCTGCGTGCACTACAGTGTCCTCTGTGGTAACAGCATATCCCGTGTGGAATCTACCAAACTCATCAGCATATCTTGAACCATCTGTGTATAACACCAGATCAGGATTTCAAGATATTTTGACTATAAAGAGAGTCACAATCACTGGTCAATCCGGTGTGTCCGTCCCTTATGAGGTACGGTTCGAGCACTGGGCCCCCTATGGGACTGCACCTCTATATGATTCCACCTAAGTATCACGCCACCATCAAGGACAAACCTCAGATCCTCTTTGCAGCAACAAGCACAGGAAAACCACACCAACGGTCAGTCTGAACAGTATAACTGCCAACTTACCGTGGTTGTCGTGGGGGATGATCAGTCCCCATTTTCCAGCACCTGTGTCCGGTCCGAGGGTCCTTTGTCTTATTGTCCTCCGAGGGGCAGAGGCGTCCATATTCGGGTGCCCAACGTTGGACGCCAAACTGTTGAGGGAGCTTTTGAGGGAGGGTTAAATTAACTCTTCACGGTTGACCAAGTGATTTCCAAATTAATCCACGGGGGCGTTGCTAGCAACTGGGAATGACCAGATGGAGACGGGGGTCTCTGTATGGGAGGATCAAGGCAGACTTGTCATGATCCATGCCGGATCGTGACAGATAAAATGCACTAGTAACCTTTTTTTTTTCCTTAAGCTGTGGTGCTTAAAGATAGTTTTGCCCCAGTGGCCATTAGGGTCATTGCACTGTGGTGGTTTCAGTTCTAGTTTTGCCCTCAGTGGCCATTAGGGTCATTGCACTGTGGTGGTTTCAGTTCTAGTTTTGCCCCCGGTGGCCGTTAGGATCATTGCACTCTGGTTTCTTTAGTTTAGTGCATGCGATTATAAAGCAGGTGTGATTGCTCTGGCTCTGCTATAAAAGAGTGTCAGGTGTTGCAATCACTGTTGGTGATAGCGTCTTTTTGGGATTCCAACCACGGTGAAGGGAGGAGTTGTCTGAGGTGTGAAGCCACTGCAGAAACCTGGTGAAGTTAGCAGCTGGCTTGAAGGTTGGAGCCACTGCTGAAACTGGTGTTGAACTCTGGCTGCCCGGTGTCCGCAGCAGAGTGAGATGGTGAAGGTGGCAGCTGGCTCTGAGGTGTTGAGCCACTGCGAAAAGGTAATCCGGTGATGCACTCTGCTGCCTGGTGTTGCAGCAGAGCAAGATAAGTCTTTTTGTGTTTCCCCTGTTTGTATTTTTCCCTGGTGTGTATTGGTACAGCGGTGGGGCCAGTGCCTGCACCACCCAGCTCCCTAGCAAGGGATAGGTGTAGGGTGTGCTAGGGTGACAGGTATCCTGATCGGCGCCCGGTGCGGAACCGGCCTAGGGATCGTTAGGAGAGGAGGGACACTGACTCAGGGGAGTGCAGGAGGTCTCCACGTCCCTGTTCCCTACCGCAGGGCCCACCGTTGTAACTGTTGCCCCTTTCCCTGTATATTGTTGTTTTAGTTACCGACCTACGGGTCGTGTCACACAGGACGGGTCCACGTGACAAGATCACTAAGCCCGTTTATTTTGTCACCTGTTTTTATAGTATTTTGCTTAATTATGCAAAGTACATAGCTACCAATAACATCGTCGCAATACATTTACTTTATAAGCCAATAGTATTGCAAGAAAATCGGAATATGTCCCTAGCTGCGTGATGTAGAAAATAGAATAGCACATTCTTCAGGGTCTCATATCTTGTACATGCTGGATAAGTCTGGTTTCATAACAACCATGAACTTTCATCTAGTTAAGTTACAAAATTTAACTCGGAAACAAAATGGCATCGCAAACACAAAAATGGAGTCTGGAGAACAAGATGTCCCGTACATCTGAATACTGTACTTCACAATATCTGCAGGTTTACAGCATTATTTCTGGTGACAGGTTCCCTTGAATTTTGTAGTACATTACTTCTATATAACGGCGCCGGAGTCAGTGTGTGCGCATACCAGGATCTCCAACGCCTTTTTATTGAAGACACATCACACACACTCTCCTTCTTGGTGCTTGTGCTGTCCGGTCTGAAAGGTGACTGGAGGCCAGTAGGTGCCGTACCCACAGTCCTGGTGTCTCATCGGCAGCACAGCACACCCCGGTCTCTTCATCATCGCCGGGCTGGCCAGGAGGTGCGGTATCCACAGGTTTGGTGTCTTACCGGCAGCACAGCACACGCCAGTCTTCTCACTACCCCCGGTGAAGCCACTGCCATAGAACCGACATTGTGGAGATGGCCCCGATTACGTCAGACAGCGCCGCCCTTTACTCTCCAATAAAATGGCATTGTAGTGCGGTATATGCATGCTCTGACACCAGCAGCACACTGAGCAGGAGGCTTCTGATAGAAGGATACATCTCCAGTTTTATTCTACCATAACACGTTTTCCACATGCTTTTGGCACACTTTGTCGGTTTTGGCAAAACATAGCCTGGCTTTCTTTGTAAGAAAAGGCTTCAGTCTTGCCACCCTACCCCACAGGCCTGAGATTGTTGTCACAGGCAATCCCAAACAGTCCTTTAATGTGATGTAGGCCTCTTTGGAAACTCCAGAACCAATTTTCTTCCATTTTCAAGAGACGTCCACTTCTAGATAATCTTATGTTGTGCCAAATTTAAGCCACTTCTTGATGACCTTCTTGAGTGTTCTATGGTATATCTAATGTGTTGGAAACATTTTTGTACCCTTTTCCTGACTGATAGCTTTCAACAATGAGATCCCTTTGCGGTGTTGTAAGCCGTTTATGGACCATCGATTTTGCTGTAAAATGCAACTTAGATGTAGACACTATAAAGAGCCTGTTCGGACCTTGTGGTCCTCTCCTTGTTATTACCCTTCCCCCTTCCTCCCCCCCTTTTACCCCCTCCCACACCCCTCCTTTCTTATTTGTATTTAAATGTTCAATAAAAATTATTGGAAAAGAAAATGCAACTTAGAAATGTAAGGAAAATCCGAATAGAACAGCTAAACTTTATATGGAGTTAATCAATATCACTGTAAATGATGGCAGCTGTGTGCTGACTTCTATTTAACATGAGTTTAAATGTGAATGGCCAATATAAGAGGGTGTTCACACTTATGCATCCACATTATTTTATTCTTATTTTTTTTATTTTCCCCCCTCAAAATGATTTCAGTTGGTTTCTCAGTGGCTTTGTACATTACGGGTCACTTTTTCACATGACAAAAAGTGTGCTGACTTTTTATATCTACTGTATGAGGGGTTTCAGTGCATTTCCACAGCGGAAACACACTAAAAACACATGCAAATCGCACATACAATCAATGACGTTTCATCAAAGCCAAGTAACAGGAAGTGTCTAAAACAAAGCAGTTTTATTTAAAACATGACATGCGAACAGGAGACAAAAACTGCCGCTAAAAACTCCCGATTAAAATTGCATGTAAAAAAACCCCAAAAAACTAAAAAACGCAATAAAAAAAAAAATAAGTAACTTATGTTAGCTAATAGGTGCAGAAACTCTGCAACCTCAATAAAAGCAATATGTATTATGAGAACTTAGCCTTAGGCTACTTTCACACATCCGGTGTGTGGGGTCTGGCGGCGAAAAGCCGGGCCGCCGAATCCGGCCTGCAGCGGTGACACTGGATGTGTATGCGGCGTCTGATACGGCTCGGACACGATTTAAAGGAGCCACAGGAGGAAGATACACCGGGGGACGAGAGAGACAGCTGCTGAAAGGGAGGGGAGGGGGGTGGAGAGAGAGAGACACTCTCTCTCGCCGGGCACTTGGGGGGTTAACACTCACAGGGTCCGGGCATGCGCTGTGTAAAAAGCCGTTCCGGCGCTGCAAAAAAACGTTGCAGGGAACGTTTTTTGCTGACGCCGGATGGCTCATGTTTGCTGTATCCGGCAAAAAAATGAAGCGCCGCATGTCCATTCGGCACGATGCGGCGATCATTACGTTCAATGTGACAAAACCGGATCCGATTCCGGATCCGGATTTCACACTTTTCGCCGAATCGTGCCGGATTTAAAAAGACTGATGTGTGAAAGTAGCCTTAGAAGGATGCAGGACTGAATGGGATGGAGACATAGCCCAGCATCCACAAGGATTGTCAACAGCAATCATTTATTAAACAATCGGGACGAAAAGTTTTGAGACTGACAAATTTTTAGTTTCACAAAATTTGCTGCTTCAACATTTTATAATCTATTAGTCAGATTCTATTATTACTGAAGTACAATTATAAACATTTCATAAGTGTTTATACTTTTATTGACAGATTAGTTACGGCTCAATATTTATAATGCTGCCCCTTATTTTTCAAGACTTCTGAAATTCGCCCCTGGCATGCTGGATATCCGCTTCTGTGCCAAATCCAGTCTGAAGGGGGCTTCATCAGAGAAAATAACCTTGCAGGAAGTACAGGTATTGGGCTGCAGAGGACTGGGGTAAAGTTGTTTTCTCTGATGAAGCCTCCTTCAGACTGTTTGGGACATCTGGAATGATTGTCCGAAGTAGAAAAGGTGAGCACTACCAGGATTCCTGTGTCATGCCAAAACTGTGCACACGTTACATTTTTGTTGTGTTTTTTCTGCGCACTTTTATTACAAAACCTGTACGATTTCCTAGTCCCAGATTTAAATCTGCAGCATGTTAAAAAAAAATATTATTTTAAGCTGCGTTTTTCCTGTCAAGACATGCAGAAAATACTCAACGTGCGCATGTATTCCTAAGGTATCCGGAGGTCAATCATGTGTGCAGGAGCTTTCCATCCAAGGGAGTGAGCTGAATCACAATTTTGTCCAAGAACACTGCCATGAATAAAGAATGGGATCTACATATCTTCCAAGAGCAACTTATCCCAACAACCCAGGAGCAATTTTATGATGACCAATGCTTTATCCAGCATGATGAAGCAACAGGTCACAAGGGAAAAGTTATAACTAAAGTGGCTCAGTGAACAAAATGTTAAATTTTTGGGTCCATGGCCAGAAAACTCTCCAGACGTCAATCCCATTGAGAACCTTTGGTCAATCCTCAAAGCAAGTGAGCAAAAACCACAGAAATTATGATAAACTCCAAGCACGGATTAGACAAGAATGGATTGTCCTCAGTCAGGATTTGACCCAGAAGCTGATATCCAGAATGCCCAAGTGAATTGCAGAAGTTTTGAAAAATTAGGGTTAACATTTCCAAAATCTATAAAAACATCTGTCTAAGAGATCTAAAAACAGTGTGAAAACCACAATTTGTGTCAGTCTCAACTTTTGGCCACAACTATAGAAGCCAATAAATGTATACAGGCCTTTCCACCCCGTGAAACCATATGAGACAACAATACAAAAAAAAACAAAAAAACAACTAGCTCTGCACCATTGTAAAATAAAATGGATCGCAAAGAAATTTGGGGAAAAAAAAAAAAAAAAAAAAAAGATACCGGTTAGTCTTTCCGCCATAGACTAGCAATTTATAAAATTTCTAAAAAGTTAAATAATCAATAGTTCTACCAAAATGTACAGCATAGGTACATTAAAGTACAATAAAATATCTACCATCCCTTCACTCTTACGAAGGGTTGTGCAGTGAAAACAACAATTTCACAAATTCGGCTTTGTTTCTACTAATTCTGCTGTAGGATCACGCCGTTAATCAATTATTTCATTGTGGTTCATTTTGATGCTGTCCCCGTCCAGTTCCCTGAGGAGTTCCTCGAAGTCAGTAATGTACCATTTGGCTTTCTCCTTTACTTGCTGTCGGATGACATTTCCTCCAAATCCAATGAAACCGTCCTAAAATGGAAACCACGGAATAAATGTGGGAATTTCACAAATCAAACCATTATTCTATAGCGAGACTCATCTAGATGTGAAGAAATTTCCAAAGAAATTCGCTGACTGAGTCAAGTTTAAAGTTGAATCAATGGTAAAGGTACACGGGGGAAACTGCTCAAACGGCACTTTCTTTATATACTTCTGATAAAAGGGACAGCTTTCTTTAGCAGATGTGTTACCATGATGGGCTGGGAGATGGAGAGAAATCAATTTCCTAAGAAGTGCGTCAGTGCTCAAGCTGTTTTACTGGAATACAGGGCTCCAGTAACCTGTATTCTGCTGACCGATTGCAGGGAAACATGGCGACCTTGCCCGACTTGGGCAAACACAGTAAATTATGTTTTGCCCAACATGTTTTTTGCCGTGGCTTGAATATTTGGGTTTCCTTTGTATTTTAGGCAAAAAAAACTTATATTATCATTTTTTACATTTTAAAAATTACAAAAAGGAAAATGGGCCGATGCAAAAGTTTGTGCACCCTTGGAGATATGTGTGCTCAGATAAATTTGACCAAGGTTTCAGACCTTACTTAGCCTGTTAGGGTTATTGCTTGTTCATGTCATAGTTAGGAAAGGCCAGGAGATGTAAATTTCCTTGTTACAGCCATATACACAAGGCCACTATGAAGAATTGCTATGATAAAGGTCGACATAGCCAAAAGGTCACTCTCAGATCCCCCATACACAGACTAACGTCAGCCAATCCCGCCAATAACGACAGCATCGGCTGACAGATTAATGTGTGTGGGAGCATAAGAAAATTGATTGTGGAGGGAGTTAAGGATTCAACATTGTCGGGGAAGTTTAAAGGAATCTGTCAGCCAGTTTTGCTATGTAATCCGACAGCAGCATGATGTAGGGACAGAGACCCCGATTCCAGCTTTGTGTCACTTACTAGATAGTGTTTTGCCGTTTCAATACAATCAGTGTTTTAATCAGCAGGAGATTATCACTCCAGAGCTAGCTGCTTCATGCTTCCTGGTCCAACCACACCCCCAGCACTGATTATGCAGGGTACAGCGAAATCTGCCATTGACAAAAATCTGCTAATAAGTTGTGTGGGCTGGGTTATACAGGGCTCAGCATTCCAAGCTCTGCAACAGAGAAAGCTGTGATTCTATCACAACTACTGCACCCAATAAACTAAGTAATACATTGCTGGAATAAGGGTTTCTGTCACTACCCTGTGCTGCTGTCAGATTACATAGCAAAAACCTGCTGACAGATTCCCGATTAGTCATAACTGGCATTGACTTATTCGTAGAGAACACAGGAGCGACGGCACAAAAAATTATTCCTCTGACAGCCATCTAATGTGTATGGGAGCGATGCCTTCTTTTAATCAGATAAAATAAATACAAGTAAAGTCTTATTTGAATATCTGGTCTCTTGGATATTTTTGTAAAATAGGGATGAAACTGGAATCCGGAAGAAAGATCTCAGTATGGTCATGTGTGGGTGGTCTTTTTCCAATAAAATCAGTTATGTCTATCCTACATGTTAATAGCATAAGCCCAATATGAATAATACTTACAGCTGGGGGGCTGGCTTCCATATCAGTAGCTCCATCTCCAATCATTATTACATTCTTAAAGCCATACTTCTCCTTTAATAAGCCAATCACTTTGCCTTTCCCACCAGATTCTGCTGTGAGCTGTGTCTCATCAAATCCAGCATAGTCACCTTAGAGATACAGACAAGGTAGGGTTACGGTTTATAGGAGGTGGCACCACGCACCGCCGCTCCAGCACGCGACGCACACCAACTGGATGAATCATACTGACTGGTAATGGGGCTCATCATGTACTATCAAGGAGTTATTCTGCTGCAAGCAGGGATGATTATTTCCATCAAAAGCAACAGAATCAATGACATAAACCTCCGCAATCCTCAGCCAAGTAACGCCAGATATTCTGATTTAATTACCATGTCACACTAATAAATGAGTCAGATGATGAAATTGGCTGTTTAAAGAGTTGAGCAAAAATATTCATGGGGCCGCGGTGCAGTGGGCATGTCTGTAGCCACAGCTCGGGTTCTGTGTATTTTTTTGCTCAACTCTACAGTAGTTATATATTTTTTATTATTTTGCATTCCTAATTTTACATGGAGAATGCGATTCTTCTTTTAAAGGGACGAAATCGATGAAGAAATATTCTCGTGCCGTTTCCGTTCAGCTAATTTTTCCCTAAACAATCCACACACTATTACTACCCTACACAGTCTTTTTCACAAGCTCTGTAGTAAAAATGAATGAATTAGATAACAAGAACTTGTCTGAAGCAGCGCAAACAGAATATTTCCTGGAAATCGCCACACGACTTACCATTGAAATAAAACTTGAGCCGGTTGGCGTACACATTAGTTAGTGGTATGTCCATCTCTGCGGCTACGTGCTCCACAATGCTCCGAAATCCTCCAGATATGAGGAAAACCTGTACACTTCGCTGGTGCAACCTGTGAACCAAGTCTCTGTAAAAGAAACACATTATAAATTATATATTTGATGCAAGGACTATATTTTGGAGTACGCTGAGCAAGACCTGAGACGTGATAAAGAAATCTCATGGCCAAGTATATCTCGGTAACCATGGCTGGTCATCAGGTTCCTTTTTTAATTTTTTTTCTCAATTTCTAACAGTGTTTAAATAAAGATAATACATACCGTATATACTCGAGTATAAGTCGATCCGAGTATAAGTCGACCCCCCTAATTTTGCCACAAAAAACTGGGAGAACTTATTGACTCGAGTATAAGTCTAGGGTGGGAAATGCTCCATAGATTATTCCCCCATATGGTGTCCCCAGAAGAAGCTCCATAGATTATTCCCCTATATGCTGCCCCCATAAGAAGCTCCTTAGATTATGCCCCCCATATGCTGCCCCCATAAGAAGCTCCTTAGATTATGCCCCCCATATGCTGCCCCCATAAGAAGCTCCTTAGATTATTCCCCCATATGCTGCCCCCATGCTGCTGCTGCATGTAAAAATAAAAAAATGACATACTCACCTCTCCGTCGCTGGGTGTCAGATTCTCACCTGTCCTGCGTCCATGGCTGCTCACCGCTATCTGCCACGTCATCAGTCAGTGACGTTCAGACTGCAGGGGGCGCGGCGCGCACTAACCACGTCACCGCGCCCTCTGCTGTCTGAAGTCACTGACCGATGACAGACACAGACAGCAGCAAGCAGCCATGGACGCAGGACAGGTGAGTATCGCTATACTTACCCGTCCTGACGCTGTGTCTTGAGCCCCCAGCTTCTCCGCGCTCTCTCTTCCTGCCTTTAGCGGTCTATGCGCATATTCATGAGTTTTAATGAGCGGCACCACGTGACCGCTGAAGGCAGGAAGAGAGAGCACGGGGAGAAGCTGGGGGCTCAAGACACAGCGTCAGGACGGGTAAGTATGACCTGACACCCCCGCTCCCCCTCCCCCTCCGACCCCCCGGTGTATATGACTCGAATATAAGACGAGAGGGGGACTTTCAGCCCAATTTTTTGGGCTAAAAATCTCGACTTATATTCGAGTATATACGGTAATCAAAAACTATGTTGAATAAAGAAGCTACATACCACAACCTGTCCCCACCATACATCTGTGACCTAGTCTCCCGGTACTTACCTGCACACAAGCTCTCATCCTTACAAGATCTCCTTCTCTACTCCTCTCTTATCTCCTCTTCCCACTATTGCATACTAGATTTCTCCCGTGCAACCCCTCTGCTCTGGAACTATCTGCCACAACATATCAGACTCTCGCCTACCGTGGAAACATTCAAAAGGAACGTGAAGACATATCTCTTCAGACAAGCCTACAACCTGCAGTAACCACCAATCCACTGCCCTCACCTACTGTATTCTCACCCATCCCTTGTAGATCGTGAGCCCTTGCGGGCAGGATCGCTTCTCCTCCTGTACCAGTCGGTGACTTGTGTTGATTATGATTACTGTACTTGTGTTTATTGTGCATACCCCTTTTCACATTTAAACCGCCATTGAATAAATGGTGCAATAATAATAAATAATAATAATAGAAGGGAAGGAGGAGAGAGCAAGAAAGACAAGAACACAAAAACAATCGTCACCTTACAGATAAGGCTAGTTTCACATTAGAGTTTACGGCCGCAGCGTCGGGCTGCGCACGGCCGCCACTAAGCCCCGCCCCCTGCCGCGCCTCCGCTGGTAGCTCCGCATACGGGCGCATGACGCTGCATGCGTCCCCTATCTTTATCACTGGGGACGCAGGCCGTGCGCAGTATGTGTTTGGCGGCGCATGCGTCCTTTTGACGGTGCGCCGACCAGCGCCAAACACAACCTGTTGCAATTTGGTTGCGCTCGGCACACCGTCAAAAGGACGCATGTGCCGCCAAACGCATACTGCGCACGGCCTGCGACCCCAGTGATAAAGATAGGGGACGCGGGACGCATGCAGCGTCATGCGCCCGTAGGCGGAGCTACCGGCAGGGGCGGGGCTTAGCGGCGGCCGTGCACAGCCCGACGCTGCGGCCGTAAACGTTAATGTGAAACTAGCCTTAGACAGAGTGAAAACATTACTCTTTGGATGTCATTCCAATCTATACATTTCTATTGCACCTAAAGTACACCATGATTAAGGCTTGTTGCTGAAACGCGTTGGTTTCACACACTTGGACCTTTTTGTTTTTCTGTTACCCACACTGGTTGCATGCTTTTAAGTGGTTAAAATAAAACCTAGTTTTTAATTCTACTTTGCAAGTGGATCATTTCACTGCTGGAGACTATTATCCTTTCTTTGCTATTTGACTACACCCGAGACAGGGCGGCTCCGTGGGGAGGATTTCCACTTACAAGGTGCACAATATACCGGTGAGCTGACTTTCCAATTCTCTCTTCCCTTTCTTTATAAAGTACATATGGGTCCAATACCTAGGAGTCCTCTTTATTAACTGAAGCCTAATCCGTGTCTCATCAATTTCATAGACGCTAGCCCTGACTCGCCAATTCATGAAGCCCATAGTTGTTCGAATTTATTAATGGCACCTCTTTTCTTACATACTCCTTCCATATTTAGAAGCCACTTTATTTTATTGATCTATTCCTCTTTTGTTGGTCTCTTAGTATCCAACCAATGTTGTGCTATTAGTTTTCTTGCTAAGTACAGCACACGAGCTATAGCTGTACTTTCCTCTCACTTTACATCTAACTCGCTCCTTGACAACCTACAAGCTGTCTTCCGTTCCCACCATTTCCACTGAGACTGCCCTTACCAAACTTACTAATGACTTACTTACAGCCAAAAGCTAACAGACAAATCTCTATACTCCTTCTAGACTTGTCCTCTGCCTTCGACACAGTTGACCACTGCCTCCTACTACAGATCCTCTCTTCCTTTGGTGTCAAAGACCTTGCCCTATCCTGGATCTCCTCATACCTTACCAACTGAACATTTAGCGTTTCCTTCTCCCACACTATTTCCTCATCTCACCCTCTCTCTGTTGGTGTCCCTCAAGGCTCTATCCTAAGACCCCTTCTCTTCTCAATCTATACCCTTGGCCTGGGACAATTCAAAGTCATATGGCTTCCAGTACCATCTATATGTTGATGACACTCAGATCTACCTCTCTGGCCCACGTCACCTCTCTGCTGTCCAGAGTCCCAGAGTGTCTATCAGCCATATCCTCCTTCTCCACTTGCTTCCTGAAGCTCAATGTGGCCAAATCTGAACTAATTATCTTTCCTCCATCTCGCATATCTTCCCTACCTGATCTATCACAATAAATGACATCACTCTTTCCCCTGTCCCGGAAATCCGCTGCCTCGGAGTAAGGATGCCTTTTCACTTAACGAGGATGCCTTTTCACTTAACGACACACCAGCGATCCAGACAACGATACGACCTGGTAAGGATCGCTGGTGCGTCGCTAAATGGTCGCTAGTAAGCTGCCAAACAGGCAGATCTCTTCAGTGACCCAGCAACCCCAGCGATCCTCGGCGGTGGTTGGTACCTTGTCACACAGCAGCTTTTCTGAACGATTCCAGACTGCGTCCCTGAGTTCTACGTCGCCAACGAGGTCGCTCGTCGGGTCAAACACAGCAATGCACGCTGGCCAGCGGGACCCAGACGATGAAAAAATGGCCCAGGACATTCGAGCACGATCAGCAATATCCAGTGGGGGGGCGGTCGCTGCTGCGGGTCACATGTAGCGAGATCGCTGTTGCGTCACAAAATCGGTGACGCTCCAGCGATCTCACTATGTGAGACGGGGGCTTAACTCTTGACTCTGCCCTGTCCTTCAAACCACACATCCAAGCTCTCGCCACCTCCTGTCGCCTCCAGCTCAAAAATATTTCCAGAATCTGTTCTTTCCTCAACCCTCACTCTTACCAAAATGCTTGTGCATGCCCTAATCATCTCTCGCCTCGACTACTGCAACATCCTCCTCTGTGGCCTACCTCCTAACGCTCTCACACCACTCCAGTCCGTCCTAATCTCTATCCTCGCTACACTCCTGCTTCTCCTCTTTGTAAATCCCTTCACTGGCTCCCAATTTCTCAGCGTATCCAGTTTAAACTACTAACACTGACCTACAAAGCCATCCATAACCTTTCTCCTTCGTATATTTCTGAACTAATCTCCTGGTATATTCCCTTACGTAATCTCCCGTCCTCCAAAGACCTCCTTCTCTCCACACTTATTTGCTCCTCACCCAATCGCCTCCAAGATTTCTCCCGAATAGTCCCCCATCCTCTAGAATTCTGCGTCCCAACACGTCCGGTTATCCACCACATTTGGATCCTTCAGATGGAACTTGAAAACCCATCTCTTCAAAAAAGCTTACAACCTGTAATGACTCCGCTGCCTCCTCACCATCGGAGTTACTGCAACCCCCGACCTACTGTCTCCTTCCCCATAATCCTCTAGAATGTAAGCCCGCAAGGGCAGGGTCCTCTTCCCTCTGTACCAGTTTGTCATTGTTAGCTTGTTTACTGTAATTGATATTGGCATTTTGTATTTAACCCCTTCTCATGTACCGCACCATGGAATCAATGGTGCTATATGAATAAATCTCTCTATATAAAAATGAATGTGTGTGTGTGTGTGTGTATATATCACCAACCAATCTCGAAACAGCTTTCATTTCACCAGAGCTGTTCAAAAGAAGCTGAGCGGTGATTGGTTGCTATGAGCAACAGTTTTCCTTGCAAACAATCACTAAGCATCTCTCATTTCACCAGAGCTGGTTAAAAGTAGCTGAGCTGTGATTCGTTGCTATGACCAACAGTTTTCCCACTTGACAATACCTCAGCAGACACTGACATGGTGGGAGAAATATAGCATCCCTGGGAACATAAGCTCCCAGCCATTGTCTGCCCCCCCTGAAAGGAGCAGAGAGCACATGACAGAAATGATTCCCCCCTCCCGTGCCTATATCCCCATCACACATCCTCCATCCCGTAGGCACATCTTCCCTTTAAAGGGATCATTGGTATGGAAGTCAGAGCAAATCCATCCAGCGCTTTGGTACTGACCCCAGGCCTTTCTTAAAGGGATCTCCGGTATGGAAGTCAGGGCAATTGCCTTCAAATGCTCCGGTACTGACCCCAGGCTCTCTTAAAGGGATCCCCGGTATGGAAGTTAGGGCAAATCCACTCAGCGCTCTAGTTCTGACCCAAGTCCCCTCTTAAAGGGATCATTGGTACGGAAGTGAGGGAAAATCCACTCTGCGCTTTCGTACTGACCCTAGGCCTCTCTTAAAGGGATCTCCGGTATGGAAGTTAGGGTAAATTCCTCAGCGCTCTGATTCTCACCTCAGGCTTCTATTAAAGGGATCATTGGTATGGAAGTCAGGGCAAATCCACTCAGCGATCTGGTTCTGACGCCAGGCCTCTCTTAAAGGGATCCCCAATACGGAAGTTAGGACCGTTCCACTCAGCGCTCTGGTTCTGACTCCAGGCTGACGGGATGATGTGTGATACATTGGTGGTAGTTGTCCGGTGTCTCTGGCTGATGGGATGATGTGGTATATTAGGGGTAGTAGTCCAGTGGCTCTGGCTGACAGGATGATGTGGGATATTATGGGTAGTGGTCCGGTAGCTCTGGGTGAAGGGATGAGGTGGGATATTATAGTGAATGAGGCTATGCGGAATGGGCAGGGCTCTACACTCAGAGATTATATATATCTATCTATATATACATATACACACACACATATACACACACACACACACACACACACACAGTACAGACCAAAAGTTTGGACACACCTCATTCAAAGAGTTTTCTTTATTTTCATGACTATGAAAATTGTAGATTCACTCTGAAGGCATCAAAACTATGAATTGAATTATATAATTGACAAAAAAGTGTGAAACAACTGAAAATATGTCTTATATTCTAGGTTCTTCAAAGTAGCCACCTTTTGCTTTGATTACTGCTTTGCACACTCTTGGCATTCTCTTGATGAGCTTCAAGAGGTAGTCACCGGAAATGGTCTTCCAACAGTCTTGAAGGAGTTCCCAGAGATGCTTAGCACTTGTTGACCCTTTTGCCTTCACTCTGCGGCACAGCTCACCCCAAACCATCTCGATTGGGTTCAGGTCTGGTGACTGTGGAGGCCAGGTCATCTGGCGTAGCACCCCATCACTGTCCTTCTTGGTCAAATAGCCCTTACACAGCCTGGAGGTGTGTTTGGGGTCATTGTCCTATTGAAAAATAAAAGATCGTCCAACTAAAAACACAAACCGGATGGAATAGCATGCCGCTGCAAGATGCTGTGGTAGCCATGCTGGTTCAGTATGCCTTCAATTTTGAATAAATCCCCAACAGTGTCACCAGCAAAGCACCCCCACACCATCACACCTCCTCCTCCATGCTTCACGGTGGGAATCAGGCATGTAGAGTCCATCCGTTCACCTTTTCTGCGTCTCACAAAGACACTGTCGTTGGAACCAAAGATCTCAAATTTGGACTCATCAGACCAAACACAAATTTCCACTGCTCTAATGTCCATTCCTTGTGTTCTTTAGCCCAAACAAGTCTCCTGCTTTTTGCCTGTCCTTAGCAGTGGTTTCCTAGCAGCTATTTTACCATGAAGGCCTGCTGCACAAAGTCTCCTCTTAACAGTTGTTGTAGAGATGTGTCTGCTGCTAGAACTCTGTGTGGCATTGACCTGGTCTCTGATCTGAGCTGCTGTTAACCTGCGATTTCTGAAGCTGGTGACTCGGATGAACTTATCCTCCACAGCAGAGGTGAATCTTGGGCTTCCTTTCCTTGGGCGGTCCTCATGTGAGCCAGTTTCTTTGTAGCGCTTGATGGCTTTTGCCACTGCACTTGGGGACACTTTCAAAGTTTTCTCAATTTTTCAGACTGACTGACCTTCAGTTCTTAAAGTAATGATCACCACTCGTTTTTCTTTGCTTAGCTGCTTTTTTCTTGCCATAATACAAATTCTAACAGTCTATTTAGTAGGACTATCAGCTGTGTATCCATCAGACTTCTGCACAACACAACTGATGGTCCCAACCCCATTTATAAGGCAAGAAATCCCACTTATTAAAGCTGACAGGGCACACCTGTGAAGTGAAAACCATTTCTGGTGACTACCTCTTGAAGCTCATCAAGAGAATGCCAAGAGTGTGCAAAGCAGTAATCAAAGCAAAAGGTGGCTACTTTGAAGAACCTAGAATATAAGACATATTTTCAGTTGTTTCACACTTTTTTGTTAATTATATAATTCCACATGTGTTAATTCATAGTTTTGATGTCTTCAGAGTGAATCTACAATTTTCATAGTCATGAAAATAAAGAAAACTCTTTGAATGAGAAGAGTTTTTTTTATAACTTACCATAGTTAGTTACTATGCCCGGGCAGCGCCGGGCTCTTCAGCTAGAAATAATAATAAAGCTATGTTACCCAGCTCATTTGTCTGAATGTCTTCCACATAACCCAGTACATAAACTAGAGGAGTTGTTACCAAAACTACCTTGAAGACTCATCTAATTAACCCCATTACTTTCTTCCAATATTTCTCCAGTTCAGGGCATGACCACATCATATGAAGTAGTGATGCAGCATCAGAACCACATCTATGGCGGCATTCATCTGCTCTAGCCCCGAGCTTACATAAAAATGCGATTTTTCTGTACACATTATGTATCAGGTAAATTTGGGAGAGTCTATGCTCTTCACTAAGCGATAACTGGAGAATCCTTTCCAATATCTCTATGCATTTGTAGGGAGGAGGACCCCGCAGAGTGTCCAGGCCGGAACCAAGGGGACCGCCATCTGGGTTCCTAAGTAAACAGTACCCGGGGAGCAAAGGAGGAGAGTGGACTGCTGAGAGTGACAGGACAGCAAGGGGAAGGGCGAGTATAAAAGGGACAGGGAGATCGCAGGGGAGTCAGTTGGCGGAACGGCAGACAGGAGGCAAGAGACTGTGGGAGTCTGAGAGAGCCAGAGTGACAGACTGTGACGAGAAAGGAGACCATCAGCAGAGGAGAGACTTACTGCGGCCTGCAGAGAGTGGGCGCCGTACCTACCAACAAGAAACTGTCGCTTCACTCCGATCCAGGGTCTCTTTCTGCCCACGGTGGTCCGCAGCTGTTACCGCTGTACTTCAGCCTGTTGCGGCTGCTCCACTCCAGCCCGCGGCTGCGGCCTGCCCGCTGTCGCCCCACTTCAGCCTGCAGCTGCAGCCTCTTCATCATCGGCCGCAGTGGACGTCACAGTTGGGGCCTACTCCTTCGCCTAGGCCCAGGCCGTGCACATGGCCTGCCAACCGCCACTCCTGGGAACTGCGACACAACCCTGCTTGGAGACTGGAGTCTTTTTTTTTTTTTTAATTTGTTTATTAAACCATTAGCAGTTATATAATACACACATTCAGTACAAAATGTTAAACGTGATACATAGTATATATATGCTCAGGTAACATGAAAACGTGAGACATAATATGTGCATCAATTGTGTGTAAATAAAGCAGATATAATATCAATTGAATCACAGTAGTATTGTGTTATTGTACCAGTAATAAAAACCTGCCTAGCTTCTAAACCTACCTACATCTACCAAAACGTAAACAGTTCCGCAGCCGACTTCTATATAATAAACGGTTTACTGTGCGACATCCCCGCCCTGTAAAGTGAGGTGAGAGGAGTTCCACCTCTCCCAAATCTTTTTGAATTTACCCGGGCACCCTCTATTTTGATACAGTGTACGTTCATATGGGATAATCGAGTTTACCAGAGTGAGAAGGGGGTGAATTCCCCATCCACCGCAATGCAAGTATCTTCCGTGCCATGAACAGCGTTTGCCGTAGAAAAATCCCCACATAATGATCCCAGGCCTCCTCATCCCACACTCCAAACAGAAATCAGTGGCTCAAGGGGAACAGGGGCTTGTACTAAGGATGTTAATAAAGACGTCACCCCCCTCCAGTATTGCACAACAACAGGAGAGCACCAGACTATATGAATAAAGTCTGCATCTATTGAATGACATCTTAAACATTCTGATGACGGGTATCGGCCCATCCTAAAGAGTCGAATTGGAGTCAAATATGATTGATTAATAATATACAGTTGTATCACCCTGTTGTTGGCAGACAGACACCCAGATTGGTGACTCCAGGATTTCTTCCCATTCCTCACCCTGTGTATCCGGGATGAGTCTCTCCCATTTCTTTGGAATCTAAAGCATTTTCTGCCCCCACTGACAGCATATACTATATAGAGAGGAGATGAGACCTTGAGGGCCCTGTGATTTGAGAATCCCTATCAGATGTAGAGACGAAATGGCATTATCTATACCCATACATCTCATGTGCGATTGAAAGGCTGATCTTGGTTGTAGATAACGAAAAAAATGGGATCTCGAGACTCCATGATTAACTTGTAATTGCTCAAAGGATACCAATGTTCCATGGTCATATAGATCACCTATCGTAGAGACACTATATTGAGCCCAAAATTCAGCAGATGGATGTTTAAGTAGCCCCGGGAAGTAGTCATTATTCCATAGGGGCATTTCAGTTATAATATCCCCAAATCTAACCACCCCCTTATTCTGTCTCCATATCAATCGTGCCAGACGAAGCATAGGTAACAGTCTCGAGACATTTATTTTCCTAATTTCCAAAAAACCCAGTGGGCAACCAATCCCTGCAGCATGAAGTAGATGACTCTCAAAATTCAGAAGATGACCTCCAGGCATCCATGTATTTATGGCCCTGGCCTGTCCAGCTAGATAATATAAAAAGAAATCAGGTAACGCTGCCCCTCCTCCCTTCTTGGGCCTCTGCAGAGTGATTAGTTTAAGTTTGGGCCTGGCTTCCCCCAAATAAAGGAAGTGGTTTGGGAATTTAAATTAGCAAAAAAGGATTTGGGTACCACCACCGCACTATGTTGAAGAAAGTAGCTAAGCTTAGGGTGTAATATCATTTTAATTAAATTAATACGTCCGGCTACAGACAGTGGAAGTTTACCCCAGATCGCGAATTTACCCCTGACCATCTCCAGCAATGGTTGTATATTGATTTGCAGATCAAATTTACTACCTTGAGAGATATGAACACCCAAATATTTAAAACTAGTTACAATGGGCAGTAAGGAGAAAGTCTCAAGTCGTGGCATTGGAGTGTGGGAAAGAGGCATCAAAGCAGATTTCTCCCAATTTATGTATAGGCCAGAATATTTACTGAATTTATTTATGGTAGTGATCACTCTTGCCAGAGTCTCCTCAGTTTTGTCCATAAATATCACCATATCATCAGCATATAGGCCTATGGTATCTATCCGATCCGCTATTTCTATACCAGCAATATCAGGGGAGGATCTTATACGAATTGCCAGCGCCTCAATAGCAAGAGGAAAAAGGGCCGGGGAAAGGGGACACCCCTGACGAGTTCCTCTATGCAGTGAGAATGATTCAGATAAGGAGTTATTTACAATAACCCGGGCCTTGGGCTTCATGTATATAACATTAACCCATTTTTGGAATCTGTCACCAAATCCATACCTCTAAGCATGCACGGAGAAAAGGCCATTCAAGCGGGTCAAAGGCCTTGGCCGCATCCAGCGATGCCAATGCCCATTCATTATCTGGTACCAAAGAGCTTTATTGGACCACTGACTGGACTCGTCTGATATTTATGGAAGTACTCTTACCCGGCATAAAACCCGTCTGATCACGGTGTACAAGATCTAATATGACTGAATTTACTCTTTTGGCTAAAATTTTTGTAAACATTTTATAATCCAAATTACTAGTGATATAGGCCTATAAGATCCACAGTCTAAAGGGTCTTTCCCCTCCGTTTTAAGAACTATTAAATTGGCCTCATAAAAGGACTCTTGCATGCATCCCCCCTCCAAAATCCCACGAAACACTCAACAAAAGGGGTGCCAGTATATCCTGATATTTTCTATATAGCTCCACAGGAAATCCATCTGGCCCAGGGGCCTTCCCCGAGGCCATGTCTTTTATGGCATCCTCTACCTCCTCCAGAGTATACTCTGCATCCATAAAGGCCCGCTGGGAAGGACTTAGCTTAGGAAATTCTATATCTAACAAATAATTTAAACACTCCAGGCCATCCCCATCAGTCTTAGAATTGTACAATGAACCATAATAGTCAGAAAAACATTTTAGTATCTCTTCAGTTGAGGAAACCAGAGTACCATCTGAGTCACGAATCTGTAGAATTTTGTTAGTAGCATTGTGCTGTCGTACTAAATATGCCAGAAATTTACTCGCCTGATTCCCCATTTCAAAATAAGACCGCCGGGCAAAGAATAATTTACGTTTCGTTTTAGTGTCAGTGTATTGAGCATACAGCCTTTGAGTGGTCAGCCATTCTACCCTGTTACTGTTAGTTTGATCCAATATATAGGCTGCCTCTGAGTCTTTCAGACGTCGCTCCATCTCACCATCCTCTTTCGATGTCACTCGCTTAATATGAGAAATTGTAGAGGATAAACAACCCCGTAAATAAGCTTTAAGAGCATCCCAGAATACATTAATATTTCGGGGTTCGGGATGGGATGAGACGAAACAATGTAATTGATCTATCGCTCTATCAGGGGATGCTATCAACTTCAGCCAAAAGGGGTTCAACCTCCATGTTATCCTATTAGTCAAGGGCCCAAATTTAAGCTTGAGAATAACTGGACTATGATCCGAAATCCCCCTACTTCCATGTTTGATATCATCCACCCACGCCGCCAGACCGCTAGACCCAAAAATGTAGTCTATACGAGACAAAGCGCTTAGTGGAGGAATGACAAGTATACTCCCTTGTCTCTGGATGGCGCACCCTCCATAGTTCCAACCACCCGCTACCCGCCATGAATCGTGAAAGTTGGGATGTACCCGGAGGGGAAACCCCACCATGTATTCCATCACCCAGTCTCAATTTATCCAAATGGCTGTTCATGACTAAATTGAAATCTCCCATACAGATGACATGTGCGTCTGGGTAATTCAAAGCAAAGCTCAATGCCTTCCGAATAATTGATATTTAGGCTGGAGGGGGATTATAAATACAAAGGATGACATATTTCTGAGAATTAATCAGTGCGTGCACAAACACAAGTCGTCCCTCAGGGTCTTTCCGGGCCTCCCTAACCTCCCACCGAACATCCTTATGAATTAACAGTGAAACTCCCCTTGAGTAGCTGGTATGAAAAGCATGCATAAACCATTGCACCCACAGTTTCTGTACCCATCGAACCGTATCTCTGGTCAAATGTGTTTCCACCAGAGCCACAACGTGAGGACGGTAATGTCTAATTTGTGAGAACACTTTAATTTTTTTCCGAGGGGTTTTTATGCCTCTTATATTCCAGGTCATACAAATCAGCTCAGGATTGAGAGTCCTCAGTAGTTGATACCTTTTAATGGCTAACTGAAAAGCCATTAAAAGGTATCAACTACTGAGGACTCTCAATCCTGAATATTTTTCTATCTACTGGCTAACACTGTACAAAGATATACATCTTTCCTGTAACAAATCAGCTCAGAACCCATTCCCGTCCGTCTGGATATAATGCATGATGATGCCTGAATCAGGTACGGAGAATCCACACAGATAGCAGAATTTGGCGTCGGCTGCGGCCTACATGTATATAATTATAAAAAGTAAAACTTTTAAGAAAGAAAAAGCAAAACAGGAACCTAATAACATAGGCGTACAGTCTTACGCCCTCATCAAAAGATAAACAAGGGGATACCATCACTGTATTCAGCGTCCGGTAAAGCTGGCATCTGGGAACTCGCCGAGAGAGCTCCAATTAGACCGTTGACTGAGAGGATTCAAGGTAACAGCCGCCACATTAGGAATCTTTCGCAGGGGATCCCTTATGAGACAATAGCCACTCAGTCGCCTCCGCTGGATCTGTAAAAAATACGGAGGAACCTTCATGGACAATCCGGAGCCGGGCCGGATAGATCATCGAATAAACAATGTTCCTATCTCTAAGTCGCTTCTTGACCTCGAAGAATTTTGCCCGTTGCTTCTGCAGTTCCATGGAGAAATCCGGAAAGATGGAAACGACGGCATTGTTGAGCTTGATAGGACTTTTCAAGCGTGCGAGACGTAGAATGGTATCTCTGTCCTTGCAATTGAGCAGGCGTGCCAGGAACGGCCGAGGTGGGGCCCCCGGAGGCAGGGGTCTTGAGGGGACCCTGTGAGCTCTTTCAACAGCGAACATTGAGGAGAATTCGTCCCCAATGAGGCCTTAAGCCAATCCTCCAGAAACTGCTCAGGATGCTGACCTTCCGAGCGCTCAGGCAGTCCAACAATACGGATATTATTCCGGTGCATTCTATTTTCCAAATCATCCACCTTCTGCTTCCAAGCATTCATGGAGCCCGCCACCTTCGCTAATTTAGCCTCCATGGGTGTAATGGCATCTTCCACCTTGGACACCCTTGTCTCCACCTCCGTAATGCGTCCCCTCATAGCCTGCATATCCTGACGGAGTCTTCCCACCACCGTATAGACATCCTCAATTCTCTCTGTCAGGGATGTCCTGGTTAACGAGATAGCCTGCATCAACTGCTCCGTCACTTGCTTAAGGGTCAATTCCCCCTGTTCCGCCTCCTCCTCCTCACCCCCAGAATGGCGATTTTTGCTCTGAGCTTGAGAGGATCTGCTCCTATTATGTCGCGCACTTTCAGCGGGGTCAACTCTAGCAAATTCCCTCAGCTTTTCCGCCGCTCCCGCCCCTTTAAGTCGGCTCGTGATTGTCTTCAGTGAGGTTTAACGGGACAAATAAAACTTGTAATCCAGGTATTGCCCTCTACAGATGGGAATTGTAGCGGGGCTAGCAACAGTTAATTATGAATTGGCACCGAGGGACGCCCGAGGGATCACAAGGACGATAGCCAGGCACTGTCCAGATTTTAATGACCCGGGGAGGGAGGAGGAACCCCCACAGAGGCAGCTGCAGTGGGGGGGTGCACACAGAGCCTCCCCTAATAATGGCGCCGATCGGCACAGTGAGCCAGTAAATGAAGAGGGATATCACGTGGGGCCCGTTTTCCAGGGCACTCACCCCTCAGATTGCCAGCCGGTTGTCTTCACTGCCCGGCGGCGGTGCAGCAATGGGAGTCAGCGCTGCAGCTCTCAGCAGCTGAGCTGCGCGCCCAAGATGGCCGCCGACTCGTGGGGAGCCAGCCGCCTGTGTCTATCTCCTCTGCCGCCCCCCCTCAGAAGCCCTCTCTCCCGAATTGCCACAGAGTGCCCAGGGGTCCCGGCATCCAAAGGGGGTCCAGCCAGCCGCAGGTATGCTGTCAGGAAGGGGTCCACGATCAGGATCCGACAGGATTATGAGGAGCTCTCTGCACCAGCGTCTTCTCCCGGTCACGGCATAGCCACGCCCCCCGACTGGAGTCTCTTTGAACTTGCTTACGATCAGAACCCCGCTGTTTCTACAGGGGGTCACCTCATCAAAGGACTTTCTCAGGGCCTGTTGTGCCCCATCTCCTCCTGGGCGCCTGAAGACTTCAACAGATCCTCTGCAGCTGGGCCCAGCGGCTGCGACGCCAACGCAGCCTCATCAGAGACGCCGAGGGACGTCAGGACGGAAAAGTGACACTAAGAAATAAGGACCCGTAGTCAGCCATATCGCGGCCCTATAGTAACCGTCCCTTGCCGGATTAGTCGTGTTCACTTTTAAAATGTTTGTTTGTGCAGAGTCCCTGCGAGGACAATAGCGGTTATTAATTTTTGGTTGCTTAGTATAGCCCTAGCGGCTTAAATTCATAAAAGTTCTATAGCCAAAGTTCAATTCAGTCTCGCGTCTCGTCACTGCATCCTGCGAACCTGCTGTTTACCTACACATTGGTCCCAAAAAAGAAGGACAATCTCAGCTTCCCACATCTCCTTACTATGTTCTGGATATTTACTTTGTGTCATTGTTAACAAGGATCTATATAATAGCGATATTACTAAAGATGTATTTTTACGTTTACTAATTAACTGTATAACAGTATTTTGTTCATATAATGTTTAGCCGGTTTTCGTGAAATCAGCACTAAAGGCATGACGTAGCTGGAGGTATTTGTAAAAGTCCTTTGAGCTGATATCAAACTGTCTCTGTAATTGTGTGAAGGCCTTAAACACCATGTCTGAAGCCATCTAACTGAGCTACCCGTCTCACTCCCTTCTCCTTCCCCCTGTCAAAGATTTTCAGATTGACAAACCAAGGAATTGTGAACATTCCTCTATTTGCAGCAGTTCTCTTATCTTCCACCATATATTAAGCAAGAATAATAGTGTGGGTACTTTTTTCAAAGAAGATTTAAATGCATTACTCTCCAGGGTTTCAAACAATGAACGGCTATCTACCACCTGCTGCAAAAGAAGATTTAGACATTTTTTGCCGATTCCCTCCCATCCCCTATAGTGTTGAGCCTCAGCAGCTAAGTGTACCAAAGGATTGGGTACTGCCAACCCTCCCTCTGACTTTTCCCTCTGTAAAGTTTCCAGTTTAATAAGGGCTGCCCCCCTTTCCACAGCAATGATCTGAATATACCATTAATAGTGAAGAAGCTATAGTAGCTGAGGCATCCATAGCATTTTAATTAAATTAGCTCTTCCCATGACTGATAAAAGGAAGCTTAGATTATGTGTCCCTTTTTTGTAAAAACTTGGCGGTGGAGTTAAATTTAGTTTTTCAGCATGTAATGGTTTGAAGGAGACCTCAACTCCCAGGTATTTAAATCTTGTTACCTGCTGTAGACCTAAGTCACTCAAAATGTCCACTGGATCCCCACTCCCATCCAGAGCCATCAGTACTGACTTGTACCAATTAATAACAAGAAAAGAACAAGTTACAAAAGACTGGATCACTTCCATTGCCGAGAGTAAAGATTTAGAGGCATTTGCTAAGCAAAGCAAAATGTTGTTTGCGTATGACACAATTATATCTTCCAGCCCTTTTCTGCTAAGCTCCTCTATCCCAGAATGCTTCCTTATCAGAATTGCCAAGGGTTCAATAACCAACGCAAAGAGCAAAGGTGATAAAGGGCAACCTTATATATTATACTTCTTCCCAGAGCAAAAGATTTCGACAAGGATCCATTCACCCTTTTCCGAGCCATAGGTTGGAGTATAAAGGTACTGTCACACTTAGCGATGCACCAGCGATCCCGACAACGATATGACCCGGTCAGGATCGCTGGTGCATCGCTAAGTGGTCGCTAGTGAGCTGCCAAACAGGCAGATCTCACCAGCGACATAGCAGCGGTCGCTATTTACCTGTCAGACGCGGCGATGAAGACGTCCTCCCACCCGCGTCCAAGCGTCGCTTGTCGCCACAGCAGGAAGCCGACGACGAGAAAAGGCCAAGGCCGTTCTCACGCGATCAGCGATAACCAGCGGGGGAGCCGGTCGGAGGTAAGTATCACACATAGCGATATCGCTAGCAATATCGCTGCTGCGTCACAAAACCAGTGACAGTATAGCGATATCACTTAGTGTGACAGGCCCTTAAGATTTGTACCCAATCTATAAAGTTTGACCCTATTCCTGTAAAATTATCCACAAAAAGTTTCAATCTACACTGTCAAGAGCTTTGGCAGCGTCTGAGGATAACTCTATCCCCCGAACTGTCAATTGGCAACTGCAGGTTCAAATATAACCACCGTATATTGGTTGCGTCGATCTGCCCGGCATTAGTCCTGCTGCTATCATACAGTTTTTGTAGCGTTTTTGGTGAGGAAAAAAAAAAAAAAAAAAGCGTAGGTTCAGCATGATGTGAAGCCCATTTATTTTGTGATTTTCCCAAGATTAAACCATAATGTCTTGGTCTCCTCACATGAACACGGATGTCAGCATTTTTTTTTTTATTATTGTAATGTTATTTGCACTTTGGGTGTATAAAGCAATCCATTTGTTTCTCCTGACACAAAGCATTTTTTAAATTTGTGATAAGTGTTGAAGTAAACAATGTCCAACCAATTCAATGCCCTACCAATGTGTTAAGTAAACAATACCCAACCAATTCAACTTCCCCCTGCTGTTTTTATGTTTGCGATTGTGTATTTTTTCATGAACTCATATAACATTAGTTTACGGCTGAGCTTTATACATGAATCCAGCTTTTTTGTTCAAAATAGTCACTATTTTTTCAGACGCATGTGAAACAAAAAATAGGGGTTTCTTTATATCTTACATTGGTGGCCTAACACCTTGTATTGTTTGTGTGTGCAAGGTGGAAGAAAAGCTGAACTTTGGGATCCTGAAAAGTGCAGCAAACCCTACAATTTTGGCTGCAACTAAAAAAAAAAAAAAAAAAAAAAAAAAAAAGTAAACATAGCCCTAAACCCCCTCGTTCAGAACACTTTCCATATATTAGGATTTCCTGTGACAAATTTTCATTTCCACCCTATATTAGAAATATTGGCCATCTTCGAGAACACAACTTTCAGTGAAAGTTTGGCTAGTCATCTCAAACGGGATGTCTGTGTATACTTGCATTATCTAATAATAAATATGGACAGAAGGCTACACGTAAGCTTGTGGTGTCCAAGGCTGCTGTGTAGACCTAGCCTAAAGGTTGCTGGTATTTACTTGAACTTAAGGGCATGTCACACTAAGAGATATCGCTAGCAATATCGCTATAACTAGTGACGTTATAGCGATATTGCTAGCGATATCGCTGTGTCTGATACTTACCTACGACCGGCTCCCCCGCTGGTTATCGCTGATCGCGTGAGAACGTTCAGGACTGTTTCTCGTCGTCAGCTTCCTGTGGCGCTTCCTGCTGTGACGACGAGCGACGCGTGGAGCCGGGCGGGAGGACGCAGGATCGCCTCGTCTGACAGGTAAGTAGCGACCCCCTTCCCCAGCAATGTCGCTAGTGAGATCTGCCTGTGTGACAGCTCACTAGCGACCACTTAGCGATGTACCAGCGATCCTGACCGCGTCATATCGCTGGTCGGGATCGCTGGTACATCGCTAAGTGTGACAGTACCTTTAGTATTACTGATTAGTAGTAGGGCCTGAAGCCGGCCATACACATTAGGTGGACGTCATCCGAACATTCACTTCAGATTCCACCAGAAATACTGGACATGCAAGTGCAGCATGTTGACACCATTATGAAAACCTGACAGACCCCATTACAGTCACCATGTTGAATGTCAGAAATGACCCCTTCTCTGAAGCTGAGCTGAGGGGGGAAACCTTCGTTGACTATAGTGAAATCACATTTTCTCAATCATTTATGGGGTCAGTTTTCAATGTTGACTAAAAATGGCGGAGACTTTATAAAATAGTGAGTGGAGTAAGTCATTGTATAGTAAAGTTATGCAACGTTCAGTTTCCTAGATTTTCTCTCCAGAATTCCACATTTCTGCTGCGTGATTGTGTGCATATCTTTATCCTAAGACTTCTTTATTATTGGGGAAACTAAAATCTCATGAAGCATATTCGCTTCTGAGGAGTCACTGTAACTGTCAGAGCATGATTTATATACACACAAGACAAAGCAGACCACCAAGAATTAGACGGCTTCCATGTCAGAATGAGATACGATCACTCACCCAGCAGTCACCACACACTTCTGGTAAAACCCCATTATTTCACAGTACCAAGCTCTTCATAATCCCACCTGTTTGTATCTCCCTGTGTACTTAGATTGATCTTGCCCAAAAAGAGAACTTACTTTATCCCCTCAGTTAGCCTTGGAGGGTGTTCGGTTATCAAAGCTTGTACTTGTTCCCGTGATGGACGAATTAGTGCAAGTCTCTCAGTCAGAGCAGCCTTGAAGGTCAGAGATCCTCCCATTGCTTTACGAGTCCTAAGCAAAAAGAACAACAAAGAACCATTGTAAAAAAAACAGGTATATACGTATAACAGACATGCACTACAGATATATATCACTATGACGTTTCAGAGAAAGTAGACTATACAGATCTGACCGGGAACCATAGTCAGAGCCAAGACTAGTCCACTGTGGCCTCCGACTGACTTAAAGCACCGCTGCAGGTGACTGACAGGTCTCGCGCTATGGAGCAGACCTTAAAGTATATTTAATCTGGCGTTTCACTGAAAAGCACATCTGGGTGCAATTGTGCATCCTAGCTCTTGTTCATGATGCCTGTAGCTCTGGCAGCAGGAATCAGTTGACAGATTCACTTTATCAAAGTTTTACTCTTAAATGGCTTTCCATTCATTTGATTAGAGAATTATTATCATTTCCTCTAAAAGGGAAATACACAGTCGTCCAGGTGGCAGATTCGCTTTAAAAGTGTTCTCCATCTTTCAGTTTTTAATGCCCATCAGCTTGCTCCTGTTGGAAATAGGGCACTGAGCATCGCTCACCCTCCCCTGTCCGAGTGATGCTTATTTGTCACAGCTCCCCATCTTCGGTGACAGGCTGTAGTATGGAGGTCATGTCTACAATGCACATTACCGCTGAAGTCAATCACTAAGCTCAGCATTCTCAGCTGACTATATTGGTATCACTGCCATGATTGGCTGCAGCAGTCACATGTAGTGTAGTCATGAAGTCAACACTGCAGCCTATCCCAAAAAAAAAAAAAAAAAAAAGACGGAGAACACCAGCAGAAACGGGGAAGGGTGAGTAATGGTGAGTTTACGACTTCCAACAAAAGCAAGTGGACATCCTTAATAAAATTAACTATGGAAAAAAAGAATACAGTAAAAAAAAAAAAAAAAAAAAAAAAAAAGACGCTAAAAGGATAATTATATGATGCAAAAATGTAGCATTCCAAAAAGGTGAAGTGTTCCTCTAATAAATCGCCTAGTTATTCTGTTATGTCGCCGTCTTGTCTGTAAAGTTTACAATACATACATCTGCTGAGTGCTTTCTCCTAAGGCCCTGAGCACCATTGCTCAGTCAGCAGGTAATCTGAGTGTTAGAAATAATGCAGCAAGGCAACCCCAGATGTCATTTCATTCGGTAAATGTTGGAATTTGTTTTGGGACCGTGAGAAATGAAAAGGGAATGTCCACATGGCACCCACTGCGGCCCTCACATGATCTGCAGAATTCCTGGCAGTCTGCCCCATCTATTGTGCGGCAAGCAGTGGTCTCAGGGGAAAAAGGGCGATTCGAGTAACTAGAATTCTGGGGTAGTCGTGATGGAAAATCACTGACAGCAGCGTTTATAGGCATGAAGAGAATGAGTGACCCCCACTGACCACCAAATGAAAGGGAAGAAGACCTTAGCCGAGTGCTATACCTATTTGATTTTCCATTGCAATCTTTGGAGAGTGGAGCGAGTGTGCCGCCTCAGAGAGTGTAGTCAGCACGTAGGGGCGCGGTGCTCAGCGGAGCGCCATTGCGGCAGCACTACTAAGGGAGAGGGGGCACCAGTCATTATGTACTATTTGCTTGTCATCATAAAACATATCCAAGCCTAGGGGCCATTTTTTAATGAAATCAGCAGTCGAAGACTTTCTACAATTGGCCGACCTTAGCTAAGGGCCCAACACTCACAAATCAGATGGTCTGGGGTTACATATCCGCTTACATTTCTGCCACGGCATCTCCCACGCCGCAGAACTTTGCCAGTTCATCTATACCCTCTTCTTTTATAACCGTACTATCCACATCAAAGCAAACGGCGTCTGCCCTGCGGAGGATTTCCTTGAGATGCGAGATAGGGGACATTCTGTGGTGCACCTTTCTGTCAGAAGAACAAGACACATAACGATTTAATAAGAACCACAATAAAGCACATCATATAAAAGCATTAATAGCAAATCCTAACTAACAATCCTGAATTCAGGGAAGGTGCATACACCGGGAGTAGGGTGTGGGGAGCGGGCATTACTATGGAACCTGAGGGACTCAATGCACATACTAAACCCACATACTACTGGAAGACCAGTGTGTAGTAGGGACCACCATAAATCCACGAAGAGAGAGATTATATATATATTCCAAATAAAGGCAGCACTCCATAGTAAGTCTTTCAAGTGGTAGTGAGTTTATTCAGCCCACATATCAAGGCAAGGTTTCGGCTCAACTGAGCCCTTCTCAAGCTCAGTTGAGCTGAAACGTTGCCTTGATATGTGGGCTGAATAAACTCACTACCACTTGAAAGACTTATTATGGAGTGCTGCCTTTATTTGGAATGAATATTGGATATTGTGGCTGAAAACGGGACCTTCTGCCAGGGGCCGGGCACCCGAAGCCAAGTACTGTGCTGTTTCCTTTTTTTCAATATATATACACTGTGTATATATATATATATGTTAGGGGCAAGTCCTGCCTGATAAATGGAAGATTAGCCAAGCCTGTATTGTCAGGCAGCACGTGTCACTTTCTATAGGTCTCTGCTATAGATTTTTGTTCTGTGAGGTAATGGAAAGGATGCACTTGACTGAGCAAATGAAAGATGAATTTACATCTATACCTATTGTTACATGCAATATACACACACATATCTATGGAATATACATTATATGTGTTTGAGATATAACCTGTGGATTTATCATGGCATTTACCTGATATGTGTGCACATTGACCTTGGGTCGAAGGGCCTGAAAGAGAAAAGGTCCTTAGAAATACTGGTTTATGTGGAAGAATAGCCATGTTCATTTCATCTTATGTAACAAACGTGTTCGCTGTTTCGGGGTATTCCCAGCTTTCATTTGATAAAGAGAACTGGTGAAAGGGAAAATAGGCAAAAAAAAAAAAAGAAATAGGCTTTAAAAATATATATTTCTATTATTTGGATCCCACAGCACCTCTATTGTGGTCTGGAGCTAGTCTACACTTTCCTACGAGGGTCTCTATAGGCGTCTTATAGGATTGCCTTTAGCAGTGTGACTACACCTCTCATCATCCGGACACCTTCTGGCACAGAGTCTGACGTTCTGTCCACACTGCAGACGCTGCTTAGTTCCGATTGTCAGAGTTCTGGGCGCGTTGTATAACGAAGCTGATAAATCAGGGATACGGCACTCGGAAAGAAAATTAATGGCACAAATATACATAACAAAAGGACCGAGACCTCCAGTTGCTCCCCTTTAATACCCATGTAAAGTAATCCACTGAGCACAATGACGACTTGTTCAGATTTTCTCTCACATTCATGAGATGTAGAAAGCCTGGTGAAAAGTCCACCATTGCGTGGAATGTCAGCCCCCCCACGTAATAAAGAATAAAATATAAAGGGGGGTCCCATGGCCATACAGGCCGTAGATGGAGTATTACAATTATTTATTTTAAGTCAGATTTTCTCCTCATAAAGTTATAATTTTGTTGTGGTAATCGGATTTTATGCAAGGTTTCTGAGAGGAATTCTTGGCGCCGTTTTTACGGGCCCTGATTGGTGGATTCAGATTTCAGGAGTATTTTCATTGGTTGATTTTGCTTTGTCAGCTGTGGTGATAATATATAAACCCCTGTTTGGCAGTTTTTTCCCTCACACAGCATTTCTCTGGAGAAAAAGAAGATTCCTCTCCCTCCCTCCCCTACTGTTCGAATCGAATGTCGTGAGGCTTATTTGTGGGAAAATCGCCCGATAAGGGGCGGATTGTTTCTTCTGTGTAATTATTTTGGGTATTTAATATGGATTTATTTATGAATGGATTGGTTAATATTTATTTATTTAACCCAAAATAAACTCACGGCCATTTTTCATCCACTATTGTTGTGTCTGTGTTATTCATTTTAGTTATTTAATTAAATCGGTCTTGTATGGCCATGTACACCTCACGATTAGCAATGTAACGCTGAGGTAAAAAATGTTAATGTTCACTATGACATTGCACTCTGTTGCTACATTATTTTCCACCACAATCAAAAATAGTCTTTCTGCCCCTTTCCTTATCTGTCCAGGACTGATGTATCTGCAATCACGTGCAGAGTCCACGTCCAGAGAGATGGCGACATACACGGCTCACGTGATATGCCTCGCTTTCTGAGCTCTTGCTATCGGGGGCCATTTCATCCAATGTTGTGGAGCTGAGCTGTAGCCCCCCGAGGGGTTGCCGTGCTCTATTAACATAATGCTGGGGTATTGTAGCTTTATTTACAGGTATATATCTCTACACAACCTCCTTCTTCAAAGACATATTGTGGAAAACACTTGGGGCATCAATGTGATCAGTGGGACCCCTCCAGGATCCCATGATCAGCAGAACAAAGCTACAGCCACTCCATTATTTATACTGTACAGATACAGCGACATTTGTCCGGATAAGCTTGGGGCTAGGCGGCAATATTGGCAGCGACATCTGTTTTGCAAGCAAGGGTCGCTAGGTGTCGCTGCTACATGGCAGCACAATATGGGATCGGGCGACCCTGAGGGGACTGCAACCATGTCCGATATCTTGCATCTTGTTGTGGTAGCTTTACCCTCGGGGTCATAAAGAGACCCCATTCCGTTATATTGCACTGCAATGAAGCAGCGACACCTAGTAAACTGCCTGCACTACAGTTATTGGGGCCAAAGTCACCATGTAGGCCCAGCCTAAAGTGTAAAGGAGCTGACTTTTTTTTTCTTATTTGCAGTATGTTTATTTTTAATAAATCTTAAAGTATACTTGCTTTATCCTGACACTGTGTACAGACGCATGGACTTTTTATCGAGTCCATATACCATTCTGTGTGGGCACAAGTAGGGGCTCAGCGCTCCTGCCTGTTGAGCTGTGAGTGTCTCGGAGCGGTTTGTGAGCAACTGGTTGGGTTCTCCAGATCATCAGCACATGTAAGGGAGTCAAATTTACAGACAGAAAAATAAAAACAGCACTTCTCATGTAAAAAAAAAAAAATTAAAAAAAAAAAATTATTTACACACACACACACACACACACACACACACACACACACACACACACACACACACACACACACACACACACACACACACTAGCTGAAGAGCCCGGCGTTGCCTGGGCATAGTAACCAACTGTGGTTAGTTATGACAAATTATAATGATTATATTGCACATAAAAACATTTCAACATCATATATTCAACACTACAGATTTGCAACACAAATTAACTAAACGATTACTCAAGTATTAATAGTATTTTATCTTCAACTCATTCAAGATTTTTGTTTTTTCCTTTCGGTGCAAAGATGAACAGATTTTTGGCAGTTCCAACTCTTGAACAGACCACGTAAAGCTGACCATGAGAAAAGCATGGAGATTGCAACTCGATCCCTACTACTTTCAAGGACTGTCCCTGAGCATTGTTAATGGACATTGCAAATAGCAGTTGAACTGGAAACTGGAGGTGTTTCAAATCAAAAAACAAATCAAATGGAATGAGTGGAATTCTTGGAATGAAAATGTCCTCTCCTTCGGCACATCCTGTTTCTGAGCTGTGTATCTAACCCTATCCTGTGTGATAATGTCTGCTGAGCTGTGTACCTAATCCTCTCCTGTGTGATACTTTCTGCTGAGCTCTGTATCTAATCCTATCGTGTGTTACTGACTGCTCAGCCGTGTATCTAATCCTCTCCTGTGTGATACTGACTGCTGAGCCGTGTATCTAACCCTATCCTGTGTGATACTGACTGCCTGCTGAGCCGTGTACCTAATCCTATCATATGTGTTATTGACAGCTCAGCTGTGTATCTAATCCTATCCTGTGTGATACTGACTGCTGAGCCGTGTATCTAACCCTATCCTGAGGGATACTGACTGCCTGCTGAGCCGTGTACCTAATCCTATCAAGTGTGTTATTGACTGCTCAGCCGTGTATCTAATCCTATCCTGTGTGATACTGACTGCTGAGCCGTGTATCTATTCCTATCCTGTGTGATACTGACTGCTGAGCCGTGTACCTAATCCTATCCTGTGTGATACTGACTGCTGAGCCGTGTACCTAATCCTATCCTGTGTGATACTGACTGCTGAGCCGTGTACCTAATCCTATCCTGTGTGATACTGACTGCTGAGCCGTGTACCTAATCCTATCCTGTGTGATACTGACTGCTGAGCCGTGTACCTAATCCTATCCTGTGTGATACTGACTGCTGAGCTGTGTATATATTCCTATCCTGTGTGATACTGACTGCTGAGCCGTGTATCTAATCCTATTCTGTGTGATACTGTCTGCTGAGCCGTGCATCTAATCCTATTCTGTGTGATACTGTGTGCTGAGCTGTGTATCTAATCCTATCCTGTGTGATACTGACTGCTGAGCCGTATGTCTAATCCTCTCCTGTAGTAGAAAACACCGTGTGCACTATTGAGCTGTGTATCTAATCCTATTCTGTGTGATACTGTCTGCTGAGCCGTGCATCTAATCCTATTCTGTGTGATACTGTGTGCTGAGCTGTGTATCTAATCCTATCCTGTGTGATACTGACTGCTGAGCCGTGTATCTAATCCTATCCTGTGTGATACTGACTGCTGAGCCATGTATCTAATCCTATCCTGTGTGATACTGACTGCTGAGCCGTGTGTCTAATCCTCTCCTGTGTGATACTGACTGCTGAGCCGTGTATCTAATCCTATCCTGTGTGATACTGACTGCTGAGCTGTGTATCTAATCCTATTCTGTGTGATACTGACTGCTGAGCCGTGTATCTAATCCTCTCCTGTGTGATACTGACTGCTGAGCTGTGTATCTAATCCTCTCCTGTGTGATACTGACTGCTGAGCTGTGTATCTAATCCTATCCTGTGTGATATTGACTGCTGAGCCGTGTATCTAATCCTCTCCTGTGTGATACTGACTGCTGAGCTGTGTATCTAATCCTCTCCTGTGTGATACTGACTGCTGAGCTGTGTATCTAATCCTATCCTGTGTGATACTGACTGCTGAGCTGTGTATCTAATCTTATTCTGTGTGTTACTGACTGCTGAGCCGTGTATCTAATCCTATCCTGTGTGATACTGACTGCTGAGCTGTGTATCTAATCTTATCCTGTGTGATACTGACTGCTGAGCTGTGTATCTAATCCTATCCTGTGTGTTACTGACTGCTGAGCCGTGTATCTAATCCTATCCTGTGTGATACTGACTGCTGAGCCGTGTATCTAATCCTATCCTGTGTGATACTGACTGCTGAGCTGTGTATCTAATCCTATCCTGTGTGATACGGACTGCTGAGCTGTGTATCTAAATGCTATCCTGTGTGATACTGACTGCTGAGCTGTGTATCTAATCCTATCCTGTGATACTGCCTGCTGAGCTGTGTATCTAATCCTCTCCTGTGTGATACTGACTGCTGAGCTGTGTATCTAATCCTATCCTGTGTGATACTGACTGCTGAGCCGTGTATCTAATCCTATCCTGTGTGATACTGGGCTCCCCCTGCAGTCTGTGTCAGAGGGTGGTCTGTGTTGGCACGGTAATAAATTGTTATTTCCAGCTTTACAGAAGGACGATAACACCATAGAAATGATAAGAATAATAGGCTAAATTTTTTGGTGAATTGGAACGCACGGGGTTAAAATTTGGCCTCACAACATAGCCTATGACGCTCTCGGGGTCCAGACGTGTGACTGTGCAAAATTTTGTGGCTGTAGCTGTGACGATGCAGATGCCAATCCCGTACATACACAGATACACACATACACACACATTGTGCTTTATATATTAGATCTACACATCCTTTTTCTAAGCAACAGGTGAATTAATCTGTAGACCCTTTTCATTTCTAGGGGGTCCTACTGATGCCTAAATGCATGAGTTTTCATTGTTTCATTTTACAGGAACCAATGTAATCTGTTTTTGTTTTTTTTTTAAGAAATTTAAAGCGTAAAAACAAAAAAATGAACTGAAATGTAAATATAAAAAGGTAATAAAAGGTAGTAAAAGATAGCCCCTTCCGTTAATGTGCATGCGTTGGTAGTGGCTGTGGCAGACATAACCAAGGGTGGGACGTTAGAAGATATGATGCAATTTCAAACGTCCATTGCAAGGTTACTTTGTATTGTGGTTTAGATGCCTAGAGAAATCCGCTTACTGGTACTTATTATGGGACTCATCGCTTTGATGGGAAGGAAAGTATTTAAAAAAAAAAAAAAAAAAAAAAAAACAGAAAAGGAAACCATTGAGGTGATTCTATTCTGATTGGGGCTGGGCATGGAATATAGGCTGGTATGAATGCAAGCGTGTAGGCGCATGTTCACACCTGCGCAAGCGTGTAGGCGCATGTTCACACCTGCGCAAGCGTGTAGGCGCATGTTCACACCTGCTCAAGCGTGTAGGCGCATGTTCACACCAGCGCAAGCGTGTAGGCGCATGTTCACACCAGCGCAAGCGTGTAGGCGCATGTTCACACCAGCGCAAGCGTGTAGGCGCATGTTCACACCAGCGCAAGCGTGTAGGCGCATGTTCACACCAGCGCAAGCGTGTAGGCGCATGTTCACACTAGCCACTAAAAGGATATTGTATACAGCCGCACTCAATTATCACTGTGGTGAACTTTTGTGCAAAACAATAAAAACCTATATTTGGAAGGACCCCTCACAAATGCGGCGGTATACTATGTCCTTTAAGTACCCGGGTCTGACTCCAGTCTAGCCAGCACCGCTACCTGCGCATCGTTCCGACTATCCACATTGGCCACTAAACAGAGACAACCCAAGATAAAAAGAACAGGAAATAAACAGCACGAGTGCATGAGAATATCGGGCTCTTCATTAGCACCATTTTGCTCAAACGTAAAAGCCATCCCACCGCGTCACGGTGACCCTATTCAGGACGGTCCTAAGCGCTAATATTAAAGCCTTACCATGTGTCTAATGACGTAAATGTGAATAAGGGCCAAGCAAAGCATTGCTAACTAAGGCCTGTTTCACACATCCATTTTTCCCCCATCAGTCAAAATCTGCTGTTTTTTTTTAAAAAAAAAAAACAGATCTGCCATTTTTCTTGGCGGATCCGTTTTTTCCCCCATTGACTTGTATTAATGGCGGTTGGTCATCCGTTCGATCCGTTTTTTTTACGGATCCGCCAAGATTTTGCCATCTGCTGAGCGGACAGGACGGACAATGAAACGTTTTCTCTCTCAACGTTGTGGTCAGTACCGGAACGGATCCGTTGTCTGCCATTTTTCTTGGCGGATCCGTTTTTTCCCCCATTGACTTGTATTAACAGCGGTTGGTCATCTGTACGATCCGTTTTTTTACGGATCCGCCAAGATTTTGCCGTCTGCTGAGCGGACAGGACGGACAATGAAACGTTTTCTCTCTCAACGTTGTGGTCAGTACTGGAACGGATCCGTTGTCTGCCATTTTTGCGGATTTTAACTGACCAAAAAAACTGATGTGTGAAACAGGCCTAAGCACCGGATATTATTTCCATGCACTATTGCTATTTATTTACTCATTTTGTTTTTGTCTGAGAAGGAAAATATAGTCAGTGTCAGTAGCAAAGGCCCCATGAAGATGTGAACACGGCCCAATCATAGATGCGGGAAGACATGCGCATATTCCTGTCCTTTATGCTCCATCTCACTCAGACCAATGTTACTCATTGGGGCAGTGCTGAGAACTGATTTTTTTCACTGATTGATTCTGACAGAATCAGAGTATGGAAGACACTCACTCATTCACCTCTATGGGTGCCTGGAAAACAGACTGCATTCGGATGACATCTGAGTGCAGTCTGATTTGGGCAGAATGGAGAAGATGGAGACGGTTCATACAGGGCATTAGCCCCATGGAGAATTATTTATGTGCAGATTTGGCGGTATGTTTTCTGTTGGAATAAGGGGGCTCAGCCTCAGTGTTCCCTACGTTGTTGGGGGGAGCAGGCTGATGCCAGAGTACAGGTGTTTGCATCAGACGCCAACACTCCCATCAGTCCTGGATGGGAAGAGAAGCAATTTAATGAAATGTTGGGCTCTTTTCAGAGATAAAAAAAAAAACATACTGCAAATCCCCGGAGTCTGGCACATGGCTCTGACCCGAGGCAAAGTGCAAGCACAGGAGCAGTGAGTGGTGGGAGAGTCTGGGCATGGACACAGGGAGTGGATGGCACGATGACAGATGATGTCTGCGCCGCTCGCGATTGCATCAGCACACAGGACATCGCCGGAGCCAGGAGCTGCACCAGAGCCGGCTGCTGCAGCCAATGGATAGAATGAATGACTTACTGTGAGCGGCTGCGGCGGTCGTCTCCTCTCTGCTGCTCGGCGCGGCCTCTGACCTTTGATCACTGCTGGACGGGGCGCACTGCTGAGCCAGCTGTCATTTGTGGTAGGGGGCGAACCTCCTCCAGCCCAATTCTTTCAGGCATCAAATTACCCCCCCTTCCCCCGGTCTACCTTAAAAGCAGTGACGTCACGGGTCATGGGTACGGATCACGTGATGTGGTGAAGCCGGCGGCGGCCATGTTGGAAACGGAGGTGGACGTAGCTGTCGTAGTAGAGCAATGCCCACTACGTGCGCTGCCTTTGGGTGTTCCAACAACTCTAGGAGAGACATCCATGTTACCTTCCATAGGTAGGTGTGAGGGACCTGCAGACAAAGTTGTGCCCACTGCTCGGGACAGCCCTGGTGCACCATGCCACACACTCAGCCCTATGTGGTTTCGGAGAAGGGGTCGCTTTGGGGTCTTTCTGCAGTTCTAGCCCCTCAGGGACTCTGCACTAGAAGACAAAGTGCCCATTTTCTCTCTAGGGAGCTGCCCTGTGCGCAGTCCTCTCCAGCCACACATCGGGTATTTCCACATTCGGGGGTTATTGCTGTACAAATTGTGGGGTCCGTTTCCTCCCATTACCCCTTGTGAAAATGAAAAATGTACAACTCCAATAACTTTTTGGTGTAAATGTTTTCATTTCCAGGACCCAGCATTGCAGACCCCGTAAAGAACCTGTGCTCATTAACCTAGACACAATCCTGGGGGGAGTGTGCTTACTAAAATGGGGTATCTGCTGCCCCGGCCCCTCAGGAGCTCTGCAGGTGGCCAAATAGTCCAGACCTACTAACACTCGAAAAGCCAAACAACGTCTCTTCCCAGCCGGCCGCTTGTCCAAGCAGTAGTTGGTGACAATATAGGTCAAAATGTACGTACCCGAAATTTTAATTTTGTCAAGGCTGTAGCCAGCACACAATGGGTTAATTAAGTTAGCTCCCTACTCAGAAACCAAAGACATGCTAAACAGCAGTAATGAATAAATTATACAAATTAGCTTAATGATTTCCACTCCTCCAGGACACAGAATAAAGCAGGTAGAACACACACACCTTATACAACCCCTGGCAAAAATTATGGAATCACCGGCCTTGGAGGATGTTCATTCAGTTGTTTAATTTAGTAGAAAAAAGCAGATCACCGACATGGCACAAAACTAAAGTCAATCCAATTGGCAACTTTCTGGCTTTAAGAAACACTAAAAGTAATCAGGAACAAAAAATGTGGTAGTCAGTACTGGTTACTTTTTTAAACCAAGCATAGGGGAAAAATTATGAAGTCACTCAATTCTGAGGGAAAAAATTATGGAATCACCCTGTAAATTTTCATTCCCAAAACGAACACCTGCATCAAATTAGATCTGTTCTTTAGTCTGCATCTAAAAAGGAGTGAGCACACCTTGGAGAGCTGTTTCACCAAGTGGACTGACATGAATCATGGCTCCAACGCGAGAGATGTCAATTGAAATGAAGGAGAGGATTATCAGACTCTTAAAAGAGGGTAAATCATCACGCAATGTTGCAAAAGATGTTGGTTTTTCACAGTCAGCTGTGTCTAAAATCTGGACAAAATACAAACAACATGGGAAGGTTGTTAAAGGCAAACATACTGGTAAACCAAGGAAGACATCAAAGCGTCAAGACCGGAAACTTAAAGCAATATGTCTCCAAAACAGGAAATGCACAACAAAACAAATGAGGAACGAATGGGAGGAAACTGGAGTCAACGTCTGTGACCGAGCTGTAAGAAACCACCTTAAGGAAATGGGATTTACATACAGAAAAGCTAAAAAAAAGCCATCAACACCTAAACAGAAAAAAACAAGGTTACAATGGGCTAAGGAAAAGCAATCTTGGACTGTGGATGACTGGATGAAAGTCATATTCAGTGATGAATCGCGAATCTGCATTGGGCAAGGTGATGATGCTGGAACTTTTGTTTGGTGCCTTTCCAATGAGATTTATAAAGCTGACTGCCTGAAGAGAACATGCAAATTTCCACAGTCATTGATGATATAGGGCTGTGTTATGAATGGGTCACTGAGGAGGAAAACTAAACAAGCTAAGTCTCAGAAAACCAGAGAGGTTGGTAACTATGCAGATTGCAGACCCCTGATCCTAACCACACAACTAGCAGCAGCCGTGGAGCGTTCCTACGATGACTCTAGACGCCTCGTCACAGCCGGAGGACTAAATAAGCCTAAAGCAAGAAAAGGGGAAAACTAACTGCCCCAGAGCAGACCCCAAAGGAATAGACAGCACCCACACATGTATTGACGGTGAAACAAAATGAAAACACAAACACAGGCAGGAAAATAGGCTGAGCAAACGATGGAGCCCAAACTAACTAGAAAGGACAGGAAAGGAAAGACACTGTCTGCAATCTGCCCAAAAAACCCTACAAAAATAATGTCCAACACTTCTGATAACAAAATTAACCCTGAAGTCACTAGACTTCTCCCACTATATCAGCACTCTGAAATATTCTGAGACAGAGCAAAAAAGAGGCCAATCTAATAAGGGACAAAAAGCTAATTGGCAAATACAGATAAATAAGAGTGGAAATTCAGCACAGCCCCAGCTGGGGCTGGCTGACCACACAAAGAACTGAATAGACCAATGAAATCAAGTGTGAACATTAGCAGAAACATTTAGCTTGAGTTGACTGGAACAGAGCTGAAAACCAAGACCTGAAAAGCCAGAAGGAATCACCAGCACCAGAATAGGGTTTCGGCTGTCTTAAATACAGTCTGAGATTCCAGAGATCCAATCGTTATCCTCATCATCAGGTGGCAGATCTCTACTAATTAAATCAACCTCAGTACCTCCTGTTACCACCAGAGGGAGCCCGGAAGGAGAACTCACAACTGGTAGACCGGAAAATGAGTTCACAACAGGGCTGCATGTCAGGTAAAGGCACTGGGGAGATGGCTGTCATTACATCTTCAATAAATGCACAAGTTTATGTTGATATTTTGGACACTTTTCTTATCCCATCAATTGAAAGGATGTTTGGGGATGATTAAATCATTTTTCAAGATGATAATGCATCCTGCCATAGAGCAAAAACTGTGAAAAAAAGACACATAAGGTCAATGTCATGGCCTGCAAATAGGCCGGATCTCAATCCAATTGAAAATCTTTGGTGGAAGTTAAAGAAAATGGTCCATGACAAGGCTCCAACCTGCAAAGCTGATCTGGCAACAGCAATCAGAGAAAGTTGGAGCCAGATTAATGAAGAGTACTGTTTGACACTCATTAAGTCCATGCCTCAGAGACTGCAAGCTGTTATAAAAGCCAGAGGTGGTGCAACAAAATACTAGTGATATGTTGGAGTGTTTTTTTTGTTGGTTTCTTTTTCATGATTCCATAATTTTTTTTTTCCTCAGAATTGAGTGATTCCATATTTTTTCCCCTATGCTTGGTTTAAAAAAGTAACCATTACTGACTACCACATTTTTTGTTCTTGATTTCTTTTAGTGTTTCTTAAAGCCAGAAAGTTTCCACTTGAATTGACTTTAGTTTTGTGCTATGTCTGTGATCTGCATTTTTTTTTTCTACAAAATTAAACAACTGAATGAACATCCTCCAAGGTTGGTGATTACATCATTTTTGCCAGGGGTTGTATGTGTGTAACAACACAGACATTTTATTAGAAGGGAGGAAAGTCCGTGCTACCTGTGGATGCCAAGAAATGTAAATTTTTATCTTACGTGGACGTCCTAGGGCCGTACATAATGGAGACTGGAAAGAAGGGAAGGATTAGGAACAACCTGCTGCTTCAAAATGTTTCTGCCAAAGGTCGACTCCTCAGATGATTTGATGTCTAATGAATGTAGAGGAAGAAGACCATGTGGCGGCTCTGCAGATATGTTCCAAGGGCACATGGCATAGTTCAGCCAGAGAAGTAGATATTAAACGTGTAGAATGAGCCCTTACACAATATGGATGATTTTGACTTTCAGGAAAATAGCAATCTTGGATTGAGTCTTTAATCCATCTGGCTAATGAACACTTATTGGCCTTGTTACCCATATTCTGACCTTTACATCATATAAAAAGATTCTCGGCATACCTGAATGATGGTTTTCTTTAGCTACAGAAGCACTATTTTTCTGACATTCAGAAGATAGGTTTTTCTTGCTCCTCCTTCTGTATATTGGGGATGAAAAGAAAGCCTGGCATGAGGCTTAGAACATATCCTGTAAGCATGAGTTGTTTGGACCATCAAACGAGCTTTGTAAGAGAGGCCCTTATGAAACCGGGACTGAAGGAACTGCATAACTGAATATAATGAGTAAGCCGGTAAGCGGAAACTGGATCACCAGGTATTGTATATTTTTCAAACTAGAATAAATCTTTGTGGACGGACTTTGAGAAGCTAATAAGGCCTTGATTATTTAAATGCTACCACTCAGTCTCCAGATAGTCAGATGAGGCGTCTGCTGAAGTGAATGAATAATTGCCTACTGGTAGAGGTGGTTGGGAAGAAGAGGAAGCTTCCAAAACCTGTCCTATGATAGGCACAACACAAGCGGAAACCATGCCCAGCCTGGTCAGAATAGAATTATCTCAATGATTTCTGCTTGATCTTTCCTGATTTTCTTGAGTTCCTTCAGAACCATTGGAGGAGGAGAGACAGACGAATATCGCTTGCCAAGATATTTCATGACCGCCCACCGTTGATCTATTTTCTTGAGTGAACAGAACTTGTGGATTTTCATATTCTGAGTGGTGGCCATCACAATGGTATCTGGTGTCATCAACCTGGTGTAGATTTAAAGATTCAGACTCCTTTCCCAGGATGTACAATGTTCAAACTCAACTAGTCTACTCTGATATTGAATAATAAAGAAAACTTGGCCCTCAACTTCTAGAATATTTATTTGGATTTTTTAATGCAGCCAGAAAATAATAGACGTTTCGGCCTCACTGGCCTTCATCAGTAACAGTCTGCAGTATAGTAGTTAATCGCATTCAGTGCGATAATAGAAGTGACACCATAGTCACTTTAAATGTGCCTGGTCATGCACTAGGCGCTGGGCATGGAGCCTGAATCAAATAGTACCTGGGTGGGTGGGGGTGCCATGCAGACATCAGTGACCCAGAATCCACTGTTGATTAACAGCGATGAACTACTATACTGCAGTCTGTTATTGATGAAGGCCAGTGAGGCCGAAACGTCTATTTTCTGGCTGCATTAAAAAATCCAAATAAATATTCTAGAAGTTGAGTGCCAAGTTTTCTTTATTATTCATGTATGATGTGGGGCCCTACATGAGCACCTTCTGAAGTTGTGCATACGCTGATATTGAAGCGGCCCTGAATGTGGACTGCTGGGATGTTATCCAGATACAATTCTACCCAAGCAAAAAGGCAGATGACCTCACTTCTAGGGATGTACACCTTGTTGCTCATGTGGAAGAAAGATTCAAGATTGTCTGTTTGGCCTATAATATGCCTCAATCATAGGTGATTCTGAAAGTTAAGGTCTAATCGGACAGCCTTCAGTTCTCTCTAATTGTCTACAAGGGCTTCCTAACCCGAGTTTGACACATCTGTTTAAGGACTCTAGGATGTTGTGGACTCAGAGACTTGCCATTCCAAAGACTTTTGTATTTGGCAACATCTTTATTACCTTATCCAGAGAAGAAAAACTTCTGTCCCAGAGCGAAAGAATATTTGACTGGAGGATTCTGAAGTCAGCCCTTGCCCAGGATACTGCTTCCAGCAAGGAGATCAAGGAGCCCAGCTGTCATCACAGTTCTGACCAACCCTAGATTGCTGTAGAGAAGAAGACTGACATCTGTTAGGAGTTTGTGAATTCTGTTGCCTATTAACCTCATGTCTTTGGAGTTGATCACAATGCCCTGATGGGTTATTTCCCTGGAGTGATCGAGCTGAGACTTTTTTTTTGTTGAGTGAAAATCTGTGATTGAAAAAACTTTCAAAGTGATCTGAAGATGCAAATGAAGGTCTTTCTCTGTTTGCGCCAGCCGTTCAGATTGGGAACATTTATACTCTGGAGTCTGAGGGCTGCTGTCAAGACCACTGCTACTTTTGTGAAAACATGAAGTGCTACTGAAATTCTGAAGGGAAAACATGGAAACTGAAAGTGATAGTTGAGAATTCAGCAGAACTTTCTGTGTGTTGGAAGAATTAGAACATGCAGGTAAGCATCTTGGAGACCTATATAGACCATAAAGTAACATTATTGGATTATGGAGGTTACTGAACAAATATCTTGAATTTATTCTTCAGGAGAACCTTGTTTAGGAAAGTCAGATCGATAAGACGCCATCTGCCAGAGAGATTGGGAACTGCAACAATTTTGGATTACATCCCTGAAAACTTCTGATGAATAGAAACAGCTTCTAGAGCACCCTTTGAGACAAACACTTGAACAAGTTGGAGAACTATAGAACTCTGACCAGTGCTGAGGAGGAATCTGGCTGGAGGATATTGACTGAATTACAGAGAATAACCTCTTTTATAAGAGAAGTTACTCAGGCATCCAAAGATGTGCTGGACCAGACCTGAGAAAACCCGGACAATCTTTCATCCATAGGAGAAAAAAGACCTGTAACGTTGAAAGCCATTCTGACTTCGATTTGAGGGTGTTTTTCTTGGACCGCTGGAGTCTGGCTTTGGTCTGATAAACCTTCTATTTGAGAAGCGCCTCTTCTATTTTAAACTTGGACAAAAGAACTTAAACAGTTTCCTTATAGTCCAAAGGAAGAGCCTTTCCCTTCACTGATGGATTTTAACATGTCCTCTAGCTGGGGTCCAAACAAGATGAAGGGCTGAAAAGGAAAACCACAAAAATGATTCATAAACAAAACATCCCCAGACCAGTGCTTAATCCATAGGGCCCATATTGCTGAATGAAATGCAGTCAAGGTATCTGGAAGCAAATTTCAGACTGTCTACAGGACTATTACATACAAAATTTGCAGCTGATTTAAGAAGAGGCACGTTGACAAGAATCTGTTCCCTTGGAACAACCTGCTCGATTTCTGAAGCTAACTCACTGAGCAAGAACCTATTTTCTCCCAGAACTATAGAAAATTCAACTGTAGAAGCAGCCATAGAGTGCAAATTTTAACCAAATAATCTGCTTTCCTATCCATAAAATTTGAGTAAAAAAAACTCTTCTGAGGGAAAGATGAACGTCATTTTGCTGGTAGAATGTCTTAATTCTTGAAAAGTCTCAGAGCTGATCTTTTATCAAGCCTAGAGAAAAGCTGCTTTAGACTAGGGAGATGCAGACCTACTTTGTAGACTTTAACAAATTAGATGTTCTAGAAACAAAGTTGTTTACCCATGTTTTTGCAAAGGATCCGGCCCCTTTTTGCAGTTTTGTGTGAAATGTCGTCCAAGTTGCCTTGTCAGAGCACTAAAAATGGAGAGGCTGTGGGATAGAAGCGGAAGAACACCAACAACTGACTTATGGGTGCAGCACAGCTTCATTCTCGGCAAGGCGCATGCGTGCAACCACGACATCTGCCAAGAGTTAGGGCACGATGAAGCGAAAAATAGGGAGCCAGTAAGAGCAGCACACGTTTACAGAGTGCAGCAAAAGCTACAACAAATACATTTACTAGTGCAATGACAGCCGGGATAGAAAAGGAATCCTCCTCCTACATATGCAGCAGAGCCAGGGAGGGACATCAGAGCACCTCCTGTACCACAGAGCCGAGGGACAGGAAAAAGCCCCATGTCCACAGCGCTGCGCCATGGGACAGGATAATGTTTCATTTACATAGCAAATTACGCAAATTGTCTCTTCAGAGAGGAAGAGGACTAGAACTCTAGTGCCACCTATTGGAGGTAGCAATCCTAAAAGTCAATGTTGACCCTTTAACGAGCCTAGTTACATGACTTAGGATAAAAGCCAAACCAGAATCTCCATTTGCAGACACTGTGTTTCGGGGTACTGCCCCTCATCAGTGCAAAGTGGGAGATCTGGTTTGGCTGTGAGAGAGGCGTCTGACCGATATCCAAGAAGTATAATTTCTCCTTGCGGAGAATGACATGCTAAGCATGTCGAGGTGAGGAGACTTAAAGCCGCAATGCTCCTCTGGGAAATATGCTAATTATGCAAATTGTCTCTTCAGAGAGCAAGAGGACTAGAACTCTAGTGCCACCTATTGGAGGTAGCAATCCTAAAAGTCAATGTTGACCTTTTAACGAGCCTAGTTACATGACTTAGGATAAAAGCCAAACCAGAATCTCCATTTGCAGACACTGTGTTTCGGGGTACTGCCCCTCATCAGTGCAAAGTGGGAGATCTGGTTTGGCTGTGAGAGAGGCGTCTGACCGATATCCAAGAAGTATCATTTCTCCTTGCGGAGAATGACATGCTAAGCATGTCGAGGTGAGAAGACTTAAAGACGCAATGCTATTTACTACTGCTATTTACATAGCAGTAGTGGAATAGAAACTTTCTTCTGTTTTTGTCTTGTCTTTTTAAAAAACCAAACAAACCATGTCTTCTGATCTAGCCATAAGAAACAAAAATAACCTGTAGGAATGAAAATTGTTAAGCTAGTTTGTATAATTTATTCAGTACGTCTTCTTAAGTAGAACTAATTAACCCTTTGTGTGCTGCTGTAAGACTTCCAGGAAATAGGGTATGCTTATTAAATTCTGGGATCCATTTTTTATCATTAACCCCTTCACCTTGGGACATTTTCTGTGTTTTTTTTTTTCCTTTTCTTATTTTCGTCCCCATCTTCCAAAAGCCATAACTTTTTTTTTTTTAATTTTTCTATCAATATTGCCATATGAGGGCTTGTTGTACATTTAAATGACACCATTGATTTCACTATATAGTGTACTGGAAAACGAGAAAAAAATTCCAAGTGTGGTGAACTTGCAAAAAAAAATGATATTCCACAATTAGGTTTTTTTTGGATTTTTTTATTTTATTTACTGGGTTCACTATATGGTAAAACTGCGCTTGCATTATGATTCTCTAGGTCAGTACGAGTACGCCGATACCAAACGTATAGTTTGTATTTAAGGGGTGAAAAACAAAATCCAAAACTTGTACGAAAAAAAGTTTTTGCTTTTGTATGCAATTTCCATTTCTTTATCGCCTTATTGGGGGACACAGATTACCATGGGTGTATGCTGCTGCTGCTAGGAGGCTGACACTATGCAAAACAAGAAAATTAGCTCCTCCCCGGCAGTATACACCCACCGACAGGCACCAAGCACCTCAGTTTGTGCTTAGTGTCTGTAGGAGGCGGACCGGGATCTCCCCAGATCCGCAGTTTTTAATCCAATTTTTCTTTCAGGTTTAGCTTGAACTTTTTAATCTTTTCCTTCTTTTATCTTTTAGGTTTTTTCCAGTGGGAAACAGGGTATAGTTATCACCCTGATTTCCTATATCATGCGGCTGAGCGAGCAGTGTGGTGTCACCCACATCGCAACTCTCAGTACTGCAGGCAGGACTTTTCCCTATCACCTTCCGGTGATAAGGGTTGTGGACAGGTGGCTGGTCCTTGCCGAATCCCCCTCCTCACCCCTTTCTCGGGACAGGGCTGAGAGGAAGACGGCGATCGCAGGTGTTTCAAGCCGTCTTCTGCAGGATGCGGGTACAGAGGACTCCTTCCCCTCCCAGCGGCCTACCGTTTCCCCGTGGGCCCCTGTGGTCATCCTCTTCTGGGACGTCAGGTAAGTGCCTGTACGTTCCCTCCGGCCCCGCATAAGCTTCAGTGCATGGGAGAAGAAAAAAGGACCTTGGTGAGGTCCACAGCATTTGAATCTCCCGCCCTTTCTGCCTGCCGCGCGCTCACACAGCCGCTTGCGCTCCTCCCCTTCCCCTGCTCTAGTCAGGGAGACTCTGGGGTTCCCCTCACTCACCGCAGCGTCGCAAGCAGCAGGACCGCGATCAGATGGCCACTTCCTTAGCGCGGTATGTCGGGGTCGGCATGGGGCTGCGGCGCCGTCACTTTCGCTTTCACTTTCCCCTCAGCGCGGCGAATTCTTCTGCTCCCTCCTCCCTTCCTAGCGCACTCCTTTCAGCGCGCCTTTTCTAGCCCATCACAGGGCTTCTTTCTCTTTGAGATGCCAGCCTCCCCCTTCTGCCATGCCCTCTCCGTCGCTATTAACCACTCACGGCGCAGCCGCTAAGCTCCGCCCCCATCTAGCACAAGGATCTCCTGTTCCTAATCACTCCTTCCTGCGCTGCTTGGGGGACACTTTGGCGTTTCTTCTGCTGCTCGCACAGAATCTCGGTAGGCTCTGCTCTGAGGCAAGGATTAGCTCTCCTCGGCAGTTATTCCCTAATTCCTGCGGCCATTCAGTGCAGTTTACTTATGCCCAACCCTTCAGGGGATCTCTGCTTCAGGCCCACCGCTACCTATTACGCCTGTGCGCGCTGTAAAAAGAAGTGGGCATCGGGTCAGTCGTCCCCATTCTGCCCCCCCTGCAGTCCTTCAAATATGTCAGCATCTCAGGAACGCACAGAGTCCCGGCCTGAGGGCGCTCTTCCCTCCTCTCTCCCCCCGGAGTGGGCCGTTACAAGTTACAATGTCACAGTCTGTTTCTGATTTGACAAAAGTATCACAGTCGCTGGTCCAGGTCTTAGAACGATTACCTCAGCTATCCTCAGCCACCTCTGCCCCGACCGCCTCTCGGGGTGAGTCGTCCGCACCTGACCGCGACCTTCAGAGAGATAGACAGGGTAGGACTTCTAGGAAGCGGGCTCTGTCCACTTCGTCCTCGAGCTCGCAGGGCCCTTCCGCTCCCAGGCCTCCTTCTCCTTCCTCGGATGACAACCTTCAGTCAGGCGATGATTCTCAATCGGAAGCTAGTTCTGAGGGGAACAGCGTTTCTAAAACGCGGGACATGGTCGATAGTCTTATTGCAGCTATCTTCCAAACACTAAAAATTAAACAGGATGAGGCTCCACCTCAGGAATGCTCGGTTCTCCTTAAACGAGCAAGACCTCCGTCTCGAACCTTTCCCAATCACAACGATTTCGATACTACCTTATCCAAACACTGGGAGCGCCCTGAGCAACGTTTCTCAGGCCGCAAGTACTTGGACGTTCTGTACCCCTTTGACGCAGAACTGCTCTCAAAGTGGTCCAAGGCTCCCGAGATGGATCCTCCAGTTTCCCGGATAGCCTCAAAAACGGTGCTCTCTCTACCAGATGGGGCATCGCTCAAAGATCCTTCTGACAGGCAGATTGAATCTCTAGCTAAATCTATCTTTGAGGCATCTGGCGCCTCTCTCTGCCCTATTTTCGCATCCGCCTGGGTGGCGAAAGTCATTTCCGCTTGGGCAAAAATTCTTCGCAGAGGCATCTTAGCGTCAGCTCCTCAAGACGAGTTGGCGGATCTTGCAGATCAGATTAACCATGCGGGTAAATACCTTTTGGCCGCCTCCTTGGACGCGGCCGGCTGCGTAGCAAGGGCTAACAGCAACATAGTAGCTGTACGCCGAGTCCTCTGGCTAAAGTCATGGAATGCGGACACTACTTCAAAAAAGTCGCTTACCAATCTGCCATTCCATGGCTCTAGACTCTTTGGAGCAAAGCTGGATCAGATAATTTCCGATGCCACTGGAGGTAAAAGTACTTCGCTTCCCCAATCTCGACCAAAACGTTTTTTGAACAGAAAGGGTTTTCGACCATTCAGGCCCTTTCGTCCCTTCTCTGCCACGGAGAGAGCCACTCAACAGGATCGGCCGCCCGCCACCAGGGAGCGGGATCAGAGGAAACCTTCCTACAAACCCGCTCCTCGCTGGAGATCTAGAGGACAATATTCCAGATCTGCAGGCGCCAATTCCGGCAGATTTTCGTCTAAGTGACGGGTCACCCCCACCTGGAATTTCTTCCAGGGTGGGAGGCAGACTTTCCTCTTTCGCGGATGCTTGGCTGTCCGTTGTCGACGACGCTTGGGTCAGAGAACTCGTCGCATCCGGATACAAGATCGAATTTGCTTCACTCCCGAACAGACGGTTTTTCCGGTCTCGGCCTCCGCGACAGCGGGCCCAGATTCCGGGTTTTCTGCAGACCATTTCCTCCCTTCTTTCCGCCGGAGTCATTGTTCCCGTTCCCTCAAACGAACGGTTTTCCGGGTTCTACTCCAATCTCTTTGTAGTCCCGAAGATAGACGGCTCTCTTCGTCCTATTCTGGACCTCAAATTGCTCAATCGCCACGTGAAGATTCTTCATTTCAAAATGGAGTCTCTTCGGTCGGTGATTGCTTCCATGGAACCCGGTGAATTCCTCTGCTCGGTGGACATTCGGGATGCCTATCTGCACATTCTAATTTGTGCGCAGCATCAGAAGTATCTTCGATTTGCGTTTCAGGGAGACCACTTTCAGTTCACAGCTCTTCCTTTCGGCCTAGCTTCAGCTCCCCGTGTTTTCACGAAGGTGATGGCGACCGTCATGGCCATCCTTCGCTCCAGAGGGATCCTCATCATCCCTTATCTGGACGATCTTTTGATCAAGGGTTCGTCTCGCCAGGACTGTCTCCAGAGCCTTCAGATAACTCTGGACACTCTCAGCCGCCTAGGTTGGCTAGTCAACAAGGAGAAGTCCATTCTGATCCCCACCCAGCGTCTGACCTTTCTGGGCATGGAATTCGATACGAAGCTAGCCCGTGTTTTTCTTCCAAGGGAAAAATTTACAACTCTTTCCAAGGGCATCAGGACTCTCAAGAGGCCTGCTCCCATTCCCATTCGGTTCTGCATGAAGGTCCTGGGGAAGATGGTGGCTTCCATGGAAGCAGTACCCTTTGCGCAGTTTCATCTTCGCCCCCTCCAGCTGTCTCTGCTTTCAGCCTGGGACAAGACCACGATGTCCTTGGACCGTCCTATTCGGCTTCCTCTCAGAGTGAGGCAGTCTCTCACTTGGTGGCTACGGCCAGCGTCAGTTCTCCAAGGGAGGTCCTTCCTTCCGCCTCAGTGGCAAGTTATCACCACCGATGCGAGCCTTCGAGGATGGGGGGCCGTGTTCCATCAGAAAGCGGCCCAAGGACGCTGGAAGCCACAGGAGTCTCTCCTCCCAATCAATCTTCTGGAGATCAGAGCAATCTTCCTGGCCCTTCTTCATTGGCAGCCCCTCCTGTCCGGCAAGCCGGTCCGTATTCAGTCGGACAACGCCACGGCCGTGGCGTACATAAACCATCAGGGGGGCACGCGCAGCAAGCAAGTAATGTCAGAAGTGGCCAAGATATTCCGCTGGGCAGAACGTTATGTTCCGACAATCTCCGCCGTCCATATTCCAGGGGTGGAAAATTGGGCAGCCGACTTTCTGAGTCGCCAGGGCCTAGCGTCCGGCGAATGGTCCCTGCACCCCGCAGTCTTCTCTCAGATATGCGACCGTTGGGGCACCCCGGATGTCGATCTCATGGCATCTCGGATGAACCACAAGGTGCCGCAGTTCGTAGCCAGGTCCAGGGACCCTCTAGCCGTCGCATGCGACGCACTGGTGACTCCGTGGTCCCAGTTTCAACTTCCTTATCTGTTCCCGCCTCTGGCCTTGATCCCTCGAGTGGTCAAAAAGATAAATTCGGAAGGCGTACCAGTGATTCTAGTTGCTCCAGATTGGCCAAGACGGCCTTGGTACGCGGAACTGGTCAACATGCTCGCGAACGTCCCCTGGAGGCTTCCAGACCGTCCAGACTTTCTCTCGCAAGGCCCCCTTTACCATGAGAATTCTCAGTCTCTGAGTTTGACGGCATGGCCGTTGAGACCGCAATTCTGAAGGAATCAGGTCTGTCCAGTCAGGTTATTCAAACTATGATCAGAGCCAGGAAACCAGCCTCTTCCCGCATTTACTATAGGTACTGGAAGGCTTTTTTCCGTTGGTGCGATGATAAGAGTCTTCCCAATGTCCTTTTCTATCCCATCTATCCTTGGGTTTCTTCAGTCTGGGTTAGACGCGGGTCTGTCCCTCAGTACGCTCAAGGGCCAGGTTTCCGCTCTCTCTATCCTCTTCCAAAGAGAGCTAGCTTCTCTACCACAGGTCAAAACCTTTCTGCAAGGGGTTTCCGACGTGGCTCCTCCTCATCATTCGCCAATAGACCCGTGGGATCTCAACCTCGTTCTTGGCGCTCTCCAGAAGGCGCCGTTCGAGCCTCTCCAGGACATCCCTTTGTCCCTTCTCTCTTGGAAGGTCACCTTTTTGATCGCCATTTCATCCATCAGAAGAGTTTCTGAATTGGCGGCCTTGTCTTGTCGTTCCCCTTACCTGATTCTCCATCAGGACAAAGCCGTTCTCAGGCCCGTTCCTTCTTTTCTTCCAAAGGTGGTTTCCGCTTTCCATATCAATGAGGATATCGTCCTTCCTTCTTTTTGTCCGGCTCCATCGCATCCTCTTGAGAAGTCTCTCCACAAACTGGACGTAGTTAGAGCCCTGCGTGTCTATCTCGCCAGGACTTCTTCCTTTCGTCGGTCCGATTCCTTGCTGGTCATCTCTGAAGGTCGCCAGAAGGGCCTTCCGGCTTCCAAATCCACGATCGCTCGCTGGATTCGTTCTACCATTCTGGAGGCGTATCGTCTTCAGGAAAAGCGACCCCCTCCGGGAGTAAGAGCTCATTCCACCCGGGCTGTGGCGGCTTCGTGGGCTGCTCGTCACCAGGCCTCGGCCATGCAAATTTGCAAGGCCGCAACCTGGTCATCTTTGCACACTTTCACGAGGTTCTACAGGGTTCATACCCAGGCCTCGTCTGATGCTGTTGTTGGTAGGAAGGTTCTGCAGGCGGCGGTGGCTCACCAGCCGACCTAAGCCTTTCCGTTACTTTCGTTCCTTATTGCTGTTCCCACCCTTGGGACTGCTTTGGAACGTCCCATGGTAATCTGTGTCCCCCAATAAGGCGATAAAGAAAGATGGATTTTTGGATCTTACCGTAAAATCTCTTTCTTGGAGCCTTCATTGGGGGACACAGCACCCTCCCTGTTTAAGTTGTACCGTGTTGGGTCTTAGAGTCCCTTGTTGGGTTGGTACATATGTTTAGAGTTTTCTCGTTGCTTCTCCTACTGCTTTTTCACCAACTGAGGTGCTTGGTGCCTGTCGGTGGGTGTATACTGCCGGGGAGGAGCTAATTTTCTTGTTTTGCATAGTGTCAGCCTCCTAGCAGCAGCAGCATACACCCATGGTAATCTGTGTCCCCCAATGAAGGCTCCAAGAAAGAGATTTTACGGTAAGAACCAAAAATCCATCTTTTCGGCATTTTGGCCTAGGTGAGGGCTTATTTTTTGCTCGCCGAGCTGATGATTATACTGATACCATTTAGGGTTAGATACAATGTTTTGATCACCTCTTATTACATTTTACTGCAATGTTGTGGCGACCAAAAAACATAATTCTTCAATTTAAATTTTATTTTTTGTTACGCTGTTTAATAATCAGATTAATTTATCATATATTTTTGATCTGACTTTTCTGAATGCAGCGACACCAAATTTGTGTAATTTTTTTTCATTGTTTTTTACTGTTTTTATACAGTGTATTTTCAATGGGGCAAAAGGGAGGTGATTTGAACGTTTGTGTTTTTGTTCTTTTTTTCATATTTTAAAAAACTTTATTGTTTTACTTTATTTAGTAGTCCCCTTAGGAGACTTGAAGCTGCCATTGTCTCATCGCTTGTGATAGCAGGCAATCTCTTTGACATAGATTTTGCAAGTGCTGCTCTGAAGCTGGCCAGTTCTCCAGATCCTGGATCTGGTTGGCTTCAGTGTTCCTGCGGTACTCTGGTGGAGAAGCAAAGCAAGCAGCATTGGACAGTGTGCAATGTGGACAAGCAGCTCACTCATAAACAGGGCCGGCCCGAGAGATTACGGCGCCCTAGGCGAAACTATTTTGTTGCGCCCCTACTATTCTTGGCAGTAGGTGAAAACTTGGGATATAAATTTAGGAGCAAAATAAACCACAACAACAATGATTAATTAACTCTCTCCTAACTCTTTAATCTTCTGAGAAGTTGTATAGGACAAATATATACAAAGTAATCAATGACGCAAAACAAAAACGACCATGGGTAATTAAAATTTTTGTTTCCTTGCCTTTTTTTTTTAAAAGGATGACACTAAGTCACCGAGATTAATTTGTTTAGCAACTTCAGATTCTATCGAAATTGTTGCCAACCCAACCAACCTCTCTTGCGTCATATTTGCCCTTAAATATGTACACTTTTCTTTCCATCCCTAAAACTTTTTGCCTTCTGAAAAGATTTTTTATAATTTTTTCTATTTTTTCTCTGGCGCCCCCTTTGGGTCGGCGCCCTAGGCGGCCGCCTAGTTCGCCTATACGTTCGGGCCGGCCCTGCCCATAAAATAAGTTTGTAACGGCTTCTTCAAGACATCAAGGGAGGCATTCCCAGTAATGTTGTCCTGAAATCTTGCCACATGGCTGATATTTTTATTTTTTAAAGCTCGACTCCCTTTGTTGTCACGCTGTGGCCACCCTACAGTATCACAGGCCATCCAGAAAGTCAGTGCAGGCTAAAGCAGATTTCTATTACAGCAAAAAGAGAATGATTATGAATTACAGATTATTTAATCACTAGTGGGAGGGAGAGCTGCGACATATACCAAGGCTAGGACTGTACAGGGTCACTGCCAGCAGCCACAAATCCCACTACCTAGATTTTGCAATGATAGTGTTGTACTGACAATATTAGGTATTGTGCATTATACAGATTTCCATCAAACCCAGAAAGAAGAACACAATGGCTTAACCTTGTGAACAGAGAAAACTTCTTCCCAAGCCTGCACACCTTCTTATGTTCAAAACATTTTGAAGAATCGTGTTTTGACAGAACGGGGCAAACAGTGCGACTAAGAACAAATGCAGTACCAACTATCTTTATCTATCCGGGCCATATGGTGGAAAAGGTAAGCAACGGGCATTGGGCGTGTGTCACTGGGTAACAATCTACTCAAGTAGGATATGCTCATATAACATTCCGAGTCTATGTTGTAAGCATATCTGATGAATCAAAGAATGTACACCTTAGATGGAGAGATATACAGTGCCTTGCGAAAGTATTTGGCTCCCTGGAACTTTTCAACCTTTTTCCACATATCATGCTTCAAACATAAAGATACCAAATGTAAATTTTTGGTGAAGAATCAACGACAAGTGGGACACAATTGTGAAGTTGAACGAAATTTATTGGTATTTTAAATTTTTGTGGAAATTCAAAAACTGAAAAGTGGGACGTGCAATATTATTCGGCCCCTTTACTTTCCGTGCAGCAAACGCACTCCAGAAGTTCATTGTGGATCTCTGAATGATCCAATGTTATCCTAAAAGACTATTGATTATAAATATAATCCACCTGTGTGTAATCAAGTCTCCATATAAATGCACCTGCTCTGTGATAGTCTCAGGGTTCTGTTTGAAGCACAGAGAGCATCATGAAGAGAACACAACAGGTAGGTCTATGATACTGTTGTGGAGAAGTTTAAAGCCGGATTTGGATACAAAATGATTTCCAAAACTTTAAACATCCCTTTAAACGTGCAATATTATTTGGCCCCTTTAACTTAATACTTTGTTGCACCACCTTTTGCTGCAAGTCGCTTGGGGTATGTCTCTATCAGTTTTGTACATCGAGAGACTGAAATTGCCCATTCTTCCTGGGCAAACAGCTCAAGCTCAGTGGGGTTTGATGGCGATTGTTTGTGAAAAGCAGTTTTCAGCTCTTTCCACAGATTCTCGATTGGATTCAGGTCTGGACTTTGACTTGGCCATTCTAACACCTGGATATGTTTATTTGTGAATCATTCCATTGTAGATTTTGCTTTTGTTTGGGATCATTGTCTTGTTGGAAGACAAATCTCCGTCCCAGTCTCAGGTCTTTTGCAAACTCCAACAGGTTTTCTTCAAGAATGGTCCTGTATTTGGCTCCATCCATCTTCCCATCAATTTTAACCATCTTCCCTGTCCCTGCTGAAGAAAAGCAGCCCCAAACCATGATGCTGCCACCACCATGTTTGTCAGTGGGGATGGTGTGTTGAGGGTGATGAGCTGTGTTGCCTTTACGCCAAACATATCGTTCGGCATTGTTGCCAAAAAGATCGATTTTGCTTTCATCTGACCAGAGCACCTTCTTCCACATGTTTGGTGTGTCTCCCAGGTGGCTTGTTGCAAACGTTAAATGACACTTTTTATGGATATCTTTGACAAATGGCTTTCTTCTTGCCACTCTTCCATAAAGGCAAGATTTGTGTAGTGTACGACCGACTGTTGTCCTATGGACAGACTGTCCCACCTCAGCTGTAGATCTCTGCAGTTCATCAAGAGTGATCATGGGCCTCTTGGCTGCATCTCTGATCAGTCTTCTCCTTGTTTGAGATGAAAGTTTAGAGGGACGGCCGGGCCTTGGTAGATTTGCAGTGGTATGATACTTCTTCCATTTCAATATGATCGCTTGCACAGTGCTCCTTGGGATGTTTAAAGTTTTGGAAATCATTTTGTATCCAAATCCGGCTTTAAACTTCTCCACAACAGTATCATAGACCTACCTGTTGTGTTTCTTGGTCTTCGTGATGCTCTCTGTGCTTCAAACAGAACCCTGAGACTATCACAGAGCAGGTACATTTATATGGAGACTTGATTACACACAGGTGGATTATATTTACCATCATTAGTCTTTTAGGATAACATTGGATCATTCAGAGATCAACAATGAACTTCTGGAGTGAGTTTGCTGCACTAAAACTAAAGGGGCCGAACCGAATAATATTGCATGCCCCACTTTTCAGTTTTTGTATTTCCACAAAAATTTAAAATAGCACAATAAATTTCGTTCAACTTCACAATTGTGTTCCACTTGTTGATTCTTCACCAAAAATTTACATTTGGTATCTTTATGTTTGAAGCATGATATGTGGGAAGAGGTTGAAAAGTTCCAGGGGGCCGAATACTTTCGCAAGGCACTGTATCTAGATATACATACTTATTTTCCTCACTTTAGGTAGGTATGTATGTATGTAATACACTGCCTACTTTTGCAAGTTTTCCCACCTGCAAAGAATGGAGAGGTATTTAATTTTTATCGTAGATACACGTCAACTGTGAGAGAATCTTAAAAAAAATCCAGAAAATCACATTGTATGACTTTTCCATAATTAATTTGGATTTTATTGCATAGAATAAGTATTTGATTCAACAGAAAAACAGAACTTGCTATTTGTTATTGAAACCTTTGTTTGCAATTAGAGGTCAGACGTTTCCTTTAGATCTTGACCAAGTTTTCACTCACTACAGCAGGGATTTTGGCCCACTCCTCTATGTACAGATCTTCTCCAGATCTTTTAGGTTTTGGGACTTTCGCTCGGCAACATTGAGTTTCAACTTCCTCCAAAGATTTTCTGTTGGATCAGGTCTGGAGACTGGCTAGGCCACTCCAGGACCTTGTAATGCTTCTTACAGAGCCACTCCTTAGTTGCTCTGGCTGTGTGTTTCAAGTTATTTTCATTCTGGAAGACCCAGCTATGACCATCATCAATGCTGTTACGGAGGGAAGGAGGTTGTTGGCCAAAATTCTGCAATACATGACCCCATACATTCTCCCTTCTATAAGGTGCACTTGTCCAGTTCCCTTTCCAGAAAAGCACCCCCAAAATATGACGTTTCTACCACCATGCTTCCTATTTGGGACGTTGTTCTTGTGTTATACTCCTCCTTTTTCTTCATCCAAACACGGCGAGTGGAGTTGATACCAAAAATGTTCTATTTTGGTCTTACCTGACATGACCTTCTACCATGCCTATTCTGGATCATCCTGATGGTCATTGGCAAACTTCAAACGGGCCTGAACATGTGCTGGCGTGAGCAGGGGAACCTTGCATGCCCTACAGGATTTTAATCCATGACGGTGTAGTGTGTGATTAATCAAGGGCCAGTGTCAGCACCCAGCTCTCCCAGGAAAGTGCTGAGGCCCTGAGCAGGCAAGGCCCACTTGCCGTTGGGGACACCAGCGCACTATGGGGGCCCGATGCCATTGCCCGTGAGAGGCCCCCCCCCCCCCCCCGCTTGATTAGGGCCCCGGTACTTGCATCCCCTGACGAAGACCACGTGCCGAAACACGTGTTAGGATTAGGTGCCAGCCCAGCAGCAGGAGGAGATGAGCACAGGTGTTCTTTTGTCTATTTCTACTCTATGTAAACTGTGTTCCAAATTATTATGCAAAAAGAGTTTAGGAGTGATAAGGTTAGAATTTTTTTGTTTGTCATTTAAACTCATTGATGGTGATGTGTGTCAGGGCTCTTTATATCACTGAAAGCAATTGCAGATACCTGTGCAAATTAGTTTGGCAGGTGTGTCCAAATAAAGGCAAGACTACTTAAGAAGGCTGTTCCAGATTATTAAGCAGCCTACATTTTTTGCCAAAATGGGAAAGAAAAAGGATGTGTCGGCTGCTGAGAAGCAACAAATTGTGGAGTATTTAGGTCAAGGCATGACTACAATCAACATTGCCAAGACACTTCATCGTGATCATCGCACAGTCAAGAAGTATGTAGCTGATTCCCAGCACACACATGTGCGTGCTGATAAGGAAAAATTGAGGACTCTTTCCAACAGGCAATTGCGTCAGGTTAAAAGAGCAGCTGCAAAAATGCCTTGTCATAGCAGCAGACAAGTTTTTGAAGCTGCTGGTGCCTCCAACGTCCCCCCGAACAACAAGATGCAGGGTCCTTCAGAGGTTTGCAGCTGTGCGTAAGCCATCCTGTCGACCACCTCTATCCACTGCACACAAGCAGAAACGGCTCCAGTGAGCCAAACGATACATGAAGACTGACTTCCAAACTGTTTTGTTCACCGATGAGTGCCGTGCAACGCTCGATGGTCCAGATGGATGGAGTGGAGGATGGCTGGTTGATGGACACCCCATGAAAACACGGCTAAGGCGCCAACAAGGAGGAGGTGGAGTAATGTTTTGGGCTGGAATCATGGGGAGAGAGATTGTGGGCCCCTTTAGGATCCCTGAAGGGGTAAAGATGAACTCCATAATCTATGTGGAGTCTCTAAAACAGCACTTCCTGCCATGGTTCAAGAGGAAGAACCGTGCTTTCTGCAGCAAGATCAATTTCATGCATGATAATGCACCGTCTCATGCTGCAAATAACACATCTGCATCTCTGGCTGCTATGGGAGGACAAACTTATGGTGTGGCCACCATCTTCCCCTGACCTCAACCCCATTGAGAACCTCTGGAGCATCATCAAAAGGAGTGTCTATGATGGCGGGAGGCAGTTCACATCTAAGCAACAGCTCTGGGAGGGTATTGTGTCCACATGCAAAACAATTGAAGCACAAACCATCCAAAAACTGACAAATTCAATGGACGAGAGAGTTCAGAAGCTTCTTTCTAACAAGGGGTCCTATGTGCAAATGTAACATCACCTAGAATAAAGTTTTGACTTGAAAACTGATTTCATTTTGTAATAAGCTGATAATGCTTATAATTTCACAATTGACCATTTTTTTTGTTCAAAATAAAAAGGTTGAAAACTCTGCTGTGCATAATAATTTGGAACATGCATTTTGAGTGTTTCTTATTTTTAAAAATATACTGTTTTTCATAGGCAGTTTGTTCAAAAACATTGCAATTATACTAGAATATTAGATGACTGGAAAATAACAATGACTGCAATTCATATAGGTAATTTAGAGATAATATGAGGAAATATTTTTGGCATAATAATTTGGAACACAGTGTATGCGTATTTGTACTTTGACTAATCTTGTAGACATATGCGTATCAGGCTTTAGATATCACATGGGACCTTTTCCACGGAACCCAATACCTTCTACATTCACCTGCTATACATTTTTACTACATCTTGGCTATATAATTTTTTATAGGCTTTCTAGTATTCATATATAGCTATTTCCTTATACCACTCTTTCTTGGCTTATATAGGTCACCTTCTTGCAGTACTTACCTCTTCCTGTTCCTCTGCTGCTGCGGCGTCTTCTGACTCTTCCATGTCTTCTGTGACGTTTCAGGTCAGAGGGCGTGATGACGTGACTAGTGTACGCCCTCTGCTCTGAACAGTCACAGTGCAGAGAGCCGGAAGACGGCGATGCTGAGGAGTCTGGACCTGCGGCCAGCGAGGAGAGGTATTTCATTTTTTTTTTTTTTAATGTATAGAGCAATATATGGGGCCTATTATTCTGTATAGAGCAATATATGGGGTTTATTAGTGTGGCACGGTGGCTCAGTGGTTAGCACTGCAGCCTTGCAGCGCTGGGGTCCTGGGTTCAAATCCCACCAAAGACAACATCTGTAAGGAGTTTGTATGTTCTCCCCGTGTTTGCGTGGGTTTCCTCTGGGTTTTCTGGTTTCCTCCCACATTCCAAACATATACTGATAGGTAATGTACATTGTGAGCCCCATCTGGGTCAGTGCCAATAATGTCTGTAAAGCACTGTGGAATTAATGGCGCTATATAAATGAGTAAAATAAATGTATGGAGTGCATTATTCTGTGTGGAGCAATATATGGGGCTCATTATGTATGGAGAAATATATGGGGCTCACTATAATGTATGGAGCATTATATGGTGTTCATTATACTGTATGGGGCTCATTATTCTTTATGGAGCATTATATGGGGGGTTCATTATACTGTATGAAGCAATATATGGGGCTCATTATTCTGCATGGTGAACTATGTGGTGCCCATAATACATACATAGTATGGAGCAGTATATGGGACTCTTTATATTCTGTATGGAGCACTATGTGGTGCCCATAATACTGTATAGAGGACTACACTGTCCGGTTTCTAAGCTATTGTAGAATTTACAATAGATATCACTCATGTAATGTAAGAAGTAAGTTAAATCTTTGGCATTGTATTATATCTCTTTCTCTGCCGTATCTGTGCATCATGACTTGTGGTATGTGTTAAAGGGGCCCACTGAGAGTCTTTCGCCCAGGGACCACGAAAACCTGGAGCCAACCCTGTTACTAATGGTATTTTTTTTGAGACTGTGGTCCCATTTCTCTTCATTGACCAAGTCCTCCCATGTAGTTTTTGACATTTCTCAGAATTATCCTTACCCCATGAGGCGAGATCTTGCATGGAGTCCCAGAACAAGGAAAATTGATAAGTCATTGTGTTTCTTCCATTTTCTAATAATTGTGCCAACAGTTGTTGCCTTCTCACTAAGCTGCTCTCCTATTTTCCTGTAGCTCATCCCAGCCTTGTGCTGGTCTACAATTTTGTTTCTTGGTGTCCTTAGACAGCTCTTTGATCTTGGTCATGGTGGAGAGGTTGGAGTGTGATTGAGTGTGTGAAACGTGTCTTTTATACAGGTAACAAGTTCAAACAGGTGCAGTTAATACAGGTAATGAGTGCAGAGTAAGAAGGCTTCTTAAAGAAAAACTAACAGGTCTGTAAGAGCCAGAATTCTTGCTCGTTGGTAGGTGATCAAATACTTATTTCATGCAATAAAATGCAATTTAATTATTTAAAAATCCTACAATATGATTTTCTTGATCTCTTTTCTTAGGGCCCCGTCACACATAGCGATCTCGCTAGCGAGATTGCTGCTGAGTCACAAGTTTTGTGACATAACAGCGATCTCACCAGAGAGATCGCTGTGTGTGACAGCGATCAGCGACCGGCCCCCCTGCCGTGTATCGCTGATCGCTGTAGGAAAGCCCTGGACATTTTTTGGGTCGCTGGTCTCCCGCTGGCCAGCACGCATCACTGCGTGTGACAGGCGGGAGACCAGCGATCAACTGGTAACTAAGGTTAACGCAGGGTTTCTAAGCACTGCTCTGTGATCAGCGATCAGGAGCTGGTAACTAAGGTACAGCGATCAGGAGCTGGTAACTAAGGTACACATCGGGTTTCGAAGGGGGCGCGCCCCTTAGAAACCCAATGTGTACTTTAGTTACCAGCTCCCTGCATCAGCGCGCTGGTAACTAAAGTACACAGCAACGCCGCGCGCTCGGTGTCGCTGGTCCTGATCACTGGTGAAGCTGTCTGTGTGACAGCTCAACAGCGATCATGTAGCGACTCACCACCATGTTGATATCGTTGTCGGGATCGCTGGTGAGTCGCTATGTGTGACGGGGCCCTTAGTTTCTGTCTCTAACAGTTGAAGTTAAAAATTACAGACCTCTACATTCATGTAGGTGGGAAAACTTGCAAAATCATAGGATAGGTGTGTGAGAGATGTGGAAAATGTATTACCTGAAATTTTCATTTCCTGGAGTCTGAAGACAGCTTAGACCGTAGACACTTAATCTGCCCAGATAGAGGATACATTTTGACTAGTAATAATTAGACTACCTACTACACAATATAAGCTAGGATAGAACCACAATAACGGATAAAAAATGTAATGGGGAGAATATTGTGCTGCCTACAGTCTATGGGAAATTTAAATTTCAGGTAATACATTTTTCACTTCATGTTTGTTCTGCAGCAGCACAGGAATGGGAGTTAAGTAACAATGCAAAAACAAAAAGAGAGGTATTAATTGTTAACCATTTCCATAAGCATTGATTTTCTAAAGGCCGAACCCTCAGATGAAAGCACGTCTAGCATGTATGGTTGAATGCTAGATGAACGTAGAAAATAAGGCCCAGGTAGCAGCTCTGCAGATCTGATCCAGAGGTACGAGACTTCTCCATCCAGGCTGTAGCTTTTGATCTGGTAGAATGAGCTCTGAAGTTGAGGGGAGACTCCTGACCTTGTGAAGAGTAGCCAATCTATGATCACAGTCTTAAACCACCTAGATAGTGAGACTTTACTAGCCTGGTTCCCCCGTAGTTGCTTACTAGAACGGTAGAAAAAGAGCATCTGAGCATCTCAATGGATGAATTCTTTTCTATTATGATATTCTAAAAGAGACGTTTTCACATCCAGATGAGGAATAAAATTGTCTGAATCAGAGTCCAAAGTAGGAGGTAGAAAAAGCAGGTAAATTTTCTGGTTAGGTTTGACACTGTATGTACAAGTCCCTAGAACCACACAATCAGGAAGAATCTTTAGTTAGTTATTTGAATGAAAGGGCTCACAGTTGACTGATTCTTTTGAACAAAGTGGTAACTATCAAAATTGGTGTCAAATCAGCAGTTTAAGACTGAAATTTTGTAATGGTTCAAACGAAGAATGATATGAGACAAAATGAGAAAAGTCTCTAAAAGATAGGGGGCTATAATACGATAGCCTCATCTTTATATCTCTGAAGAATTTTGATGTTCAGAACTTTGCAAAATCTGAGTGAATGTGAGTTTACAGCCGTAAAATGAAACTTCAAGGTATTTGTCTTTAGACCCTTCTGATATCCTTCTTGAAGTTTACTTTTTCCTTCAGTTACATCTTCCCAGGAGTAAACCTTAATGGTAGTTGGTGTTCTAGAAGCCAACAGGGTATTAATGACTTCTTCAGGCAGACCGCTATCTATTACGACCTGATGTTCAGTCTTCAAGCCGCAAGTTGTAACTGAACTGGATCTCGATGATACCTTCTTTTTAGGAGAAGATCTTTGTGATTTGGCACTCTCTAGTATCTTCCTCTTGAGAGACTTAATGTGAGTGGAAACCAAGCCCTTCTGACTCAGTATGGAAAGCACTAAAATTGCCTCTACCTGTTCATTTTTGATCTTCCTCAGGATGCTTGGATTTAGAGGGATAGGAGGGAAGACTTTTTCCGAGTTGATGGAGAGGCCTCCGATCGCTGTTGGACTCCTGGATTTGTTGAGAGAACAGAAGTAGTCGTTCTTGGCCTTCTCCGTGGTAGATATCACATCCAGCTCTAGTTTTCCTATTCATGCTGTAATCTGAAAGATTTCTGTATTCAGACTCTATTTTCCTGGGTGAACATAGTTCCTGCTTTGTCAAAAGCACAGCAAAAAGACATAAAATGAAGAAAAAAAAACCATAGGAGAAAAAAAGACAACATATTTACCAACACCAGGTCTTAAAGCTAATGCACTACAGGATGCAGCAGTCCCCATGATAAAAGCGAAGGCAGCATAAGTGCAAAATACTGATGACACTACCACTCGCACACCTACCAAGCCATGGAGGGGGTGGTTTGCCTATTATTAGAATTGCACACAAATAAGGCTTGTTTCGGGCACCAGTCATGCAGATATAGTGCACAGTGTCTGGCCTACACATGCCTATACTATTAGATTAGGGGGGCTGCCCAACGCAAATATCAGTGCACCCCGCAGGGAAAGACCCCCTAGTTTCCCTGGCCATCATTAACAAATCTGGCTGCATCCTGTATAGAAATGAAATGATGTGCAGTAAGATAATAAAGATGTATAATATGGCATGCACCACTTAATGAATTAGGCGCATCTTACTCCTGTGAGTCAGTGCATTGACTGGCGTGCATAGCCCCAGTCTTAACAAATCAGCCCCATAAAGCTTAGTTTTCCTCTACCCATGTGAGATAGGACTAGACATCTGCAAGAAAAAGGAAAAAAAACTATAAAATACAAAAAGGAAGACTGCACAATAACAGCTCAATAACCAGTGCATAATTCTCCTAGGAAACCACCTAACCGATACCATGGTGCTGATCGTGGTTCTGATATCTGGCAGGTATGCTCCTACTCAGTTTTACCCCATGAGGCCTTCTTTGTATACATACCCTGTTCATAAAGAAGAAAACTCAGCTTCAGCATAGTATACCAATATCTCTGTATACCATCCCTGGATGAATAGCGGAAAAGTCAGCAGTGGCCATATCTTGGTATACCTATTTGGATGGCCAGCAGACAATGCTCAGCTGCCATCTTGGTATACCAACTTTGGATGGACAGCAGAGCACACGACTTCTGCCATCTTTGGATAGACAGCAGAGAATACAGTGGTGGCCATCTTGGCATACTTATTTGGATGGGCAGCGGAGAATCACTGGCGGCCATGTTGGTATACTCATTTTGAGAGGCAGCAGAGAAATCTGTGTGTGTGAAATCGGGTAGAGGAGACACATAAATTATATCTCCAGCCAGTCCTGGAATCTACTGCTATCTCCACATCCTCCTCTACCCGAGATAAAAGGCAAAATAGCCCATAGCACACGTATTACACTTGCAAATATTCCTAGCTATTGGGTGACATCAGGAGGGTTATTGGTAAGAGCATGACATAAGGCCGAGGAACTGGACAAAAGTTCAGTATACAACCTGAAGTCTGGATGTATAGCCCTAGGGATACAGCAACCCCCATGTACAGAGAGCTGTAAGGCTGGTTTCACATTAGCACTTTTGTGCGCAGCGCATCGTGCGCACCCGTGCGCATGCGCACTGCGCACCTATACTTAACATGACGTGCGCATGGTCTTGCGCATACTTGCGTTTTCGTGCGCATGCGTTTTTTTGTCTTTTGCGCCAGGTGCGCCAGACGCAACATGTTGCATTTTTGGTTCCGCCCTGTCTCGTCAAAAAAACGCATGCGCACACTTGCGCACGGAATGCGCAAAAACACCACATTGGAGCCTATGGGAACGCATGCGTGCGCATGGTCTTGCGCACGCTTGCGTTTTTTTGCGCATGCGTTTTTGAGTTAAACAAGTCTAGAATGTTCTCTAGACAATGGAAAAAACGTCACACTTAAAAACGCATGCGCATAAAAACCGCCAACGCATGCAAAAAACGCATGTAAAACGCAAACAACGCTGCGTTTTTTTTACACATCAGCGTGCGCATGACGTTAAAAAAACGCGCGTTTGTTTTGCGTTTTTCTTTGCGTTTTTTATGCGCCCGATGCGCTGCGCAAAAAAACGCTAATGTGAAACTAGCCTAAGAGAGATGTGAACGTCTGTCCAATATAATTATCCCCCTTGTGGTGCTGTCCTAGCTTATATTATATATTGGGCGCTGAAAATATTTAGCTAGTTATTGCTAATCAATGTATATCTTGTATCAGGGCAGATGAAATCTCATTAACCCATTCATGTGCTGCTGTAAGATGACCCGGAAAACACTTTCTGGCCACTATTTTACCAGTTTTCCCGTCTCTATCTCGTAATTTACAGGTGAGACTAAACTGAGACAGCTGTGAACTGTGTAGTCCCTACACTAAACTAAATAGCTAAGCCACTAAAGAAGACTCAGGTCTTCAAAAATTCATTTTGCTGCCTTTTTGTTTGCTGTTTAAAAATGAATATTTGAAGACCTGAGTCGTCTTTAGTGGCTTAGCTATTTAGTTTAGTGTAGGGACCCGTAAGCGTGGGGAACTTTGGCGCAGTTTACGGGCTCATGTATTTTGGCCAAAATATCAGCTAATACCTCAGTGTTTAGACTGGGATGCATTGAGGGTGTGCTGGCCAGCCCGCCTAATCGAATAGTAGGGGCGTGACTAATAGGCTGTGAACCAAACTCTATGCAGTTCCCTTATGTGAACAGCACCCTATGCGGACCCTTATTGTGCAATTGTATACTGGGCAGTCACCCCCACCAGAAATGGGTAGGTGGAGAGTGGCTGTTAATCTGGTATTTTGCACCTGTGTTGCTAACATCTTGCTTTATGGGCTGGCTGCACCCTGCAGTGCATTTGTTCCTAGACCTGGGTAGGTAAGTGTTGCTGCCTTTTTGTTTGCTGTTTAAAAATGAATTTTTGAAGACCTGAGTCTTCTTTAGCTATTTAGTTCATTGAGCTCAGCAGTGATTTTTGAAGCCGTGGTCTTGTGATCCTCTCTCACAATTCGCTTTAGGCTATGTGCCCACGTAGCGTTTAAATCCGGCCACTGAAAACCGGACTCCTTCCCAGAAATCGCGCGTTTTTTTCAGCGCGATTTTACCGCGATTATGTTCGCTATACTTAGGGGTTATAGTAGAAAAAGAATGTATCAAAGGAAGTAAAATTAAAAAAAAAAAATTGAGCTACCCTCCTCCACCATTATAAATAAATTCAAATCAAAAAAATTAACAGTTGGTATTGCTGTATTCGTGAATGTCCAGTCTATCAAAATACAAAGGTGACCATTATGGTAAATGCTATAGACATAAAAAATAATCAAAATTCTCACTAAAAAAAAAATGCAATGCAAACATCGTATATACCAGCGGTGGCGAATCTGTGGCACTCCCTCCCTGTGGGCACGAGCGCCATCGCCGTTCCGCATCACTGGACAAGGGTTGGCGGGTGAGGAGGCCAGCGACGCCAGCCCTTCAGCTGGATCTGTGTCCTCAGACACAGATCCAGCTGAAGTGTATTGGAGCGCTTGAACTTTCCAGGTCCGTGTGACGCAATACACACTGCTGGCCAATCAGATGCCAGCAGCTGATGTCGATGTACACGCAACTGGGCACATGGCAGTGACGTTGTGTGGCCCCCGTCACTTGGACGCTGAAGTTGGCTGCCAGCTTCAGAAGACGATGCAGTGCCTAGGTGGAGAGGAAGGAAGGTGAGTAGCAGCGTTTGTGTTTTTTTTTTTTTCTTTCTATGTGTTGACCAGCGGTGCCGGGGAGGGGCATATACAGGTGCTTCTCACAAAATTAGAATATCAAACATTTAATTTATTTCAGTTCTTCAATAAAAAAATGAAACTCGTATATTATATAGAGTCATTACAAACAGAATGATCTATTTCAAGTGTTTATTTCTGTTAATGTTGATGATTATGGCTTACAGCCAATGAAAGCCCAAAAGTCATTATCTCAGTAAATTAGAATACTTTATAACACCAGCTTAAAAATAATTTTAAAATCTGAACTGTTGGCCTACTGAAATGTATGTTCAGTAAATCCACTCAATACTTGATCGGGGCATCAATTACTGCATCATTGCGGTGTGGCACTGCTGAGATGTTATGGAAGCCCAGGTTGCTTTGATAGCAGCCTTGAGCTCGTCTGCATTGTTGGGTCTGGTGTCTCTCATTTCCTCTTGACATACACCATAGTTTGCTGGCCAATCAAGCACAGTGATACTATTGTTTTTAAACCAGGTATTGGTACTTTTGGCAATGTGGACAGGAAAAAAAGCTTGTCGGCAGAGGGAAGCATGAAGTGCTTTAAAATTTCTTGGTAGACAGCTGTGCTGACTTTGGTCTTGATAAAACACAGTGGACCTACACCAGCAGATGACATGGCTCCCCAAACAATCACTGATTGCGGATACTTCACAATAGACCTCAAGCAGCTTGGAGTATGCATCTCCACTCTTCCTCCAGACTCTGGGACCTGGATTTCCAAATTAAATCCAAAATTTACTTTCATCTGAAAGCAACACCTTGGACCACTGAGCAACAGACTTTTTCTCCTTGGCCCAGGTAAGACACTTCTGACGTTGTCTATTGGTCAAGAGTGGCTTGACACAAGGGATATGACACTTGTAGCCCATGTCCTGGATACGTCTGTGTGTGGTGGCTCTTGAAGTAATGACTTCAGCCGCAGTCCACTCCTTGTGAATCTCCCTCAAATGTCTGAATGGCCTTTCCTTAACAATCCTTTCAAGGCTGCGGTTATCCCGGTTGCTTGTGCACCTTTTTCTACCAGACTTTTTCCTCCCACTTAACTTTCCATTATTATGCTTGGATACTGTACGCTGTGAACAGCCAGCTTCTTTAGCAATGACCTTTTGTGACTTACCCTCCTTGTGGAGTGTGTCAATGACTGCCTTTTGGACATCTGTGAAGTCAGCAGTCTTCCCCATGATTGTGGAGCCTACTGAAACAGACTAAGGGACCTTTTAAAATGCTTGGGAATCCTTTGCAGGTGTTTTTTGTTAATTCTAATTAACTAAGATACTGACTTTGGAGTTTTCATTGGCTGTAAGCCATAATCATCAACATTAACAGAAATTAACACTTGAAATTCTGTTTGTAATGACTCCATATAATATGAGTTTCACTTTTTGTATTGAAGAACGGAAATAAACTTTTTGATGATATTCTAATTTTGTGAGAAGCACCTGTACATGGATGTGGGCCATATACATGAATTGGGGGAGTGTATACCAGGATGATATACCTAAGTTACTGCAATGTCCTGCACATTGCGTGAGCGACTTGGTGAATCGGTGAACTGTACTACATTTCTATAAGAGGTATTTGCTGAAATAATTATTACACCTTCTACATATTGGGATAGTATCTTGTAGATGGCAGTACTCCTTTCAATGCAACAGCAATCAGAAATTATCTCGTGCCACTAGTGTTAGCCAGTATACCCAATGTGGAGGGACACAATCACCCCAGTGCTGACCTACAGGTACGTCATTTTGTACTAAGGTTCAGCTATGCAACCATTTTTCTGACCATAAGATGCACTTTTTTGCCTTCAAATTTGGGAGGAAAGTGTGGGTGCGTCTTATGGTCGGAATGTAGCATGTGGGGAGGGGGCAGCGGTGGAGTTAGACCGCACTGGGATCACAGGAGGCAGGAAAATGTTGTCTGCTGCAGCAATCCAGCCGCTTGGGAAACCAGGTGGTCCCGATACTTAAAGTGAAGTGAATATTCATGAGCCAGTTCCCCGCTCTCCTGTCAGCTGAGCAGTGAGTGGGGAGCAGCAAAGGACAGACCAACATGGTTTCCCCAGTGCCGATTCCTGCAGCAGCTGGGGAGAACTGTATCTGGTGGTGGAGGGGGCAGGAGCGGAGTGCAGCAGGAGGGATAGCCACATACCTGACAGGCAGCAAAGCCAGGGCTGTGCTGATGTGATGTGGAATGCTCCTGTGGAGGACCTGTGGTGAGGTCATGAAGAGGGCGGGCTGGAGCATCACATGACCTCAAAAGCCCTGCCTCTTCATGATGTCATCACAGGTCCTGCAGACACCGCACTACAAACAGTGCAGCATCCTCTTGCATGACCTGTGGTGAGGACATGAGGGCTCTGTGCGGCCATGGGATGCTGCATTACCTCAGCACAGCGTGGCTTCCTAGCTGCAGGACCTGCACTGAGCACAGTGAGCAGCAGCCTGTACAAGAATGAATTATAAGGGTAGTAATTGCAGCACATAAAAATCACTGACATCCTGTGGTGAACTATAACTCCCAGCATGCCATAGGATCTGCAAGATATGCTAGGAGTTATGGTTCTCCCATGGGATCTTAAATCAGTACTCCAGTGTTATATTTAAAGCACCGCTCAAGCACTGAAAAATAAGCCCTGTGCCCCCATTCTTATACTCACCCTCCAGCGTCTTCATATAGTACTTTACAGACACCACACTAGTCCCACAGCACCATCTTCAACCTGTAGCTTCCAACATTATACATATATATATATATATATATATATATATATAATTAGTAACCCCACATATAATAGTATGTTATTTATGTTATTAAATATTTTACCACTTTTTTGGTTCAAACATATTTTTCCCCTATTTTCCACCTGGGTGCGTCTTATAGTCCGGTACATCTTATAGTCCGAAAAATACGGTAAATCGCTCTGCGTGCTGTAATATACATGCAGGTCTTTATTGTGTCCTTGAGACAAGCCCTTTAACGTTCAAATGCATCAAGGAGGTTTATAGCAGTCTGTGGTGATATTTGGATGGCAAGTCTCAAATTTTTTGTATATGTTTTTGCAGATAGCTTTTAAACAAGCTACCATTACGAAGCCAGAAGAAAAGCTTCCACGTGGATCTGCTGCAGCCATACTGAAAAACTCTTTTCTTGGAGACCACAGTTACTGCCTACCATCACCCGCTGAAATCAAAAGAAAAATTTGGGACCTTGAAAGAAAATTAGAAATTGCTCACAAGAAAATAAAAATCTATCAGCAAAAAGAACGGAGAGGAAGGAGGAAATGTTCCCCAGAAATCACTGCAGATTTGGTTCTAGAGCACACGCCCAGGACATAGTGCAGAGACTAGTCCCTGATCCAGGGTCACACAATATGACTGTGATGAACTGGCCTGTTCACACTCGGAGACACTAAAGGCCAGATTTCATCATTCTATTTTCACAGTTTTTTGCAGTGAATACCTCTACTTTAGTGACCTTTTGATTTGCAACAAACTGATCAAACAATTTGTGAATTTTTAAAGTTGTCATCTGTTTTTTGGTTAGTTTTCTGATTTTTACGTGAATGTGGCTTTTCAAATGTTTTAGGTCAATTAATCAAATTGCCCTAAAAAGTTGTAAAATTTGCTGCAAATGTACTCCAGTCTGGTCCTGCAGTAATATTATGTATGCCAGTTATTTGGCATTGATTTTTGCAACTTACATCATGGCGTTCATGTGGGCACAAGAGCTATGTCCACATGATCACCACCGAGAACTCATCTTAACTGAACCCGTCAAAAACTGAACTCCTTGTGTCTCCTCCCTCTGCTAACCTACCTATGCCCAACATTGCAATTTCTGTGTGTGGTTCTGCCATTACTCCCCAGCAACATGCCCGCTGATTTGGGGTCATACTCGATTCAGATTCAGTCATACTTCACCCCCACATCCGATCACTGGCTCGCTCTTGTTATCTGCACCTCAAAAACATTTCTAGAATTCGACCCTTTCTTACTTTCACTTTCGACTCTGAAAAAACGCTTACTGTTTCTCTTATTCATTCTTATCTGGACTATTTAACTCTCTTCTGATCGGTCTCCCTCTTACCAACCTCTCCCCTCTCCAATCTCTCTTTAATACTGAAGCCAGGATCATGTTCCTCACCAATCATTACACCGATGTCTCTTCCTTGTGCCAGTCATTACATTGGTTACCCATCCACTCTAGAATCCAATACAAACTTATTACCCTCACCCACAAAGAACTCCTCGGTTCAGCACCACCCTAAATCTCCTCCCTCGTCTCAGCCTACCACCCTACCCGTGCCCTCCGTTCTGCCAATGATCTGAGGTTAGCATCCTTAATAATCAGAATGTCCCGTCTCCAAGACTTTTCAGGTGCTGCACCAATTCTTTGGAATGCACTACCCAGGTTAATACGATTAATCCCCAATCCCCACAGTTTTAAGCGTGCCCTAAAAACGCATTTGTTCAGACTGGCCTACAATCTCAACGCATTAACCTAACTATCCCTGTGTTGCCCATTCAAAATCTTATACCATAACCAGGTTCCTCGCACCATGTTCTCACATGCTTTATGCATTTAATAGCCCTCTATGTCTGTATTGTTACATACTTAAGCTGATAACTCGTTCATGCAGCATTACATGAACACCCGATTCTTAGACTTTGGCTGGTCCAAAAAACGAAAGCAATTGTTACCATCTACCTTCCATGTTTCCATTTTCCTCATAGATTGTAAGCTTGCAAGCAGGGCCTTCATTCCTCTTGGTATCTGTTTTGATATGTGTCTATTGTTATGCTGTAATGTCCATTGTCTGTACAAGTTCCCTCTAAAATGTAAAGTGCTGCGGAGTATGTTGGCGCTATAGAAATAAAATTATTATTATTGATAATAATAATAATAATAAGGCAGGGCTCAGAAGGGAGGGAGCACCGTTTGACTTTTTGAACGCAAAATTGGCTGAAATCAATGGTGGGCACCATGTTGCGTTTTGAGACCCCCTGATGTACATAAACAGTGGAAACCCACAAATTATAATTCCAACCCTAACCCCAACACATTCCCAACCCTACTCCCTACACATCCCCAACCATAACCAGAATCTCAACCCTAGCCCCAGCCCTAACCCTAATGTAAAAATGGAAATAAATACATTTCTTTATTTTATTATTTTTACCTAACTAAGGGATGATAAAAAGGGGTTTGATTTACTATTTTATTTTGATCACTGTGATAAACCCTATCACAGTGATCAAAATGAACCAATAGGAAAAAAATTCCTATTGTTGACGGATGCCTTCTGGCAGATCTCGGCGGGCGCACTGCGCATGTGCCCGCCATTTTCTTCCTGGAAAAAGATGCTGGGGGACAGGATTGGGGGATGCAGGAGGGTCCAGGGACACTGGAGGTACCAGGGGGATCGGGGGGACCCCATTTCTCTTTCCCCTGATGTGCTAGATCATATCAGAGGAGAGAGAAATTAAATGAGAAATCAGACTTTTTTCTGCCGCCGTTATTCTGTGAATAATGGTGATCGCAACACTGGGGTCGGTAAAAACCGACCCGAATCATGTTCTCCAGGGTCTCCGCTACCTCCGATAGAGGAGAAACCGGAGAATCTCCTACGCTGGGGGACGCGATAACCTTATTTCTCAGCGCCGTTAAAAAGCGGCGCTGAGCAACAAGTACCCTTAATTGCCGCCGTTAAAACATGGATCGGTGGTTGTTAAGGGGTGAAAATGGTGTCATTTGGGGTATTTTGTCACATAGGCCTCCCCATAGACACTTCAAATGTGATGTGATCCCTAAGAAAAATGGTTCTGTAAATTTTGTTGGAAAAATGCAAAATTGCTAATATACTTTTAACCCTTATAGCTTCCTAACAAAGCAAAATTATGTTTAAAAAATTATGCAGATGAGGCAGATTAACAGAGAAGCAGCGTCAGGCTGGAAAGAAGGCAGCTGGAGTGGGGGAAACCTGGACTGCATGAGGAGAGACAGCCGAGGTGAGCAGTCAGACGCTTCCCCCCCTCACCCTGTGGTGACAGGATTATCAGTGCACGAGGTGGCAGGCAGACCAGAGTTCATACAGATATCCGGGAGGCTGAGGGAGTCATGCCCAGGGAAGCTGGTGGGCCAGACACCAAAAGGAGCTTCTGCAAAACAGACTGGTGACACAGTAGTGGACACCTGCTTCCCCATATAAAGGACCTTTTCTTGAGGCAACAATAAGTGTAACTACAGCTGTTTGAGAAGATCTAGAGCACACGGACTATATATACATAAGCTGTTTAACAGGCACATTGAGAGATATTTTCCCTTCCCCATGACAGCACCGCACATGAGATGGTATCCTCCCACAGGAAACCTGTAGCAGAGACATAAGAAGGGGACGGCACCTCTCCCCTCAGTTTGGTTTCCTGCAGGCGGATGCCTGGGGCAGAGCAGTACCTTTGTAGGGATCCCCCTCCGAGATGATCCGGTTGGGAGGCCGAGGTCCGGGGGGAGAGAGCGGCAGGGGGCGCGGTCGCGCGCGCCTGTCAGCCCAGCTTGAGGGCGCTGCAAACGATGTCCTCCTCCTGTGACTCCCCGGCGGCCGCTCCAGTGGGAGGCAGGGCCGGGGGAGGCGTGGCCACCATGACGCTGGCGCCGATTGAATGGCGACGGCTTCCGGGGTCGCACCGGAAGTGACTTCGCACGCCGGGGGAGCGGTGTACTGGGCACTTCCGGGCGGGAGCAGTCCCAGAAGCGCGCACCTCCATAAGAAGGGAGACGCGGCAGACGCCACTGGTCCCAGAGAGGCTGCACATAGGCTCCACTGTATAGAGCCAGGCCAGCAGCAGAACGGAATGGATCCTGAAGTCGGGGAGCGAGTACAGGAGGAAGAGCCGCCGGCTGCCGGGGTACCCAGAGGGCCGGGTGAGTGCCTTTGTAAGGCAGCGCTATATATTAACAACGGCCCTGTGTATGTTTTCTGTAGGGAAAGGCCACGTCCAAACAAAAGAACAAAGAATGTGCGTTATGTAGAAAGGCCCTAGCTAAAACGTATGAGAAGCGAATCTGTCGCTCGTGCATTAAAAAGACAGTGGCCGAAGAGTCACCATCCCTGCTTTCTTAAAAAAGATCCGGCAGGAGAAAGCTCGAATAATCCTGATTGCGCCCTTCTGGCCGAAAAGGGCATGGTTCACATGGCTCAGATGCATGTCTGTCTCGGACCCATGGATCCTCCCAGATACCCCGAATCTGCTATACCAGGGCCCAGTTGAACACCCCAGGGTTCACGGGCTGCACCTCACTGCGTGGAACTTGAGAGGGGACTCCTTCTAGCAAAAGGGTTCTCAGTCCCGTTAGTAACCACCCTGCTCGCTAGCAGAAAGGAGGTAACTTCACGAAAATACCAAAAAATTTGGGAAAAATTCTTGCAGTTCACGGGCCGACAATTGACTAGAACAGCCCAGAAAATACCAATAAAAGAGATCCTAGAGTTCCTCCAGAAAGGACTGGAAAAAGGTCTGTCCACAAGCACCTTAAAAGTGCAGGTATCGGCCCTGGGTGCATTGTTTGATCAAAAACTGGCAGATCACCCATGGATCTATAGATTCATTCGGGCCTCCTTCACATCCAGGCCCACAAAATTAACATCTAAGGTAGCTCCCTGGGATCTAAATTTAGTATTAAGGGCACTGACAGCATCTCCATTTGAACCTATTGCTTCCATCTCAATAAAGGCGCTAACGCTAAAAACAGTACTCCTGGTGGCCCTAACCTCAGCTCGTCGTGTCTGCGAGCTGCAAGCAATATCTGTAAATCCACCTTATACCACCTTTTTGGTTGCTAGAGTGATCATAAAAACTGATCCAGCCTTCCGACCGAAGGTAAATTCCAAATTCCACAGGGAGCAGGAGATAATTTTGCCCTAGTTTTGTCCGAACCCCAAATCCCAGGGAGAGAAAACCTTCCATTGTTTAGATGTCAGACGTTGCCTGCTTCAATATATAGAAGCCTCAAAATCATGGCGACAGTCTTCAGCCCTTTTTGTCTCCTTTCAGGGGACAAACAGGGGTAAAAAAGCTTTAAAGTCAACGATTGCACGATGGCTTCGTATGGGTATTGCACTAGCTTACTCTTCTTCGGATCTGACTCCCCCACTGGGTGTAACGGCTCACTCTACAAGAGCCATAGCCACGTCCTGGGCGGAAAGGGCAAATGCTTCAGTTGAGCAGATCTGTAAAGCAGCAGTATGGTCCTCACCATCCACTTTCTTCCGACACTATAGACTAGACCTAGGGCCCTCAAATCTGGCCTTTGGGAGAAAAGTGTTGTCTGCTGTTGTCCCACCCTAGGAGTCTATTCTATCTTTCTTCTCATGTGCGGTGCTGTCATGGGGAAGGGAAAAAATGATAATTACTTACCGGTAATTTGATTTTCCAGAGCCATGACAGCACCGCATTGTTCCCGCCCTATCTTGGTGAAGGTTGTGTGGTGCACCAGAGGATTTAAAATGATATCTGGATGTGTAAATATATGTATATAGATATGTATATAAAGGGAAAAGAAGGTGAATATTAGTAACGCTGTTATATAACATGTATGTAAACTAATAAGGCGGTTACCTTGCATACTCTGAAACAAGCTGAGGGGAGAGGTGCCGCCCCCTTCTTATGTCTCTGCTACAGGTTTCCTGTTTCCTGGGGGGCGGATACCATCTCTCATGTGCGGTGCTGTCATGGCTCTGGAAAATCAAATTACCGGTAAGTAATTATCATTTTTCTCAGCAGCTGCCTCACATTGCACTGACAGGGGCTCCATCTACTGGCCAACTGGCACTATTACCCTTATTAACTCTTTTTCCTTTTTTGTGCCACAATATCTTCTGCTGGCTTGATATGCTGGGCCTCCCACCCCCTCACTCCTAAAATATTAAAGGGGTACACAGTTCATTGAGTCAGCAACAGAGCCACAATAGAGACATATTGTGTCTTACAAGATCTACCCCATATCCTGCTAAAATCCAACACTGATGGACTGGCAAAATCTTCTGTCGCTTTGATTTTCTGGCTCGCCCGACCCCACATTTCTGAAATATTAAAGGGGTATTACAACAGAGCTGCATTAAAGACATACTATGTCCTATAAAGTTTACCCCATATCTTTCTAAAATCCAACTTGGAGGGCATGGACGTTCCTGGTGGACTATGATAATGGAACACTAGGTCTGTCGCCACGGACACAAATATGCGCTCTCTCCTATAATTGTCATGCGCTGACTTTCAGAACGCAGGAAGTCTCTAAGCAATGCGCCCCCAAAAAATATACTTCTTCAGAGATCAATACTCGATCAATCCCACAACTATTATCTCAACATACAAAACCAACAAGTCACACTATGTCGGCGTCAAAATCAGCTTCACTGGGCTCCAAGGGCTCCCCTCAAAGATCACAGAAAACTGATCTGACCACCTCATCAAACATGATCCCAATGACAATGGAGGATCTCCTGGCCACCATTCAGAAAACGTTCAGAGCCGAGTTATCATCTGCTGTGGATAATTTCACGCAACAAATTCAAGACATTGCCTGAAGGACCAATGATTTGGAGAAAAGAGTGGATGACGCTGCTGATGCCACTGAACATAATAGTGAACAACTACAAGAACAAGACGCTAGACTCGAGTTTCTGGAGCTCAAGTGTGAAGACTTGGAGAACCGCTCGCGCCGAGGTAACATCAGAATTAAAGGACTTCCAGAAAGTAATTCCAACCTAATGGAAGTTGCCTCGAACGTCTTCCGCACCCTTTTACCTCAGGCAGACCCTAGTTCTTTAAAAATAACCAGAATCCACAGGGCCCTGGGAGGTCCCAAACCTGACGCCTCTCCAAGAGATGTTGTCCTCAAAATGCATCATGAAGAATCCAGAGACCTGATATCCGCTGCTCGCAGACTGACCAAATTACCAGGCGTTCCGGACACTGTTTCCTTATTCCCTGACATCTGTCTGGCGACTCTAATGAGGAGAAAGGCCATGAAAGACGTAACAATGGCCTTAATTAAAGCAAATATCAAATACAGGTGGGGATTCCCACATGCTCTAATCTTCTCTCATAATAATTCCACCTACTCCAAGAAATTGTGAAGAGGGTAGAAAAGCACTGGAAAAAGCTGGCATCCCGATCCCAGACTCGGGGGCCTTACCGCAAAGACAGAGGCCTCGCAGAGAATGGATAGAAGTTTGCCGTACCAGACCCAATAAACTGCAGCACAACAAACAGTCTCTCTCTTAAGACCTCTACCGGCGAATGTGCTGGAACAGTTTAATCGAACATTCAAAATGCTGAGACATTGTTCTGATAAGTATTACTATTTGATGTGAATTTACACTTAATATTGTTTTCTCGTTTCCTGTTATCGAGCGCTGCGCCCTTGGAGTAAGTATGCCACTCAATTTTGGGCTGCTGCTGCTTCTGGCCCTATTAATAATGGGCCAGCACACTCTAGCCCGCATACTGGTCATTGGTTGTGACCATTTCTCTTGTTATACTTTTTGTTCCCTCCCCTTCACTAAAAGAGTGCTGATGTGTTATAAGCATGCTCCTGGATGGATAATTGACGTGAAACTATCCATCTCTGATGTTATTTTCATTAGAGACTTAATTAGAATCTATATAGCCACATGCCAAATGTTTAGGACACTTTCACACAATGTTAGGGGGGTTCAATTCTCCGATAAAAAGAAAACGCACCTTTATTGACTACCTGAAGCATTCCCCTGATGGGTTATTTCTACAGGAAACTCATTTTTCCAATAAATCGTCCCTCAAATTTTTTCTTAAGCTCTACTCTAGATTTTACCTTGCCTCATGATAAAAAAAACGAGAGGAGTCGCCATCTTCCTCCATAATTCTTTCCCATTTTTGCAGGAGGGTGCGACTGGACCCTGAGGGTAGATACATAGTCCTTTGGGGTACGGTACAGGAGAAGCCTCCGACATTACAAATGAAAGCGATTAAATCTATTGCAAAGTCTCTAAGGTCCGTCCCCTATGATACTATCATATGGGGGGGGCGATTTCAACTTGATTTTAAATCCAACCCTTGATAGCTCTAATGATAGGAGGTCTGACATGTCAAGGAAAGATAAAATTTCACTTGAAAATATCCTCCAAGCCCATCACTTGGTTGATAACGTGGAGAGAATCCCACAGACAGTCTAGAGGTTACACCTATTTTTCTAGGGTTTATCATTCATACTCCAGGATAGACTGGATTCTCACTAACTTGGAGAATATACCATCGCTAATGTATTCCAGACATGTCCCCGTTCATGGTCTGACCATGATAGTGTACTCTCTATTTAAACTGGACATAGCGAATACGCGTCTGTACACATGGAGATTGAATGAATCCTTACTGTCCGATCCTCAGACTCGACTATTGGTCGAGCGGGAGCTCAATGCCTTTTTCCTCACTAATATCACTCCTGACACTTCTATGGGTAATGTGTGGATGGCTCATAAAAAATACATCACTGGTGTAGCATACCAAAAAAAGAGAGATCGTCTCCAGGAGCAATTGACTCTCGAGAACGAACTCTATAAATTAGAAACTGCCAACAAGCTACATCCCTCACTATACTTAACTAAGCAAATTTATGATCTAAAACTAAACACTTTACTAACGACCCGCACAGAAAGAGCAATTAGGTGGATGCAAGCGACATTTTATGGGTTCTCTATTAAAACGGATCGAATGCATGCTCGAAAATTAAAACAGAAAGAACGATTAAACTCCATCTTTTCAATAAAAGACGAGCAGTCCCAAACTACTTTTAATCCTAATAAAATCTATAAAACATTAAAAAATTATTACCAAAAATTATACACTGATAGTGCAAACTTCTCATTGCCCAAGCTGGAGGATTTTTTAACTAATGTACCGCTACCTTCCCTGACCCCGACTTACGCGGCCACATTACACTTTCCTATCTCGGAAGAGGAAATCACATCCACAATAAGCCATCTAAAGTTGGGAAGGCTCCGTGGCCTGATGGCTTGACCGCACTATACTATAAAAAATTCTCAAACATCCTGCTTAAGCATATTCAAATATATTGCAATAACATGCTAACAGGCCAAACAATGCCGCCGGAATTTTACACAGCACACATCACTGTTATCCCAAAACAAGGAAGAGATCCGTTACTCACAAAAAAAAAACAGGCCAATATCCCTATTGAACGTGGATCTCAAGATCTTTTCCTCCATAATAGCCAACAGGATTAATAAATGCTTGCCTAGCCTCATTCATAAAGATCAGGTTGGATTCATTACATCAAGGCAGGCCCCAGATAATATCCGCAAAAACCTAAACCTTATTCATAACGCCAACAAACGTAAAACCCCCTTAGCTATACTTGCTTTAGATATAGAAAAAGCTTTCGATACCGTTTCATGGTCATATATGTTTAATATAAAGCACAAATTGGGGATATCGCAGCAATTAACTCACTCAAGCTCCTCTACAATAACCCAGTAGCATATTTAAAATTACCCTCGACTTCTCCGGAACCAATATTTATTAATAGGGGAACTAGGCAGGGTTGCCCCTTGTCTCCAGCTCTATTTGCTATGGTAATGGAGCCATTGGTGCAAAAGATTCGCCTACACCCTGATATCACAGGCCAAACGATAGGTAAACAGGAATATAAGGTCAGTCTGTTTGCCGACGACCTTCTTTGACTCTGACGAACCCTCATGTGTCCCTGCCTAACCTTATAAATACACTTAAACACTTTGAGGAAATTTCTGGTTTGAAAGTCAACATTGATAAATCAGAAGTCATGTTCCTTAACCCCTTCCTGACATCCGACGTACTATCCCGTCCACGGTACCCGGGCCCGTATGACCGTGGACGGGATAGTACGTCGGGCCGTTAAAGGGGTACCGCGACTGATCGCATTAAAATTCCGACGCCATCTCACCTTAGAAAAGATGGCGTCGGCATCCCGGGCTGCGATCCCGCCCCCCCCGGCATCCAGAGCGCTGTGATTGGCTGTTCAATTCTGAACAGCCAATCGCAGCGTTTCTCATTGTTTCAGCCAATCAGCTTGGCTGAAACAATGATGTCCTAGGCGGGGATCGAGTACCGATGTACTCGATCCTAGAGCCGGTGCCTGGCAACGCCAGGCACCGGCAAAAAGCACCCGGATTGGCGCGATCGCCGATCTGATCGATCGCGCCAATCGCAGTGCACAGCGGCGCTATATCGCCGCTGTGCCCTGCCAGTACCGGCCAGGATCGGTGCTATATTAGCACCGATCGTGCTGGAGCCTGATGCAGGGCCTGCAGGAGTTGGCTGGCGCGATCGATTAGATCGGCGATCGCGCCAACCACAGGGCACAGCTGCGGTCACCATGTGACCGCTCTGTGCCCTGCTGGTGACCTGGGCATGACCTGCCTAGTAATCGGAGCTGTGAGCTCCGATTCTAGGCAGTTGCCATGGTCACCAGGCAGATCAGGGATTGGTGGGATCGATGTAATCATTCGATCCCACCAATGACAGGTCACAGCAGCGATGTGACCGCTCTGTGACCTGCCCCCTGACCTGCCTCTGACCTGTCTGCAGGGGTCCTCACTCTAGCTGAGGATTCCTGCAGAGAGGTCGGACGCAGCAAGAGCTCCTGTGCTGGGTATTGTGGTGCCACAGCTTGTAGCATCACAATCCCTGCAGAAGAAAGAAGAAGAAGAAGAAAGAAAACTACAATTGTAAGTTAATTGATCCCTGATCCCCTGCCCAATCTATCTTCACCCCCCCAATCTATCTTCATCCCCCCATCCCCCCTCCACCCCCCCTCTTACCCCCCCTCACCCCCCCTTTACCCCCCTCCACCCCACTTTTGCGCCACCTTCGTGCGCAGCCGGCGAGCGTTGATCGGTGACGCAGTTCACCGATCAACACTCGCGCTCGCATTTTTTTCCTTAGCCCCCTTTGCGCCACTTCCGTTCACACATTCCGCAGCCGCAAAAGTTGGATAAGTGACACACGTCACTTATCCAAGCTTGTACCTGCCGTTTTTCATTTTTTTTCACCCCCCTTTGTGCCACCTAACTACAACCCTAACTGTTGATCCCTGCCCAATCTATCTTCATCCACCCCAATCCCCCCATCCCCCTTCCCCCTATTTTTACCCCCCTCCACCCCACTTTTGCGCCACTGCCGAGCGTTGATTGGTGACGCAGTTCACCGATCAACACTTGAGCTCGCTTTTTTTTCCTTAGCCCCTTTGCGCCACTTCCGTACACACATCCCGCAGCCGCAAAAGTTGGATAAGTGACACACGTCACTTATCCAAGCTTGTGCCTGCCGCTTTTCATTTTTTTCACCCCCCTTTGTGCCACATAACTACAACCCTAACTGTTGATCCCTGCCCAATCTCTCTTCATCCACCCCAATCCCCCATCCCCCTTCCCCCTATTTTTACCCCCCTCCACCCCACTTTTGCGCCACCTCCGTGCGCAGCCGCCGAGCGTTGATTGGTGACGCAGTTCACCGATCAACACTTGAGCTCGCTTTTTTTTCCTTAGCTCCTCCGTACACACATCCCGCAGCTGCGAAACTTGGATAAGTGACACAGTTCACTTATCAGAGTTTGCCGTTTTCCTTTTTTTTTTTTTTCCACCCCCCCCCCTTGCGCACATCCAGCAGCCTAGTTTTGATAAGTGACACTTATGAGCTAGGGCCTGCTGTTTTAGACTTTTTTCCACAGCTTTTTCTTTACAGAAAGTTTACACCAATCACTCCCCCCCCCCTCACGTACACATACAGTTTTCAATAAAGTGTACACCCAAGCACCATATTTACACAAAAATGTCATCAAATTCATCCCAACAGCGCTATTCAGTGGAGGAGGCATATGCTTTACTTGCCTCCGAAACTGATAGCGATTTGGATGACGATCCGACTTTTCTTTATTTTTCGGATTCTTCATCCTCTTCTTCTTCCTCTTCCCCCTCGGGTCCTGCGGAACCGCCACGCAGACGCTCCAGGACAGAAGATGAGGCAGTGCCCACCATGCCCGCAGCTGACCCAGTGCTCCCCGTATGGACCTCGCCCCCCGAAAATTACGAGCCACTGATTCCTGATTTTGTGGCAGAATCAGGAATCAAGTTTGACACCACCGGCCTCACAGAAATTGACTTTTTCAAAGTCTTTTTCTCTGAGGATTTTGTTAACCTCATGGTGGAGCAAACTAATTTGTACGCTCGTCAATTTTTGGAGCAAAACCCGCGTTCAACATTTTCAAACTGGTCTCCTGTAGACGCAGTTGAAATGACGCAGTTTTGGGGCCTGGTCCTCCATATGGGGATACTGAAGAAGCCGGAAATTCGGCAATATTTTAGTGTTGATATTTTATACAACACTCCAGATTCCGAATGGTCATGGCCCGGACGCGTTTTGAGGCCATCCACAAGTTTCTGCATTATACTGATAATGCAGCGTGTCCCGCACAAGATGACCCCAACTTTGACCGTCTGTTCAAAGTTCGGCCGGTCATCGAACACTTCAACAAAAAGTTTGCTGAAGTGTACGTGCCCCAAAGGGACATCTGCGTGGATGAGTCCTTGATTCACTTCAAGGGAAGGCTGCGATTCCGTCAATACCTGCTCAGTAAGAGGGCCAGGTACGGAATCAAACTATAAGTTGTGTGAGAGTACCTCAGGGTACACCCACAAGTTTAGAGTTTACGAAGGGAAGGACACCCGGATTGAACCCCCTGAGTGTCCTCCTTTCCTGGGAGTGAGTGGGAAAATTGTGTGGGATTTGGTGCACCCACTGCTGGATAAAGGTTATCACCTCTACACTGATAACTTTTATACCAGCATCCCACTCTACAAATCCCTCACTGAGCGATGTACCGCAGCCTGCGGTACTGTCCGCAAAAATCAGAGAGGCCTCCCGAAGACGCTACTTGGGCAGATGCTCCGAAAAGGTGAGAGCAGAGCCCAATGTAGCGACCACCTGCTGGTGGTCAAGTACAAGGACAAGAGAGATGTCCATCTCTTGACCACCATACACGGTGATGGCAGTACCCTCTGCACTGTACGGGGTACCTCTACACAGGTCCTCAAACCGACATGTGTAGTGGGGTACAACAAAAAAATGGGGGGAGTTGATCTCTCCGATCAACTCCTCCAACCGTACAATGCATTGAGGAAGGCCAAGGTGTGGTACAAAAAGCTGGCCGTGCACATCGTCCAAATGGCAATGCTCAACGCATTCCTGCTGTCACAATGTGCATGCCCCAGCGATACGGCGTACCTTCATTTCCAGGAGGTAGTGGTTAAGGCCATGATGTTTGGCGCTCAGGAAGGAGCGGGCCCCAGTACTTCAGGAACTGAAGGTGCTCGTATTGTCCCAGGTCAGCATTTTCCGTGGGTGGTCCTGCCAACCCCAAGAAAAGGTAAGCCACAAAAAAGGTGTCGAGTGTGTTACAAAAAAGGAATACGCAGGGACACCACTTACCAGTGCGACACCTGCCCCGAAAAACCTGGCCTGTGCATGAAGGATTGCTTCAAATTGTACCACACCTCCATGCACTACTAATTTACATTAGATTAGTTGGGGGCACATCTAGATTTGTTCATTGGGGGTCTAGTATCCAAAATGATGTCATATGTGGGTTTTTTTCCTGTTTAGGCACATCAGGGACTCTGCAAATGGAACATGACGCCAGCAGACCATCAAAGTCTGCATTCCAAAACAACACTACTTCCCTTTCGAGCCCCAACGTGTGCCTAAACAGTTTTTTCCCACATGTGGGGTACCAGAGTACCCAGGACAAATTGGACAACGACTTTTGGGGTCCAATTTCTCCTGTTACTCTTGGGAAAATTAAAAATTGGGGACTAAATGATCATTTATGTGGGAACAAAACAGGATTTTATATTTTCACGCCTGGGCATTATAATCTTTAGTGAAACACTTGGGGGTTCAAAGTGCTCACCACACATCTAGATAAGTTCCTTAGGGGGTCTAGTTTCCAAAATGGGGTCACTTATTGGGGGTTTCTACTGTTTAGGAACATCAAGGGCTCTGCAAATGGAACATGACGCCCGCAGACCATTCCATCAAAGTCTGCTTTCCAAAACGTCATTACTTCCCTTTCGAGCCCTGACGTGTGCCCAAACAGTAGTTTTCTCCCACATGTGGGGTATCAGGGTACTCAGGACAAATTGAACAACAACTTTTGGGGTCCAATTTCTCCTGTTACTCTTGGGAAAATTAAAAATTGGGGACTAAATGATCATTTATGTGGGAACAAAACAGGATTTTATATTTTCACGCCCGGGTGTTATAAACTTCTGTGAAGCCCTTGGGGGTTCAAAGTGCTCACCACACATCTAGATAAGTTCCTTACGGGGTCTAGTTTCCAAAATGGGGTCACATGTGGGGGGTTTCCACTGTTTAGGCACATCAGACGCTCGACAAACGTGACATGGCGTCCAATCTCAATTCCAGCCAATTTTAGGTTGAAAAAGTCAAACGGGGCTCCTTCCCTTCTGAGCCCTGCCATGTGCCTAAACAGTGGTTCCCCCCACATATTGGGTATCAGCGTACTCAGGACAAATTTGACAACAACCTTTGGGGTCCAATTTCTCCTGTTACCCTTGGGAAAACAAAATATTGGGGACTAAATGATCATGTTTGTGGAAAAAATATGATTTTTTATTTTCACGCCCGGGTGTTATAAACTTCTGTGAAGCCCTTGGGGGTTCAAAGTGGTCACCACACATCTAGATAAGTTCCTTAGGGGGTCTAGTTTCCAAAATGGGGTCATTTGTGGGGGGTTTCCACTGTTTAGGCACATCAGACACTCGTCAAACGCGACATGGCGTCCGATCTCAATTCCAGCCAATTTTAGGTTGAAAAAGTCAAACGGGGCTCAGCCCCTTCCCTTCTGAGCCCTGCCTTGTGCCCAAACAGTGGTTCCCCCCCATATATTGGGTATCAGCGTACTCAGGACAAATTTGACAACAACTTTTCGGGTCCAATTTCTCCTGTTACCCTTGGGAAAATAAAAAAATTGTTGCTAAAATATTATTTTTGTGACTAAAAAGTTAAATGTTCATTTTTTCCTTCCACGTTGCTTCTGCTCCTGTGAAGCACCTGAAGGGTTAATAATCTTCTTGAATGTAGTTTTGAGTAGCTTCAGGGGTGCAGTTTTTAGAATGGTGTCACTTTTGGGTATTTTCTGCCATATAGACCCCTCAAAGTGACTTCAAATGTGAGGTGGTCCCTAAAAAAAATGGTTTTGTAAGTTTTGTTGTAAAAATTAGAAATCGCTTGTCAAATTTTAACCCTTATAACTTCCTAACAAAAAAAAATGTTGTTTCTCAAATTGTGCTGATGTAAAGTAGACATGTGGGAAATGTTATTTAGTAACTATTTTGTGTCACATATTTCTCTGTTTTAAGGGCATACAAATTCAAAGTTTGAAAATTGCAAAATTTTCAAAATTTTTGCCATATTTCTGTTTTTTTCATAAACGCAAGTTATAGCGAAAATTTTTTACAACTAAAGTGAAGTACAATATGTCACGAGAAAACAATCTCAGAATCGCCTAGATCCGTTGAAGCGTTCCAGAGTTATAACCTCATAAAGGGACAGTGGTCAGAATTGTAAAAATTGGCCCGGTCATGAACGTGCAAACCACCCTTGGGGGTGAAGGGGTTAATACCTCCCCTACTGAACAAGCCTCAGTAGTAGAAAACTTCCATTTCCGCCATGCGAAACACTATATTACCTACCTAGGAATCAACCTTACACTATCCAAATCCACGTTATTTAAGCATAACTATGCCCCTCTTCTCCAAAAATTAACGCAATCTTTATCAAAGTGGTCCTCCCTATTTCTCTCCTTTTTGGGAAGAGTCCATTCAATTAAAATGGTCACCTTGACTCAATTCTTATACTTGTTTCGATCACTGCCCATTCCAGTGCCTCTGCTGACCTTCAAAGTGATAGTCGCACATAACATGTTTTATCTGGAATAATAAAAAGCCCCGTATCTCCCAGCAAATTTTGTTCAGACACAAAAGACAGGGAGGAGTCTCTCTGCCAAACTTTTCTCTTTATTGTGGCAGCCCAGATTGCCCAGCTGGCAGGGGTCAACACAGAACAACACGCCCCCATCTGGCCACAAATAGAAAACTCACAGATAGCACCTTATTCCTTGGAGAGCCTATTCTGGGCCACAGGACCCTTACCGAAGGATCTGGCTTTACATTCACCGTATACTTTTCACTCCCTGCGTCTCTGGAGGGCAAACAGATTCCAATTCGCACTACAATCTCACCCCTCCCCACTCTTAAATCTGTTTAATAACCCTATGTTTCCGCCAGGAATTACATCTCGGAATCACATGTGGTGGCAGCAGAATAAATTAACTAGGCTGCAAAATTTATCGACTCACTTTAAACTAATGTCAAAACAAGAGTTTGTTGCAAAATATCAGGTCCCGAGGTCTGAGGCTTTCAGACCGGACCAAATTTTCCACTTTTTGCAAAACCTAACAGTAGGCTCACCAAACATAAAACCTACAACGTACAAGTTAAAGTGTTTATATGACCCCCTGGGTAATGGCCTTATATCCCAACTCTATTCTATATTTAATCAACCTAGAGACGGCTCTAAACTGAAATCTATGGAGCAGTAGGAGGCAGACCTACAAATCACCCTCACACCTCAATGGTGGTACAGGTGTTGCGAGAATATAATGAGGGGTAGCAATCAAGTTTCACTTACTGAAACATCCCTTAAACTGTTCCATAGGGTTCACTACGTACCTAGCTTCCTGCACAATATCTACCACTCAGTCCCTGGTAATTGCTTTAGAGGGTGCACGGATAGTGAGGATACCCTCCACATATGGTGGACATGCCCAATAGTAAAGTCTCTCTGGAAAGATGTGGTAAAACTGACAATTTCCTGAGTAAGAAATTGCTTCTGTCGCCATCAGTGCTACTGCTGGGAGACAGACCAATCAATGCTAATAATGGGACTTGCCGTCTTATTGACTTTATTGCAATGGCAACGAGAAACCACATAGCTAGCAGATGGAAGACTAGTACGCTATCAATAACGCCAGGTGAAGAGAAGGGTTAATTTGATGTTATACGAGAAAATAGAAGCCATCAGATCTGATTCTCTCGACATTTTTCTAAATATCTGGGACCCCTGGATTCAGGCCCATGGGGGTGACGATCTCTCCAGGATGATAACCTTATCCACATAGCGTACTGACATGGTAATTGACTCTTACAGTTATGGTCTCTAAAGCACACTCTCTAGTACCTCACGTCTATTCATCTTTATTATCGACACTCATAATACACTCCCCTCTTTCCCTCCCCATTCTGTTAAGACTAGATTAGTTATGTTATATTTTGTTTTTCTACAAATATTTAAAAATTAAGATAACGAAGTCAAGGATAACATATGACATATTGTGTCTTTTCCTATGTACTTCCCCCTGCGAGGGGATCCTTGTACTCTAATGTGAATGTATTTCATGTTTAATGATGTTTCCTTTTCAATAAAACCATTGAAACTAAAAAATTATGCAGATGTAAAATAGACATGTGGGAAATGTTATTTATTAACTATTTTTTGTGATATAACCATCTGGTTTAAGGGCATAAAAATTCAAAGTTTGAAAAAACTGTGAAATTTCTACAATGGTCACATTTTCATGAACGCAAATCATATTGACCAAAATTTACCACTAACAGGAAGCAGGGCTGTGGAGTCTGAGTCTGTGTCCAGTTTGGCGTCAGTATAAATGGACTCTACACAATTGATCATGTTTTCAAAGTAGTACAATGCAGGATGTGCTATAATTTTTTTCATAACAATTTGGGAATGTTATGAAATGTCCCATAAATGTTCTGTTCCTGATCTAAGGGTCTCGGCTTTTAGTTGAGATGAATCTGTGCTGCACTTTATGTACATGCTCAGTAGTGACGCAATGCTGTGGAGTCGGAGGTTTGGCTTACCGACTCCACAGCCCTGACATGAAGTACAATACACTCCCTGACAGAAGTTATGTCGCTTATCCGTGTCATGTAAATAAAAGCTTATAACCTGACGTTAAATTCATCCATTGGTCGTATAAATTATTTTGAAAGCTGAAGCCCTCTGAAACGTGGTTTAGGTTAAGAAAATAAATTGGCATCAATGCAGAAATATTGATCATTTAATGGACACAGAATAGTCAGAGTTTGGCAAGACAAAAGTTTTGTCGCCTGGTCATATAATGCACCCAATCCTAGTTTACATCCTCACCTGTGCTCAGTAAATGATCGGTTAATTACTTGGTGTGTATAAAAAGAAACTCAGCACCCCAGGCCTTCACTTGAGCTGCAACTTGAGCTCTGACAACATGACAAAAATCCACCCTGTGACCAAAGCCTGGATTATCAAGAGGCTGAAGACTAGATCCACTGCAGAGGTGGCTGTCACTTTTAATGTGTCTCAGCGTCAAGTACAAAGAATTAAAAAAAGATTTGAAGAGACTGGAGATGTGTTGGACAAGCCCAGGTCCGGCAGACCCCGCAAGACAACTTTCTTAACCTAAACCACATTTTGGAGGGTTTCAGCTTTCAAAATAATAATTTATACAACCAATGGATGAATTTAACATCAGGTTATAAGCTTTTATTTACATAACATGGATAATTGACATACACTTACTGACAGAAGTTATATCACGGAAAAAAACAATCTCCGAATCAGTAGGATTCGTTGAAGCGTTCCAGAGTTATTACCTCAAAGTGACACTGGTCAGAATTGTTGAGGTGAAAACAGGCTTGGGGTGAAGGGGTTAAAGAAAAGCGCAAATAGTAAATTGGGCTTTAAGTTTGCATTGCAACTTGTAAATGACCAAAATGTGAAAGTGATATTGGAAAGAGAACTTATTGCTATGTTCTTCCTGGGATTTCCAGCAGCCTTCTGCCCAAACATTACCTTCCAAAGTGCAAACACTGGGAAGCTTACATTTGGCTGTGATCAGCAAGATCAAGTTAGTGATTAGGATGTTGAGGATCGTTTTAATATGGTTCTTTTGTAAAACCTGGTGACTTTGCTATTTAGCCACTTGAATGAAAATATCCCATACAGATAAAGGGCTCGCTCACACTGACGTACAGTACAGACCAAAAGTTTGGACACAGCTTCTCACTCAAAGAGTTTTCTTTATTTTCATGACTATGAAAATTGTAGATTCACTTTTTCTAGGGTTACATACCAATGAAATATACTCCAGAACACAATATTGTATGGATGGGCACATCAAAACTAGGAATTAACACATGTGGAATTATATAATTAACAAAAAAGTGTGAAACAACTGAAAATATTGTATGTCATATTCTAGGTTCTTCAAAGTAGCCACCTTTTGCTTTGATTACTGCTTTGCACACTCTTGGCATTCTCTTGATGAGCTTCAAGAGGTAGTCACCGGAAATGGTTTTCACTTCACATGTGTGCCCTGTCAGGTTTAATAAGTGGGATTTCTTGCCTTATAAATGGGGTTGGGACCATCAGTTGTGTTGTGCAGAAGTCTGGTGGATACACAGCTGATAGTCCTACTGAATAGACTGTTAGAATTTGTATTATGGCAAGAAAAAAGCAGCTAAGAAAAACGAGTGGCCATCATTACTTTAAGAAATGAAGGTCGGTCAGTCAGTCCGAAAAATTGGGAAAACTTTGAAAGTGCCCCCAAGTGCAGTGGCAAAAACCATCAAGCGCTACAAAGAAACTGGCTCACATGAGGACCACCCCAGGAAAGGAAGACCAAAAGTCACCTCTGCTGTGGAGGATAAGTTCATCCGAGTCATCAGCCTCAGAGATCGCGGGTTAACAGCAGCTCAGATTAGAGACCAGGTCAATGCCACACAGAGTTCTAGCAGCAGACACATCTCTACAACAACTGTACAGCAGGCCTTCATGGTAAAATAGCTGCTAGGAAACCACTGCTAAGGGCAGGCAACAAGCAGAAGAGACTTGTTTGGTCTAAAGAACACAAGGAATGGACAGACCAGTGGAAATCAGTGCTTTGGACTGATAAGTCCAAATTTGAGATCTTTGGTTCCAACCACCGTGTCTTCGTGTGACGCAGAAAAGGTGAACGGATGGACTCTACATGCCTGGTTCCCACTGTGAAACATGGAGGAGGAGGTGTGATGGTGCTTTGCTGGTGACACTGTTGGGGATTTATTCAAAATTGAAGGCATACTGAACCAGAATGGCTACCACAGCATCTTGCAGCGGCATGCTATTCCATCCGGTTTGCGTTTAGTTGGACCATCATTTATTTTTCAACAGGACAATGACCCTAAACACACCTCCAGGCTGTGTAAGGGCTATTTGACCAAGAAGGAGAGTGATGGGGGTGCTACGCCAGATGACCTGGCCTCCACAGTCACCAGACCTGAACCCAATCGAGATGGTTTGGGGTGAGCTGGACCGCAGAGTGAAGGCAAAAGGGCCAACAAGTGCTAAGCATCTCTGGGAACTCCTTCAAGACTGTTGGAAGACCATTTCCGGTGACTACCTCTTGAAGCTCATCAAGAGAATGCCAAGAGTGTGCAAAGCAGTAATCAAAGCAAAAGGTTGCTACTTTGAAGAACCTAGAATATAAGATATTTTTAGTTGTTTCACACTTTTTTGTTAATTATGTAATTCCACATGTGTTAATTCATAGTTTTGATGCCTTCAGAGTGAATCTATTTTCATAGTCATGAAAATAAAGAAAACTCTTTGAATGAGAAGGTGTGTCCAAACTTTTGGTCTGTACTGTCTATTCTCTCATGCAAGAGAATCGGGCTGATTCTGCCAATGACCCCTGGATCCCGCTTGGTCAGTTTGATCCGAGTGTCAGCTGAATGTGATCTGATTCTTTTGCATGAAGAATGCAATTTCTCCATTGATGCTGTGCAAGTACATTGAACTGCACTTGGATGACATCCGAGAGCAGTCCGATGTTTCACTTGCACCCATAAACTTGTATGAATGCAAGTGATCCAATCGGATGCACCCTCAGCAGGCTGCAATTGTTTACTCACGCCGAATCATCATCTAGATATACAAAACTGAATGTATGTATGTGTATCACCAACCAATCACGAAGCATCTTTCATTTCACCAGAGCTGTTCAAAAGAAGCTTAGCTGTGATTGGTTGCTATGAGCAACAGTTTTCCTTGCAACCAATCACTAAGCGTCTCTCATTTCACCAGAGCTGGTTAAAAGAAGCTGAGCTGTGATTGGTTGCTATGAGCAAGTTTTCCCACTTGACAACACCTCAGCAGACACGGACATGGTGGGAGAAATCTAGCATCTCTGTGAACATAATCTCCCAGCCATTATCTGCCCCCCTGAAAGGAGCAGCGAGCACATGACAGAAATGAATCCCCCCTCCTGTGCCTATATACCCAGCACACATCCTCCATACCAAACTGTCAAAGTGTGAAAAAACGGATTCTTGGCAGCAGCCAGTGTATGAAATTTAAAGGAACAGAACTCTGGAAAAGGGGAGAGAGAGAGACCGCAGGGTCTCTTAAAGGGATCATTGGTATGGAAGTTAGGGCAAATCCACACTGCGCTTTGGTACTGACCTCAGGCCTTTCTTAAAGGGATCCCCGGTATGGAAGTCAGGGCAATTGCCTTCAAATGCTCTGGTACTGACCCCAGGCTCTCTTAAGGGATCTCCTGTATGGAAGATAGGACAAATCCCTCATCGCTCTGATTCTGACCCCCGAGTTCTATTAACGGGATCATTGGTATGCAAGTAAGGGCAAATCCACTCAGCGCTCTGGTTCTGATCCAAGGCTTTCTTAAAGGGATCCCCGGTATGGAATTTGGGGCAAATCCACTCAGCACTCTGGTTCTGACCCAAGGCCCCTCTTAAAGGGATCTCCGGTATGGAAGTGAGGGCAAATCCACTCTGCGCTTTGGTACTGACCCCAGGCCTCTCTTAAAGGGATCCCCGGTATGGAAGTTAGGACCGTTCCACTCAGCACTCTGGTTCTGACCCCAGACTGACGGGATGATGTGGGATATTAGGGGGAGTAGTCCGGGGGCTCTGGCTGAGGGGGTTGATGTGGGATATTAGGGGTAGTAGTCCGGTGGCTCTGGCTGACGGGATAATGTGGGATATTAGGGGGAGTAGTCCGGGGGCTCTGGCTGAGGGGGTTGATGTGGGATATTAGGGGTAGTAGTCCGGTGGCTCTGGCTGACGGGATAATGTGGGATATTAGGGGTAGTAGTCCGGTGGTTCTGGTGGACGGGATGATGTTAAGCTCTCCAGTAAGCACAAAAAGATGTGCGACACCTGTACGGTCAAAATAACGAAGGGCGAACAGCCGTCTCTCCTATCAGACATCGCTGATTCGAGAGGAGGTCCAGTCTCCCATGGTCACCTTTTCCCAGTCACAACCAGCCACTCCAGGTCCCACTGCCAAGCAGACCAGACAGGAGATGGAGCTTAGCTCAGAGGAAGATTCCTACTCCTCGGAATCGGATCAGGAAGAAGGCAAGGTGTGCGCTAATGAACCAGAGTATGGGAGAAGATGCCTCTTTTCCTCGGCTGATACGGACAATCTGATACAGGCGGTCAGAGACACATTGCAGATAGAGGAGGTCCAGAAACCTCAGTCCAGACAAGACATGATGTTCGGGGGCCTTAGGGCGCAGAGGAAACTAGTATTCCCAGTGAACGACCATGTGCGAGCTATGGTAATGGAGGAATGGGAGGAAGAGGAAAAGCGTCTCGTGATGTCCCAGGACTTTAAGAGACGTCTCCCCCTTTGACCCCGAGGACATTAAGGTGTGGGATGAAGTTCCCAAAATTGATGTCCCTGTGGCAAAAGTTGCCAAGAAAATGGCTATCCCCTTTGAGGACGCCTCTAGCCTGAAGGACCCCATGGATAGGAAGGCAGATAACCTACTAAGGCAGGCCTGGGAGACATCAGCAGCCTTAATTAAAACAAATGCAGCAGCTACTTCGGTAGCAAGATCTATGTTTTTGTGGCTGGGGCAGTTAGAGAAACACTTGACTACTAAAACCCCAAGGGAGGAAATTATAGATTCACTCCCGATTATGAAGTCAGCCACGGCCTTTTCTGCCCGAAATGGCTCTTTGTCAGATTCGGCTCGCAGAGCTATCTGGTTAAAGACCTGGTCAGGTGACGGAGCCTCTAAAAACAAGCTCTGTGCCCTTTTCTTCTCCAGGTTAAAGGTCTTTGGCCCAGCATTAGATGACATATTGGAAAAAGCATCAAATATAAAAAGGGTTCCCAGAGGAAGAGAAACATAGGGACCAGCCATTTCGTAGACCTGGTGGATATAGAAGACAGCAGTACTATAGATCAAGGCCCACCAACAGGTCATGTTTTCAGTATTTCCTTTGTATTGTACAGGTGATGCAATTATCACCTGGGCAATACTAAGGAAATCCTGAAAACACGACCTGTTGGTGGGCCTTGCGGACTGGAGTTGGGAAACCCTGCTATAGATACCAGGGGAGTTCTCAGAGGGGTTCCTACGGTAGCACCCACTCTAGAGCTGGAAGATCTAGAGCTCCCCCTTCTGGATCACGTACTAGGTCCAGAAGGACATGACTAAACCAACATAGGGGGTCAGCTTAGAGAATTCAGGTCCCAGTGGTCTCGGATCACAAAAAGTCAGTGGGTACTGAGAACAATAGCAGAGGGTTACCAAACAGAATTTTCATCCCCTCCCCCCAAAAGATCCATTTCTCCCCTCAGGGTAAAAGACTACTCCCAGATGTGGATCGACGTAACAGACCTGGCAAACTCCGGTGTGCTAATTCCGGTTCCCCAGGCAGAAATAGGTTCAGGCCACTATTTGTCCCTATTCACCATCACAAAACCATCTGGAGAATCCAGCACCATTATAAACTTAAAACCCTTAAACGCCTGGGTCGCGTACAAAAGATTTCGGATAGAGTCAATCAGATCCACAATCCATCTGATAGATGTAAAACAAATGACCCTGACTTTATACAAAGACTGAGAAATATAGACATTCAGATCCTCCTGGAAACATGGACCAGAGCCGAAGACGAATCTCTGGTGCCCATCGGATACAGGGAAATCTCTGTCCCTGCCCTGAAAAATAAAAACATCAAACAGGGCCGGAGCTCAGGAGGAATACTGATCTGGCATAAAGAGGAGCTCCACCAGTACATCAAACCGGTGAAGAGAGGAGGCAGCCACATATGGATCAGGATCAGCAGCTCCATCCTCACCTCTCAGTCTGATGTCTATCTCTGCGCCACCTATATACCACCGCCAGAGTCACCCTACTTCAATCCAGAATGCTTCGAGATCTTACAAAGAGAAGCCGCCCACTATCAGGGCCTGGGCAAAGTTCTCATCTTTGGAGACCTCAATGCAAGAACAGGGAGAGAAAACGACTTCCTGACCACGGATGGGAACATCTACATATTTGGAGCAGAGAATAACGGCCAAGACTCAGTAGTCACAGAGAGAAACAGCTATGACAGTACAGTCAACAAAAGTGGTAAAAAGCTCCTGAACGTATGCAGAAGTTTAGGACTTCATATTCTTAACGGATGAACCAAAGGAGACTCCTTAGGGAGGTGCACACTAAACTCCCATGTAGGGAGGAGTGTTGTAGATTATGCCATTACAGATATGAACCTGGCAAATATCAGCGCCTTCATAGTCTCCCCACAAACGCACCTGTCAGACCACAACCAACTTCTTCTGTACCTGAAATCTACAGAGAAACCATCCACTCAAAAGCCACAGCAGAGCGGCCTCTTCACCCGGCCTCCATCCTATAAATGGCACAAAACGTCGGCATTAAAGTATAAAGAGGTTCCCAGCAGACCTGAAATACAGCGGATGCTCCACCACTTCTACAACTACGAGTACCAGCCTAACCCAAAGGGAGTGAGTCAAGCTGCAAAAGACCTCAACAATATATTCTATGCAATGGCCAGACTGTCCGACCTTAAAAAAGTTAACTACAAGAGACCAAAAGAAAAACAGATCAATGGATGGTTTGACAGAGAATGTAAAGCTGTACGGAAGACCCTGAGAACAGCCTCAAACAAGAAACACAGAGACCCCAACCACCCGGGTCTGAGGGAAGCCTATGAAACCATACAAAGGCAGTACAAAACCATCCTCAGGAGGAAGAAGCAGAGTTACATCTCCAGCAAACTTAACCAACTCCAAGACGCCCTCCAAGACAACTCCTTCTGGGAACTATGGAACCACATGGGCACAAAAGACAAGAAAAACAACATCCATATCCAAAATGGCAACATCTGGCTCCAGTACTTCAGAGACCTCTATAAAGACATTCCAAAGGAAGAACTAAGCCAAGAACAGGAAAACATAATGGCAAAACTAAAAGCAATGGAACAAAAAGTAAAAAATTTCCAAAACCCCGTGGATGCACCTATTACATTACAGGAAGTAGCAGAGAGAATCTCTTCCATAAGATGTAGAAAAGCCGGTGGCCTGGATGGAATCCTACCAGAAATGCTGAAGTACAGCCCACCAGAAATACAGGCCGCAATGGTTAAACTCTTCAATATTGTGCTAAGTGCCGGCTACTTCCCTCGTACCTGGAATCAAGGCCTCATCACACCCATCCACAAGAATGGGGACAGGTATGACCCAGCCAACTACAGAGGAATATGTGTCAGCAGCAACCTGGGAAAACTGTTCAACAGCATCCTGAACAAGAGGATCCTCAGTTTCCTCACCGAGCACAACGTCCTCAGCAAGAGCCAAGCAGGCTTCATGCCAAACCACCGCACTACTGACCACATCTACACCCTGCACAGCCTCATTCAGAGCCACGTCCACAATACAAAGAACGGGAAGATATACGCCTGTTTCGTGGACTTTAAAAAGGCCTTTGATTCGGTGTGGCACCCAGGCTTATTCCTGAAACTGCTGGAGAGCGGAATAGGAGGAAAGACCTATGATGTTATCAAAAGCTCCTACACCGAGAACCTCTGCAGTGTGAGTGTGAACGGCAGAAGAACGGCTTATTTCCAGCAGAGCCGGGGAGTCAGACAAGGCTGCAGCCTAAGCCCAACGCTCTTCAACATTTACATCAATGAGCTGGCTACCGCTCTGGAATCTTCCACAGCACCAGGTCTCACCCTCCACGACGTGCAG